>NW_026526821.1:10564203-10994203 GCF_024362965.1 Panthera pardus | reverse complement strand
AGGCATAATTGGGTTTTCGGGCCCAATTTATCATTTCCCCCAACCTTAATTTTGAAACATTTCAAATCTGTAGGAAAGGTAAAAGAATAGTATAATAATCCTCTTTATACCTCTCGTTTAGATTCACCGATTGTTGCCATTTGGCATTTTTGCCACTTTTTTTATTTTTTCCCAAACTGTTTGAAAGAAGACCGCAGACGTTATGATCCTTCACTTCCAAATACTGCAGCCTGCCTCCCCTAAGAAGAAGGACATTCTCCTATATAACCACAATACCATTACCATGTTCACAAATGCACTGACTGATATTATAATTTTCTTTAATGTAGAGTTCATATTAAAATTTTCTCAATTATCTCATTATTGTCCTTCGAAGCTATTTTTTTTTCTTTTTTTTTGATCGGATATCCAGTAAAGGATCACAGATTGCGTTTAGTTGTCCTGTCTCTTAGGGTTCTTTAATCTAGAATGTTCCCCACACCCTCCTCCCCTAACCTTTGTTCTTTCTGTCTCTTATGACATTGGCATTTTTGAAGAACCAGCCAATTGTCTTTCAGAGTGTCCAATGACTTGGATTTGTCTGATTATTTCTTTATGATCAGATTGAGGATAAACCTTTTTTGGCAAGTGTAATACACAAGGAATGGTTTTTACTTCCCACTGTGTCACATCGGGAGGTCCAGACTGTCAGTCATGATCCATTACTGGTAATGCTGCATCTGAATACTGAGGCTGTGTCTACTAGATTTCTCCCTGTAGAGATACCTCTTTCCTTTTCTTATTTCTAGAAGTTATTTATTTATATTTAGAGAGAGAAAGAAAGTGAGAGCAAGAGAAAGAGAGATAGAGAGAGCAAGAGGGAGGGAGGGGCAGAGAGAGGGAGAGAGAGAATCCCAAGCAGGCTGCATGCCGTCAGGACAGAGCCTGACACGCGGCTCGATCCCACGAACTGTGAGATCATGACCTGAGCCGAAACCAAGTGTTTGTTGGAGGCTGAACTGACTGAGCCACCCAGGCGCCCCTGTTTTCTTTTCTAATTAACAGTTGAGGCTACATGACTATTCTGTTCCCAAAGGCCTTTCCTCAATGGTTTTAGCATCTACGGATGATCCTTGCCTGCATCAGTTGTTGCATTGGTAGTTACAATCTTCCAATTCTGTCATTCATTTTTGTATTTATTAGCTGATATTCTTGTGTAAAGAAACGAAGGAATTGGTGGGTCAAATTAGGGATTGGGATTGGCGGTCATAGGCATATGTAGTCTTGTTAGATGTTGCCCAAGTTCCTTCCATAGGGATTGTGCCATCATATGCACCTGCTACCAACATATGAAGTACCTATGTCCCCCACGGACTTGCCAGCACATTTGGTGTTAAGCTTTTGAACTTGCAATGTCGATAGGGGAATGTAGTTTTAATTTGCATTTCTCTTATTATGAATAAAGTTGAGCATTTTTTAAATGTAGTCATCATTCCTCATTTTAATTAATGGTTTTCATAGTCTCATAACTTTAGGGTCAATTCTGAGATTTCGCTCTTTTGCATGTCTTTATTCAACTAATTACCAAGACTTGGTGTTTCCTCTTCCTAATATTTCTTGAATCTGGTATTTCCTTTCCACAGACCCATGGCTAACATCTTAGTCATTGTGCCCACATGGCTGTGGGAGCCATTCTCTGGGCTCCAGGTTTTTTGATCCTCTGCTGCCTTAATGATCTTCTTAGACCTCTTAACACGATCCTGAAAGTTTTGGAGGTTCTGTTGATTATTTTTTAGAAATCATTTTTTTCTCTCTTCTTCAGATTAAATAATTTCTCTTGACCTAGCTTCAAGGTAGGCAACTCTTCCCTCTGTTATTTCCATTCTGCTGTTAAACTTGTACACTGAATTTTTTTTTATATACTGTATTTTTTAGTTCTAGAATTTCTTTTTTTTTTTTGCATTTTTTCTTTTCCTGCTGAGATGTCCCATCTTTTCTATTGTCATGAGCATATTTTCCTTTCATCTTTGAGCAGTTATAACCGTTCTTGAGAATGAGTTACATTTTCCTATTTCCTATCATGAGTAATTTTGGTTTATATCTTGGACATTGTGAATATTATGTCATGGAGACTAGATTCTTCTACTTTTCCAAAACATGTTGATTTTTAAAATTTATTTTTAAAAATTACATCCAAGTTAGTTAACGTACAGTGCAATAATGAGTTCAGGAGTAGAATCCCGTGATTCATCCCCTATATACAACACCCAGTATTCATCCCAACAAGTGCCCCCCTTAATGCCTCTTGCCCATTTAGCCCATCCCTCCACCCACACCCCCTCCAGCAACTCTCAGTCTGTTCTCTGTATTGGTCTCTTATGGTTTTGTTCCCTGTCCCTGTTCTTATGTTATTTTTGCTTCATTTCCTTTATGCTTATCTGTTTTCTATCTTAAATTCCAAATATGAGTGAAGTCATATATTTGTCTTTCTCTGCCTGACTTATTTCGCTTACCATAATACCCTCTAGTTCCATCCACGTTGTTGCAAATGGCAAGATTTCATTCCCTTTGATTGCCAAGTAATACTCCATTGTATATATATACCACATCTTCTTTATCCATTCATCCATCGATGGACAATTGGGCTCTTTCCATACTTTGGCTATTGTCAATAGAGCTGCTATAAACATGGGGGTGCATGTGTCCCTTCGAAACAGCACACCTGGATCCCTTGGATAAATGCCTAGTAGTGCAATTGCTGGGCTGTAGGGTAGTTCTATTTTTAGTTTTTTGAGGAACCTCCATACTGTTTTCCAGAGCGGCTGCACCAGTTTGCATTGCCACCAACAATGCAAAAGAGATCCTCTTTCTCCGCATCCTCGCCAACATCTGTTGTTGCCTGAGCTGTTCATGTGAGCCATTCTGACAGGTGTGAGGTGGTATCTCACTGTGGTTTTGATTTGTCTTTCCCTGATGATGAGTGATGTTGAGCATTTTTTCATATGTCTGTTAGCCATCTGGATGTCTTTGGAAAAGTGTCTATTCATGTCTTTTGTCCATTTCTTCACTGGATTATTTGTTTTTTGGGTGTCGAGTTTGATAAGTTCCTTATAGATTTTGCATACTAATCCTTTATCTGATATGTCATTTGCAAATGTCTTCTCCCATTCTGTTGGTTGCCTTTTAGTTCTGCTGATTGTTTCCTTCACCGTGCAGAAGTTTTTATCTTGGTGAGGTCCCAATAATACATTTTTGCTTTTGTTTCCCTTGCCTCCAGAGACACGTTGAGTAAGGAGTTGCTGTGGTCAAGATCAAAGAGGTTTTTGCCTGCTTTCTCCTCCAGGATTTTGATGGCTTCCTGTCTTAGGTTTAGGTCTTTCATCCATTTTGAGTTTATTTTTGTGTCTGGTGTAAGAAAGGGGTCCAGGTTCATTCTTCTGCATGTCGCTGTCCAGTTTTCCCAACATGACTTGCTGAAGAGACTGTCTTTATTCCATTGGATGTTCTTTCCTGCTTTGTCAAAGATGAGTTGACCATACGTTTGTGGGTCCATTTCTGGGTTCTCTATTCTGTTCCATTGATCTGAGTGTCTGTTTTGTGCCAATAACATACTGTCTTGATGATTACAGCTTTGTAATACAGCTTGAAGTCCGGGATTGTGATGCCTCCCGCTTTGGTTTTCTTCTCCAAGATCGCTTTGGCTATTCGGGGTCTTTTCTTGTTCCATACAAATTTTAGGATTGCTTGTTCTAGCTCTGTGAAGAATGCTGGTGTTATTTTGATAGGGGTTGCTTTGAATATGTAAATTGCTTTGGGTGGTATCGAGATTTTAACAATATTTGTTCTCCGAATCCATGAGCATGGAATATTTTTCCATTTTTTGTGTCTTCTTCAATTTCTTTCATAAACTTCCTACAGTTTTCAGTGTGTAGGTTTTTCACCTCTTTGGTTAGGTTTATTCCTCAGTATTTTATGGGTTTTGGTGCAATTTGGTGCAATTTGGTGCAAAATGGGGTTTGGTGCAATTTGGTGCAATAAATGGGATTGATTCCTTGATTTCTCTTTCTGCTGCTTCATTATTGGTGTATAAAAATGCAACCGATTTCCATGCATTGATTTTATACCCTGCGACTTTGCTGAATTCATGGATCAATTCTGGCAGTTTTTAGGTGGAATCTTTTGGATTTTTTTTTTTAAAGCAGGCAGTTAACTTGGTTGAACTAACACTGCAAAATGTCTCCTGAGTGGCAGTAATATCTCAGTTCAGGTTTGTGTTTGTTTTGTTTTTGCTTTTTATTTTTTTTTTAACTGTATCTAGGCAGCTTGGAATCTTCCATATGTAATTCAGAGATTAGATGGAGATTTGTGCAAAGGTTAAATACAGAATTTGGGGGCCTTCCCTCTGTATCTCTTCCTTTCCAAATTTCCTTCTACCCTTCACTTTCCCATGGCTGTGGTTGTTCTGAACTCTGTCTTCTGGTTGTTAAGGCCAGAAAGATTATGGGTTTTCTTTCTTTCTTTCTTTCTTTCTTTCTTTCTTTCTTTCTTTCTTTTTAATTTTTAATGTTTGTTTATTTTTGAAAAAGAGAGAGAGTGAGGGGCAGACAAGGGCAGAGGGAGAGGGAGACATAGAATCCGAAACAGGCTCCAGGCTCTGAGCTGTCAGCACAGAGCCCGACGCAGGGCTCCAGCTCAAGGTGAGGCCATGACCTGAGCTGAAGTCAGATGCTTAACCGACTGAGCCACCCAGGCGCCCCAAGATTGTGGGTTTTCAACCGGAGTTTTAGATGCCCATGCAGCACTGACTGTGACCTGGCCTCAGACTGAAAAACATCAAATGCTGGGAACCAACCTCCTGCCATTCCTTTCTTCCAAATGTCACCTCCTCCCTAGAATCCACCTGCTTTGGTTGACTTTCCAGCGCCTTCATGTAGCTGTGTCTTCTGCTCCCTAAGTTTGTAGTTGCTGTTTGTGGGGAGATCAGTCCACTAGGAGCTTACTCAACAGCAAGCAGAACTCCTATTATCAGTCTTTTAAAAACATTTTCAGCTTTTCCCTCTTTGTCAAAAGCTGGCTCCCCTTTTGCTTGTCATAGGTCATCGGCCAGGATGCCCACAGATAGCACTTGGAAATATTTGTAGTTTTAGTTGATGTGCCTTCATCCACGGGGCCTTTACTGTGGGGATGGACCCATCCACAGAGTCTTTATTTAACTGTGGAAAATAAAAACATCAGTGAGCTGTTTGAAAAGAATATTTAAAAGAATAACAGGGGCGCCTGGGTGGCTCAGTCGGTTAAGCGGTCGACTTCCGCTCAGGTCATGATCTCACAGTCCGTGAGTTCGAGCCCCGCGTCGGGCTCTGGGCTGATGGCTCAGAGCCTGGAGCCTGTTTCAGATTCTGTGTCTCCCTCTCTCTGACCCTCCCCCGTTCATGCTCTGTCTCTCTCTGTCTCAAAAATAAATAAACATTTAAAAAAATAAAAATAAAATAAATAATAAAATATGTATGAATAGGAGGCAAGGACACACAGTACTAATTCTTGCCTAAATTAACAATGCATTTGGGGGAAGTTATGATAGGCTTCTTTTATTACACTTAATAAAAGGAGCTATTTGGGGCGCCTGGGTGGCTCCATCGGTTAAGCATCTGACATCAGCTCAGGTCATGATCTCACTGCTCATGAGCTTGAGCCTCGCATTAGGCTCTGTGCTGACAGCTCAGAGCCCGGAGCCTGCTTTGGATTCTGTGTCTCCCTCTCTCTGTGCCCCTCCCTTGCTCACACTCCGTCTGTCTCTCAAAAATAAATAAACATTTAAAAAAACGATTAACATTTTTAATTTTATGTATAATTTTAAACTAATCTGAAAAAGAAATATAAATTTTTCTCTTAATTTTTTTTTTAAATTTTTTTTTTCAACGTTTTTTATTCATTTTTGGGACAGAGAGAGACAGAGCATGAACGGGGGAGGGGCAGAGAGAGAGGGAGACACAGAATCAGAAACAGGCTCCAGGCTCCGAGCCATCAGCCCAGAGCCCGACGCGGGGCTCGAACTCACGGACCGCGAGATCGTGACCTGGCTGAAGTCGGACGCTTAACCGACTGCGCCACCCAGGCGCCCCATCTCTTAATTTTTTTTTTAATGCTTATTTATTTTTGAGAGAGACAGAGACAGAATGCGAGTGGGTTAGGGGCAGAGAGAGAGGGAGGCACAGAATCTGAAGCAGGTTCCAGGCCCTGAGCTGTCAGCACAGAGCCCGATGCGGGGCTCCAACTTGTGAACTGTGAGATCATGACCTGAGCCAAAGTCAGTCGCTCAACCAACTGAGCCACCCAGGCGCCCCAAGAAATATAAATTTCCTAAAGCTGGTTACTTTTTTAAAGATTTTATCTTTAAGTAATCTGTATACCCAACGTGGGGCTTGAACTCACAACACAGAGATCAAGAGTCCCATACTCCTCCAACTGAACCAGCCAGTCACCCCCAGGCTAATTACTTAAACATTCACAAAAAAAGTTTTCACTTCAATAACACATTAGTAAGTAAGGACAAACTTTCACTATATTTTATTTTGGCAAAGAAAAAAAAAGATAACCTAAATGTACATCAGAAAACTGAATTATTATATATTGATAATAAAATACTATACGGCCTCTAAAAATGTTCACATACTAGGGCACCTGGGCGGCCTCATCAGTTAAGCGTCCGACTTCGGCTCAGGTCATGATCTCACGGTCCGTGAGTTCGAGCCCCGCGTCGGGCTCTGTGCTGACAGCTCAGAGCCTGCTTCGGATTCTGTGTCTCCCTCTCTCTCTGCCCCTCCCCTGTTCATGCTCTGTCTCTCTGTCTCAAAAATAAATAAACATTAAAAAAAAAAGAATAACAAACATGTCTAATTATTTTTAATGATTAGTATTTGCATACTTATTCAGTGGAGGATGGAATTAAGAGCATGTTCTAAAGAAATACAAACCCCTAAGACCGTTAATTATCATCCTAATGTCTTGCATTCTTTATTACCTGTGGTTGCTAAAATTAATTCTGGTTTTTCTTATTTTGCTTGAAGAACCACCTTTTCCTACATGTACCCTAGCTTTGGGCTTGTTCACAGGTTTCCTAGCAACTGGGCTAATGATTGCAGTCAATTTTTTTTTTTGTATTCCAGTATACCATGCTATTTTTAAGTACCAAAATACAGTTGTTGTTGTTTTTTAAATGCGATACTGTTATTGTGGTATTTTAAGAAGTCGGAAAGCTGAATCATTTACATGTTGAGATATTCTAAGAGAATTTTATGCTGCATTAAAAATTCTAATTGAACAAAAGATCATTTAGAAAACGTCTTTCTCATCTCCGTTGTCCTCAAGAGAAAGAGAGGAATCCTACTTGACAAGGCAAAACTCGTGTCGCAAAGATAACGCTAATAAAAATTCCCCATGTCAGTGGGATGTGCACATGACAGTTTGAAACCGATGCAGGTAACTCCGCCGTAGCCGATGTGCATGATTCTGCGGCTGTGTTGACGAAATGCAAAAATACGAAGCTGAATTGGTAACAGTTTCCTTAAAACAAAAACACCAGGCTCCTAGCAATAAAAATTACACTCTCTGTGAAGACATAACTTATTCCAGGGGATCTCAAAGTTATTTGAGTAGGAGACTGTCAAAGGAGAATATTTGGATCAGCTAACTCTCTTCTCTCTGTTCCTCTGAGTTGTGTGGCGGCATAAGCATTTTTTAATAGCTGGGAAAATGTTCACAATGAAATGCTCGGGACTCAACTCTGACATCGCTGATGCACACTTTTTTAAAATTTTATTTATTTTTTTTAAACTGTATTTATTTATTTATTTATTTAATTTATTTATTTAAGAGAGAGAAAGAGAGAGAGAGCAGGGGAGAGGGGAAGAGAAAGAGACAGAGAGACAATCTTAAGCAGACTCCACACTCAGCATGGAGTCTGATGAGGGCCTTGAGCCCATGACCCTGGGATCGTGACCTGAGCCAAAATCAAGAGTTGGATACTTAACTGACTAAGCCACCCAGGCGCCCCTTATTTGATTCTTTAAATGCAGTCATTAAAAGTAAAAGCGTATGGGGTGCCTGGGTGGCTCAGTTTGGTGAGCGTCCGACTCTCGGTTTCCACAAAGGTCGTGATCTCGCGGTTCGTGGGTTTGAGCCCCGCTTCTGGCTCTGAGCTGACGGTTATGGAGCCCGCTTGGCATGCTTTCTCTCTCTGCCCCTCCCTTGCTTGTGCTCTCTCTGTCTTCTCTCTCTCTTTCAAAATAGGTAAATAAACTTAAAGAATAGAATCATGTTTATTTAAAAACTTCTCAATTATTTAAAACTTTAAAAATTTTTTTTTTTAAATTTTTTTTTTCAACGTTTTTTATTTATTTTTGGGACAGAGAGAGACAGAGCATGAACGGGGGAGGGGCAGAGAGAGAGGGAGACACAGAATCGGAAACAGGCTCCAGGCTCCGAGCCATCAGCCCAGAGCCCGACGCGGGGCTCGAACTCACGGACCGCGAGATCGTGACCTGGCTGAAGTCGGACGCTTAACCGACTGCGCCACCCAGGCGCCCCAAAACTTTTAAAATTTTTATTCAACGTTGAATTCAACGTTCGTCATGCGTTATTAAATTTTACCTGCTAGTAATTTGTATTACATATTCAATATGTGCCACCTACATTTTATACGCTCATCGGAGGCTTAACGTTTTGCAGTGTTTATAAATTTATGTATTCAAAATATATTGGATGATTCACTGCAGCGATTTAAAATAGTTTTATTAATTCCATACACTTTTTGATAAAATAGCGGTATTGAATACAAAATGCTGATATAGTCATTTTTCTCTGGTACCTGGACTCATTTATCCAGCCACTAGTTGTGTTCTACCTGAAGTCAGTGTTCAATTCCTAGTTGAAGATTCTTATCTGCGTTCTGTTAATCCCAGGAGGGCTTGCAGAGGGCCAAGGGTCAGCTCATGGTCAGAGAGGCACCGTGGCGAATGAGAAAGAGAATGAATTGAGGTGTTAGAATGCAAACCCAGGTTTATATTCCTGTTTAAGAATTCACTTCTCTCAGCCTCAATTTCTGTGTCTGTGAAGGAGGAATGATTTTGTCTCCCTCCCGGGTTTATTTCGGTCGTTAGATGAGTGTCTGCCGGGGGGCTGCCTCCTCGTAGACTCTCACCCCATGTTAGTTCCTTCTGTCCCTCCCTCCCTGAAAGAGGCTTTGTCTCTTCTAGAACAGAAGAGGAGTTGGAGGGGCTGTGGCTAGAGTGGGGTGTGATATGACTGATGACACATGCCTCCATCGGGGGCAAGCAAGTGTCCTTGACAGGCCAGCATGGAGCCCACCGCAGCAGGGCCCTGGGAGGTGAAACAAGGCAGGTGAGTGTGTCGGGCTCATTATTTGTAGTGATTCCAAGTTTATCAGAATATAAACTTTGGTCTGTGTAGCTGATTCCATGACATAAATCTAATTGGTTTGAAAATTTGGGCTGACAAATCCCATCGCGTTCAGATGCTGCCCAGGCTGTGATGAGCCCTCTCTACAACGTGCCATGCATCCCTTCACCAAGTCAGTTTTTAAAATACTGGTGACGTTGTTTATTTAATAAACTCAAGCTTTGCGCCTGGGCTGGTTAAACAGACCCGCCCACGGGATGGAGATGTATATTTCAGAGCTTTTACCTCCCATTGGCCGTGTCATTGGCCGTGTCTGTCTGCTCCATTCCATTGTGAATAAGAGCTCCAACCTCCTCACCTTCCCCCCCCCCCCCCCCCGCCCCAGCACGATTTAACCCCAAACCAATTAAAACCTGGACAGAGGGAGATGGAATGGATATGTCACAGACACCATGGGACTCTCTACCCCCAAAGCGCCCCTGGCAGGGCAGGGTAGGGCAGTCCTGGGTGGAAAGAAGCAGTGGCTAAAAAGTGTGGAGCCCACCCTGGAGTCTATGCTGTGGGGTCTTTACCTTCTGTCTCTGTTTCTCCCACACCTTGAGATGACCCACTTCTGGTTCTCATTGCTTTGCCTTAAATGATGTCTTTGAATTAATGTCTTTGAATTAATGATATTGACCAGCTGTCTTTGAATTAATGATATTGACTACCTCCTCCTCCCAGGGACGATACACTTTTGGAGTAAGGCACGCTCCTTCCTCACCTCTGGACCTCCACTCTGCTCCGCCTCCCCTGACTCTGTGTCTCAGCTGCCCCAAGAGGCCCATGGGTAGGTAAGGCTGCTACTGACTTAAGCAGGCTGTGTAGCATGACAATTCAGGGCACGAGATTTGGAGTGAACTGCCTGGTTTTGAATCCCAGCTCTTCCAGCTGGATGCCTTTGGGTGCATCACCTGTCTCCTTTGAGTCTCAGTTTCCCTCTCCTTGGGATGAAGATAACAACGGTTCCTACTTCTGAGTATAGTCATGAGGATTCAAAGAGATAGCACCTGTAAAGGGTTAGCACAGTCCTAGCGCATGATCAGCAGTTGGTAATAGCGATTACCGTTGCAGTATTGACATGAGCTGATGTGCTCATGGTGTTGGTTTTCCGAATGAAGGTGGCTGGAAACTGGTGATGAGGCATGGATGCTGAGATCCACTCATTCACTGGACACTTACTGAGCGCCCCCTATATGCCAGGCACCATTCTGGCACAACAGACACAACAGACAAAAATCCCTTTTCTCAAGGATCTGGCATTCTAGTCTGTGAGATGATGGATAAATGGAGACTTGGATGTATGGCTTTCAGCTGCAAGTAAGAGACACCCCAACCAACAATAGCTGAAATCATAGATCAGCCATTATTTCCTTAACAAGGATAGATGGTCCTATGGTTTGCAACTCAGTGATGCCACCGAGCACCCGGTGTGCTTCTATACTTCAGCTCCACCTCCCTCAGCGGGGTGGATTTTCATCCTTAGGCTTATTGCTTCATGGTCACAGAATAGCTGCTGCAGCTCCAGGCATCACATCCGCCTATGGGTGTGATCCAAGGGGGAAAGGTAAGAAAGGTAGCGAGAGTCTTCCTCTTCCTGTGACTCTCCCTTTTATCAGGGAGAACAGGCTTTTCTACAACCCCCCACAGACCTCCCTTTCGAGCTCATTGGCTAGAAGCAGGTCACGTGCCCAGCCCGGCCCATGCACTGACAAAATGGAAAAGGATTAGCAAGATGGGTCTACAATGCTACTGCATCTCCCTTGGTGCTGGGCGCATTGCTGCCTGAACAAGTTAGAGGTACAAGCTGGAGGGGCCATTTGGGGATATGTAGGGTTCAAGACACCACCTGAGGCTTCAGTGGCTTGTTCAGTAGTGAGTTGGGAGGGGGCTTCCTCCCTTTTTGCTGCATGGGACACAGAGGGGGCATCTGGCCTAACTGCGGAGTGGCAGTGGATGGGTCACCTGGATGACAGGTGCTGGAGAGGAAAACAGGCAAGTGAAAGCAGCCCCGCGGCCCCTCTCTTTCTGACTGGGGAGCCTCCAGGAACCGGAAAAATATATACAGAGACTCCTGTATCCGGGGGCCTGCGGGACTCCCCCTCGGGTATCTACAGGCCAGCGAGCATCAGGTGCACAAGACCCAGAGCCTGAACCGACCGGGACCTGGCTTCCCACACCAGCAGCCTGATCCTCCCCGGCCGTGCCCATCTCCGTGACCATCACCGGGCACCGGGCAGCTCAGAACAGCAGCCCGGACATCCTACTCAGTTCCCGCGCCCCCCCCCCCCACCCGCCGCCACTTCCCCCAGATCAGTGCCTTGTTAAGTCCAGAGTCTTTCTTCTTCTGTCTCGAGCAGGTCCGTTCACCATGCTCCACCTCCAATGCCACTACCCGCTCTGAGCTGCCCGGATGACGAGGCTGGTCCGCCAGCTGTGCGCCCGCGGCTCTTACTGGCCCCCGCACCAGAGTCCACGCTGCAGCTAGAGTGACCTTAACACACGTGTATGTCGTGCACGTCGAGCAGCTCTCTTCTCTGCATTTAAAAGTCCTCCCGGCTTCCCATGCCCTTAGGACACGATCCTGTGCTTGGCCCCAGAGGCCCTCTCCCGCTCGCAAGTGCCCGTAGCACCTCTCCCACCCCATCGTGCCCTTCTTCCTCCCCCCCTCACTGTTTGAGCTCCAGCCACCCTGCCTCCTTCCCTTCCAGGAGGGCTCAGGGTCTCTCCTGTCTCATCATGGGTCATGACCGTGATTGTCTTTCTGTCTTTCCCTCCTTCCTCTGGCTTGTGCTTATCCATTCTGTACATTTTAGCTTAAACAGCACATCCTTGGGCAGGGTCGGGGGGGGGGGTTGCTGCTCCCCAGACTAGGCTGAGACCCTCCTCCCAGGCTTTCCCAGTGCCCTGTGTGTCTCCATCAGGCAAACCTGTCTTTTCTGCTAGACTCCAGCAACTGGACTGTGGCTGCACGGCACAGGGGTTGGTCTTTTTTTTTGTTCTCTGACCTCAGGGTCTAGCTCGGTGTCTGGCACACGGCAGGGGCTGAGTAAATACAGAGAGAAAGAATGAATGAAGCTTCACAAAGCATAATGGAAATGCATAATGGAAATGGGGGTAGCTAACTCTGGGGGAAGGGTGGGAAAGTCACACGAGGAGGTGATGTCAGCTAGGTACTAAGGGATGAGTCGGACTCTTCCAGATGGAGAAGGAGGGTGGCTTTGCAGGAAGAGAGAGGTGCAGGTGCAAATGCATGAAGGCACGGGAGAGAACAGCGTGCTTGCAGAGAGGTTTGCACAGCAAAAGCCTAGGGCGGGGAGCCGTGTCGGTGAATCTGAGGGGGTTGGTAGAGATCACACAAAGGACCTTGTGAGCTGCGCTTGGTCGTGGGCTTTACCTTGGAGGTCATTGGAAGCGACTGGATGTTTGTGCGCAGATGGATGAGACGGTGAAGTTTGTGTTGTAGAACGACGACTCAGGCAGCGGCGGCCCGGAGGGTTAGGAGTCGGGAGCAGAGGCTGGGGTGGGCTCCCTCTGATATGTCTGGAAGCCGATTCCCGTCCTTACCCCCAATTCCTGGCACAGGAGGCGGGATGGTGGCAACCACCTCCCTGTCTCCACTGTGAGGGAGGCAGGGGAGCAAATGTCAGCCTGGATCATGAGGGGACTTTCCCGTCACCTTGGCTGTCATCCCGGTGACCGCGTGGGAGCTCACTTGGGGATGCCTCCCCCTCCTCCCACCACATGTGGGGGCTCATCCTGAGGCTCCGCTCCCCTATCTGGCTTCTAAGACAAGTTGAGCCAATTTGGGAGAAGTCTGGGATGGAACCAGAAAGGGCAAGCAATGGAGTTGATAAAAAATTCAAGGTAGGTTGGGCTCCTTGGGGGAATCACTTGCTAATTTCGTACCTGTGAAATCCACAGTCAGCAGCTGCCTGCTCACTGGTGTCTGAAGAGAAGGCTTTCCAAAGCCAAACTTGAAGGTAGACAAAGTCACGGACCCACCGTTTCTTGAGAAGCTCTTATGTGCCAGGAGCCGTCTCGTTTGCTCATCATGCAACCCTCCCGGGGAAGTATTATCACTTTATTAATTTTCAAAAGAGGAAACTGAGGCAGAGAGAGATTAAGGACCTTGCCTAAGGTCACATTGCAGAGTCTCAATGCAGCAGGCAAATGTGGAACCGGTTCTCTTGGATCAAGGGCAGTCTTCTCTGATTTTTGTCCCAGATACATTATCACTGCTCAGCCTACGTCTCTGTGCAAGCAAATAGCCAGTTTTTATTATTTTTTTTAAAGGCGTATTTATTTTTGAGAGTGGGGGGACCATGCAGGACTTGCACTCATGAACCATGAGTTCATGACCTGAGTTGGATGCTCAACTGACTGAGCCCCTATGACACCCCCCCCCCCAGCCAGTGTTTATTAAACACCCTCACAGTGCCAGGCACTGGCCACTGTGTTATTCCGAATCCTTGCAACACCCACTTGAAGTGAAGGTATTTATCCCCATTTCACAGACGGAGCGTTGAGGCTCCAAGCGTTTAAGGGACTTGTTCGAGGTCACTCACATAGCTGGGAAGCCGTGAAAGCAGGTTTGAATCCAGGCAGTCTGAGGCCAGCGTGGGAGCTCATCTGGCTTCCTCTTTCTCCCTCTGCTGCTCTCCCTGAGGACAGCGCTTCTTCCCTGCTTAGCCTTTCCCCAGACCTCTCTTCCCCCCCACCCCTGCGCCCAGCACTTCTGCTCAGACCTGTCTGTTAATGAGCAAAGAGAGTGAGCATGTGTGCGCGTGTTAAAATGAGTCAGCAGGTTGTCCAGGCGGAAGTCTCTCGACGACAGTGTGCAACGCCGTTGACAGAGTCAATTACCGTAGCTCCAGGGAAGGGCTGTTTAGCATCTTGAAAGAATTAACCAGCCAGTGCCTAATTATTGCCGACGAACCGCCTCTTAATTATATCCGCGTTTCTGTTACACACGCCGGTGCGCTCCGGCCCCCGCAACCCCCGTCCCCTTTGCCGCAGCCGAGTTCTCGGAGAGGACGGCAATGCTGTGCGTGTGGGAACAGCGACTCTTCTTAAACTATTAACGTGAAGGTCACGTCTTAGCTTGTGGACGCTTCTGCCAGGAAGACGGGAAAAGAGCAAAGTGGTTTCAACGGGCCCCCCCGGCCTTTCCAGGCTCTCGTGGCGCTGTCTTCCGCCAGGTCTAATTTCGTTCAATAGCAAGAGCTGCCTTTGCTGGCAGAACTCCCGCGTGCCAGGCACTTTCTGCGATTCTCGCCTGCACATACGCACGGTGAGTGTCCGTTTTACAGATGGGGAGACTGAGGCCTGGAGGTGCCAGGGCTTGTCCAAGGCCATCTGTGCGGTAAATTGCAGAATTACTATTTGACCCAGGGTCTGCCTGGGATGTGGGTCTGTGCTCTGGGCTGGGGGAGCTGGCCACCCCCTCCCCAAAGTCGACCCCACACGTGTCCGGGGGCAGGGTGCGGGCAGGTGGCACGGCTCAGCTTCTGCCTACGACGTCTCCACCCTCGGCTGCAGGGAATCCATCTCTCCAGGTTTATAGTTAGACTTCGTCTCAGATCCCGTGTGGTGCCAGGGGCCGGGTTCGTTCTGACCCTCCCGGCTGACCAGCCTTTCTCTCCCCCACCCGCAGGGTAACTCGACATTTGTGCACACAAAGGGCCTCACAGACGTTTGGGGGGAAGGTGAGGAGGTGTGTTATGTGGCCGAACGGCGGACAATTTTCCAACCGGATGTTAGGCATTCTGTTGTCGCACGTACACTTTTTGTTCAAGTACTTACAGAAAGTACGTCACGCATGTGTCGCCTCGTGACTTTGCCACAAAGTGAGCACACCCGTGTTAACCAGTGCCTGGGTCCCCACAGGCCTCCTCCCCAGACTCAGAAGCCCTCCCCGCGTTTCCCTTTGCCATGCACCGTGCGCACAGCGTGCGGCTAATACCGAGAGAACACTTGCCGTGTGCTGAATGCTTTACACGTATCACCTCGTCTCATCTCCCCATTCACTCTGAGAGAAAGTTACTCTTAGTGTCCCCATTTTGCAGATGGGGATGTCAAGGCTTAGGTTAATTTGCCCAAATTGTTTCTGCAGGTGGTGGAGGCGGGATTTAAACCAGGGGCCACCTGGCTCCAGCCTCCTGCCTCTCATCCTCTGGTCGGGGAAAGGACGGTGCCCTTGATCCCTCTGTGTATTCCAAGCCCTCCCGGAACGCCAGCTCCCCTTTCCAAAAGTGGGACCCTCGTAGTGGCCTTTGGTGGCTGATAGGGGGCGGTGCATCCAGAAGGCACCTGATAAGTGCCGGATGGATGACTGACTAAACAGAATGCCGTTGTCTGAGCCTAAATTGTCTACTGGGACCGGGCTTGGAGAGAAAAAGCGACGTAAAGGGCAATGATTTGTAGCTATTCTCAAGAAACCAGCCATTTGCACATGGCTGCCTGCAAGGCGGTGGATTGCCAGGCCTAAGCCATCCTTGGGCGTTTTTTTCATTAACATTCCCTTGTGCTAATTTGTGGTAAGAGGACGTGAAAAGAAATAAACCTAGCGATGAACTTCTCCTTGGCTCCCGTCGGGGCAGTCGTGCAAGATGGATGGAGAACTCTGCCGTCCTCTCAAAGTTCACGCTGTTTTTACTCCAGAGTTGTTTCCCTGAGTGATTTATCGTGCTACCTAGAAAATCAAGTGCTTTTTTTTTTTTTTTTTTTTCCCTCAAGCCCACAGAAGAGTCTCCATGTCCTTAAAACTAACATATTCAGTCTTACTGCCTCTGGTATCTGTGCGTAGACCCATTCCGTGCTATTTTTAGGGTCATTTCCAGAAAAATAATTTACTTTTCATTGTGGAGTCTGTCAAGCTAAGTGGAGTTATTTTCTTTCTGGAGTTGGATGAATAAATCCAATCCCTAAAAGATGGGGATTTAAAACCATGCCTGCAGAGATGAGTCTCATAGTTAGGTTTATCTTGTGGATTAAAATAACGAGGAGCTACCAGAAGGTCTTTGTGTCCAATATGCTTTGTTACCATGTATCAGATCTATTTTCTTAAGTTGTCAGAGCTGTTTGCACTCGTAATAATAATAGCTCTCCCAAAATTGCCTTTGGGGGCTAAAAATAGCTCCTGTCCTAGGGTCAAAAGCTGAGAGTGTAGACTTTGGAGTTGTACTTACCAGGATTCAAATCTGGACATTGACTCAACCTCTCTGGCTTTAGTTCCCTGATGTGAAAAACAGGAAGAATAATGTTACCTGCCCCGTCAAGTTCTATCAGGGGCAAAGCAAGATAAGGCACGAGTATCATGGTGGACGTCTCCATTAGGCACAGGAGGCATGAGGCCATGATGCTTTTAGGGACCCCGCAAAAATGTTTCCATTTTAATTTTTTAAAATCAGAAGAAAAATAGGAATGTCATAATAATGAATACATAATAATGAATCTAGCCCAGATTATAATGTCCTTACACCAACACAGTCGTAAAACATAATTTTAAATATTTTTAATGAAGAAAGGAGCCCATGAAGGCATGTGTCCGGGATCCATGAAGGTCATAGTGTATCGGCTGGGATTAGACTACCCAATAACAGTAATGTCAACAAATGGAGGTATATTTTTCTCTCATGTAAAACAAGTCCAGAAGTTGGCAGTCTCACATTGATTTGGCAACTCCTTGGTCTTCAAGGTCCTGCACTTTTATTTTTCTGTAGCATGGCCCTTACATTTGCCTCATGGCCCAAAATGGCTGCTGAAGCTTTAGCCATCATGTCTGCATTCCAGGCATCAGGAGGAAGAAGGGGCAAAGGGCAAAAGGAACCCACTTCTTAGGGGAGGTCCCTTTAAGGAACATTTTTTTTTTTAAATTTTTAAAGTTTATTTATTTATTTTGAGAGAGAGAGAGAGAACAAGTGGGGTAGAGGCAGAGAAAAGGAGAGACAGAATCCCAAGCTATGTGCTAATGGCACAGAGCCTGATATGGGGCTTGAACTCACGAACTGTGAGATCATGACCTGAGCTGAGATCAAGAGTTGGATGTTTAACCAACTGTGCCACCCAGGCACCCTCCCACCCCCCCCCCACCCCCACTTAAGGAACATTCGAAGAATTTCTGCACAACACTGAACTTATGGTCCCAAGGCCAAGCTTAGCCAGGGGACCAGGAAATTTCATGTTTTGGCTCAAATAATTGCCTTTTTAATGAAAGATGAGTTTATACCAAAGAATGGAAGAACAGGCCAGGGAACACGACCCAGAAGTACGGAAGACAGTAGCTTTCTCTGTGGGGAACGCCTTGACTAAGAGGGAGACAGAAGAGAGCTGGGCCCTCCTCCTTCCAGGTCCCTCACCTGGGGTGTGGGTGGCTCTCAGTCCTGAAAGGGGCGGGGCATCCCTGCACACACAGGGCTTTGATCGAGTGAGAGGGTCGAGAAGGAAGGGGTGGAGGGAATCTGGGAGGTTTGTGGGCTCTGTGCCCCAGGCACCTGGTTCGCTCACTCTACCAGTTCTCAGTACGAGTATCCCTTGCTTGGAGAAGCTGTCCCTGACCCCTGGATCGAAACACCAAGCCTCCTTTCCCTCTGCCCCACTTTTACTCACCTTGGGCTATTTTTTCCTTCACGCACATCTCACTGCCTGTAGGTTTACTCATTATTGTCTGTCTCCCCCAGCTAATGAGTAAGCTGTATTGGAGGCAGGCTTCCTGCAGCATTTCGTGCCCGGCAGGTGGTAGGTGCTCCTGCACGTTGAATGAATGGCCTGATGCGTGACTATCGGCCCCGGGAGACGGAACTAGCATGGGCTCTGGTGCCTTCTCCCTGCTCTGACACACTCTCCTCCATGCATCTCAGTTCTCTGGCTTCATTAATTGTCATTCAACAGAGGGTTGTTGGGAACTTACTCTGTGCTAGGGGCTGTTCTGGGCACCAGGAATCCAGCAGGAAGCAAAGGAGATGAAAATTCCTACCCTCAATAGAGTTTGTCTTCTAATGGGGGAGAGAGACGGATAAATATGTCAGCTGATAACCTGTGGTATGGAGAAAACCAAAGCGAGAAGGGGGCTAAGTTCCGGCAGTGGAGTATTGTCATTTTATATGGAGTGGCCAAAGGAAGGCTTTTACTTGGAAGTGGTAAGAGTGGACTAACTGCCTGAAGGAGCCGGGGGGCCAGCCACGTGTACATCTAGCATAAAAATGTTCTAGGCAGACGGAACAGTAAGTGCAAAGGCCCTGAGGCAGGAGCATGCCTGGTGTGTCTGAGGAACAGCAAGAGGGCCAGCGTGGCTAGTGGAGAAGGTGGGAGATGGGTGGGGTGCCAGGGTTAGGGAGGATCAGTTAGGGCCTTTGGTTTGTATTCTGAAGGCGACGGGAAGCTATTGGAGAGTTTGGGGCAGAGAAGGGGCATGATGTAACTTTTTCTTTTTAAGTTTATTTATTTATTTTGAGAGAGAGAGCAAGAGAGAGAGCAAGTGAACTGGAGAAGGGCAGAGAGAGAGGGAGACAGATCCAAGCAGGCTCCAGGCTGCCAGCACAGAGCCCAAAGTGGGGCTTGAACTCACAAGCTGTGAGATCATGACCTGAGCCAAAGCCAAGATACAGATGCTTAACCCACTGAGCCACCCAGACACCTTTTAACTTTTTTTTAAAAAGGATTCCTCCTGGGGCGCCTGGGTGGCTCAGTCAGTCGAGCATCCGACTTCAGCTCAGCTCATGATCTCATGGTTCGTGGGTTCGAGCCCCGCGTCGGGCTCCATGCTGACAGCTCAGAGCCTGCTTCGGATCCTCTGTCCCCATCTCTCTCTGCCCCTCCCCCCTGTGTATTGCGGATGGGCCGTGGGGGGTGTGAGTATAAGCAGGGAGACCGGTGAGGAGTCAACTGCCTTGTGAAGGTCAGTTCTACGCGTCAGCTTGGCTGGGCCAAGGGATGCCACGTAGCTGGCGAAACACTACCTCTGAGTGTGTCTCTGGAAGAGATCGGTCTTTGCACTGGTGAAGAAGACTGAATGAGAAAGAAACCTGCCCTCACCACTGCGGGCGGAGAGCATCTATCCAGGGGGCGTCTGAAAAGGCAGAGGAGGAGCGAATCTGCTCTTACTCGAGCTGGCACATCCACCTTCTGCCTTGGCCCTTTGGACTTGGACAGGGTCCGAGAGCAAGTCCAGGAGCGTCCCAGTTCTTGGGCCTCCGGGTCTGGATCAGAACTACAGCACCGGCTGCTCTGGCCTGCAGCTTGAAAACGGCAGGTCTCAGCCTCCATAACAGTGTGGACCACTCCCTCGTGTCCCTTTCCGTATGCATCCTCTTGGTCCTGTTCTTCTGGAGAACGCTGCCTAGCGTGTGCCCCTTCCCGCGAGAGGTGACCGTGGCTTGGACCAGGCTAGAGGCCGAGGGGGGGCGGTGAGAAGCTGCGGGCTGTCTTGACAGGTCAGACTTTTCGCTTCTCACCCTGAAGGCTTGCCACAGATGCCCTCCCCCTGGTGACCAAGCTTCCACAGGAGAGGCTCCATTCTGTCGGAGGTCTGGCTGTGTTAATCCCACTTGCGGACAAAGTTCAACCCCAAGTCCTCAGCAGGTGCAGATGGAGGGGTTTCAGTCGCAGGGCCCAAGATGAAACTAGCCTACAGACAAGGCATCAAAAATATTTGCATTTCTTTTACAGCAGCGTGCTGCCATTGACTTTTGCCACAGACCCCACTGCTCTCTACTGCCTTTCACACACTGCCGGTTCCACCCCTTTACGTTATCTGGTTTCTGAAGGAGACACACGAGGCTAGTGTGAAATGGGGTTGCTAACTCTACTTTGTGCCAGCTGGGACCCATATTATACCGATCTCGTTAGCCCCATTTTATAGATGGGAACAAATAGGCCCGCTCAGAGCGATGAAGTGACTCACCCAAGGCTCTATGGTTTGAGCTGGTGATTATGACTCTCTGGCTTTTGTGACTCTCGCTCTCTCCAATCTACTGGCTTTTGCAGTTAGTGAGACTTGAGAGAGAATTCTCTCTCCATCAGACAGATATCCTACCCTACTTGTCCGTAGATGATTCCAGAAACAGGGTAATAGAGAAGGGACCGTGTTCGTATTTCCTCCCCACTCTCCAGTAAAGAAAGGAAAACTTTCCCTGGTGTGTTGGCCACTGATATCACAAGGCCTGAGCGGCATGCCGCATGGGCTTACTGTGTATAACAAAGCTCGCATGAAACTGTGCACTTATATTTCCCCAAATGAAGGGTTTCTTTCCAAAAGACAATATCTGCAGCATTTGTGTGGTCAACAGCACTTATTACTATGCTTTTGCATCCGTAGTTCTGTACCTTCTTCTTTTGTACCTCTGGTCTTCGAAAATGATCTCTAGAGGGTGGTTCTTAGTAAAACTTGCCATATTCTAAGTTAAATTTCAACCACTTGATAAAACCCTTGCCAGGGAATAAGAAGGCAACAGAAGTAGAATCATACTCCCAAGTGTTCCCAGAGCCTGTTCCAAGGACCAAGGTATTCAGAAGTAAAAAGGCATTTGCCCTCTGTGGGTTTCCAGGAAAAAAAAAAAAGACATCGAACAGTCATTTACCCTTTTTCTACATTTTTCCAATTTCTCAACTGTTCCTATAGCAACCTGAATAGAGATTGGGTTGCTAGAAAAGCATTCGTTTCTATAGAAACAATTCGTTCTATAAGAGAAAAAGTTTACTTGGTAGCACATGAAATCTAATATTAGGATGTTGGTTTCGTTGGTGGATTTTTTTTTTTTTTTTTTTTTTTTTTTTTTTGTCAGCCAGAAGAATATTTCCCAGGCCACCTACAGACGTATGGTGCATCTTCAGGCTCTAATAGTATGTTGTCATATGGGTTCTGGATAGAGGGTGCAGAGTCTGAGTCCCTTGGGATCTTTGCTGAGACTCTACAGTTTACAACATTTTAGTCCTCTCGTATGCTCAGACACAAGGGGCTGGACCAGATGATCTCTTGAGATTTTTGGGTCAGGAATTCATGGTTTCTCTTGACTTTCCTGTGAAAACCATGAGGGGGTTTTACTAGAAGCAGATAGATGATTAGGGTGGCAAGTGACAGGCATCAAACTCAAAGCTGGTTGAGAAGGAAAAAAAAAAAAGAGGAGGGGTGGGATATATTAGTTCTCCTATTTTAGAATCTGGAGGTTTCAGGTACGGCTGGATCCAGGGCTCATTGACGTCCCGCCTTCCACTGTGTGGATCCAGGGCTCACTGACGTCCCGCCTTTCACTGTGTTCTTCTTCATTCTCAGTATTGGCTCTTCTGGCGAAGTGGTCTCCAGCCTTATTCTCTGCCACATCCTCTGCATCCCAGCTAAGCATCTTCACTGGAAAGAAAGTACCTTTTTTTCCCTACTAGTTCCCAGAGACTTCCTGGGGATGCCGCTACTGGGACTGGCTTAGGTCACATGCCACACCCCTGAACCCATCCTTAGGAACCTCAGAATGAAATGAGTGGATGGGCCAGGGCTGGATCAGAGGCTTACCTTCGGGGTCAGAGGTGAGGTCAGCAGTCCCCAGCCTCCACAGACTGAGAGAAAAGGAGCAAAGTTTCCATAGGGGGAAAATCAGGAGGCAGAATTAGAAAAAAGGGGGGTGGTTGTGATCCCGGCACCAGCCAGTCACGCCAGCGACCCAGCTGACCACATTCTAGAATTAAAGGCTTGGCCCTTAAAAGCTGCTTCCTCCCAGCTTGGGCAGAGAGAGACGGTTCAGTTTTCCAATTTTCCACCTCGAGACCATCTTTCAAGCAAGATTTTTTTTTTCTTCTAAAAGGAGTTGGGAAAAAAAAAATCAGAATACATTTGCATGTTACCTAAAACATTTTAAACTCGTGTCTTATCTTTGTGACTGCACAGTCTTGTCTTTTCAGTGCTGGTAGCTATATAATTACAGTCACCTTCAGCCTCACTGATTCCTTCTTGAAAAGGTTATTGTGAACAGGGGACAAAAAGTCATTTGGAAACACCACCGAGGTCTGTTTTCCAATTGTCTTTTCATCCCAAAGTTCAGAGATTTCTAGAAAATCATATGTCAGCAGAAGCAGCATATAAACAACCTCATATACGTTTTTTGGGTTTTTTTGGGGAGGGGGGAAATACATTCCCCGAGACGATTGAAGGTGTGAATTATTTCAGGGAGCGTGTTGGTGTGTGGCCAGTAATTTAAATTAACTGGATTTCCAGGGCTTATTAAGAGCTTAAAATCGGATTGTTAAAATTCAGAGAGCGTTGTAGTTCAAATTTCATGTCTGCTATAGGGGCTTGTTCGCTTTAAAAATGCTTTGTTTTCCTTGTTATTCGCTTGCAACGTTATTTAAAAGTTTAAAATGTCCTTAGGAGTATTTTTTTTTCCTTGTTAATAAACTGGGTTACTGATTTCCATGGAGATTACTCCCAGCAAAGCTCTTATGTTTAGGCAAGGAGCTATCATGTCGGGATCAAAAGGGAATCCCTTGAAACCTTTAATCCTGTGGCAAGACTAAGCGTTACTTGTGAATGAATCCTGGGGTCTCCGTGGGGTGTCGAGAAGCCCTTCAAGATACCCAGCCTGTACTTGAGAAGAGAAAACCCTTGCAAGTCGGGGTCGTACACGAGGGACTTCAAGCCTGGTGGTAGGAAGTGTGCTTCTGTGCCCTGTGTTGGAGGGATTTGGGCTCTGTTGCTGGGTGAAGGTGTCCTTGATGCGGCAAGAGTGAGGGTTGATGTCCAGTTTTAAAACCCCCCTGTGCAGCCACCCCAGAGGCCTTGACATCAGGACAAATTCAGGTGCAGATGGAGAATCGGGGACCAGTGTCGTAGAGCAGTGCCCCCCCAAACCCGAGCGTGCCACGTCCCCTGGGCATCTTGTTCAAATGCACGTTCCGATGCCGTAGCTCAGGGGTGGGGCCCAGAATTCCGCACTGAGAGCAAAAAGTCTGACAGGGCCCCCGTGCTGCTGGTCTGTGGGCCATCCTTGGAGCAGGGAGATCGGAGACCGCTTCTCTCTTTCGCCTCGACTGGGAAAGAGCCTGAAAATCAGATTTTGGATGTTGCCGGTCTTTGGCAGTGCTAGCTCTGGCATATCTTGGGACTTTACGTCATATCTGGAAAAGAAATCCCATTCGAAGGGTAAGGCTAAATCAGAGGCGCTAGATGATGTCTTAATTCTGGCAGAGTATCAGGCTGCAAGCAGAGAGAGAGAGGAGAGAGAGGACAGATCAGCAACGATTCAGGCAAAACTCACCTTTCAAAGCAGGAATGGAAAGGAAGCCTGTTGTTCCTTCAGAATTTCTTTAAGAATCTTAACTGTGGGGACTGTACTCCCCAAGGGAGTGGTGGTGTTCAAGAATATCTTTGTTCATTCAGCTGAAGGCAGCTTTGTCTGTTCTCCTCACTGGGGGCTGATCTTGTACCTGACTAGTTAGGTAAGAAGCAGCCGTGCTGAAGCGTTTCATCAGAATCCTCGACGTGGCTGATTCGGAAGAGAGAAAGGAGCAGGTGCCTCTGAGCTTTTGGGAGAGTCGCCAAGCAGGCAGGCTGCATCGGGTAGCGACCGCTGAGTAACAAACCACCCCAGAACTTTGTGGCTTTAAGCAGCAACCTCTTATTATTTCTCATGTGTTTAAGGGTGAGCTGGGCGGGTGCCCCGACCTCAGCTGGTCCCACTCACGTGTCTGTGGTCAGCAGGTGGGTCGGCTGGGTGGTCTAGCATGGCCTTGGCTGGGATGGCTCAGCTTTCCTCCATGTGTTTCCATGTTCTTCACAGTTCAGGCGTGTTCTCATGGTGGTGGCAGTGGTCCAAGAGAGAGCTAGTCATTCAAGGGGACAAGCAGGAACACCCACCCGCTTCTCGAGCTGTGCTTGTATCACATTTGCTAATGTATCCCACGGGCCAAAGCAAGTCATATGCCGGGCCCAGCAGAGGGAGGGACGGCAAAGTGGGGACAAAGAGTATGGAGGCAGGGAGGCCTGTAATTGGGGCCACTGGTAAAATCAGACGAGTGCACAGCTCTGACTTAAAGCCTGAGGTTGAGTCTGTAAAACTCCGAGCATAGGTGGGATTATTCCATTCATTCACTCACTCACTCATTCATTCATGAAACATTTATTGTCTTTCTCTTATGCAAAGCACCAGGCTCTGTCAGACTTTACTTGGACGTTTTAGTTGCTTCAAGATTCACACCCACTTAAATTCCACCTCCAGACCGTCTCCTTGTGGAAACTGTGAAAAGCTTTTGCTCACTCTTCTGGAGGAGCTATAGGGCCTGTGGAGTGGGGAAGAGGGTCCACGTCCCAAAGCCCATGGGGCCCCTACTGCCTGTCACCGTGGAGACGCTGGGTAGCTTTAAGGAGACCCTACCGGCCACTTACTCTGGGGCCTCCGCCTTTCGAGACCCAAGGGCCTGGCTAGAGCTCAGAAGGTCTGTGGTGCACTCAGTTCCTGGGGTTTCTCTCCCTCTGGAGCCTACTTTCATCATCATCGATGTAAATAATTTTTATTTCACGGTTTTGTTCGATTTTGATGGATTTAAAAGCATAGTGTGAACCCCAAAGTGACATGAAAATGTGAGGGTTTTTTTTTAACTTTTTTTTTATGTTTTATTTTTGAGAGCAAGAGAGACAGAGCATGAACGGGGCTGAGGCAGAGAGAGAGGGAGACACAGAATCCGAAGCAGGCTCCAGGCTCTGAGCTGTCAGCACAGAGCCCGACATGGGGCTCAAAGTCACAGACTGGGAGATTGTGACTGGAGCCGAAGTCAGACGTTTAACCCACCGAGCCACTCAGGCGCCCCAAATGTGAGGGTTTCTTATCCCCACGTGTAGGAAGGAGGACCCAACGGACCCTCCTAGTGTGGTGGTTAATGATGCGCTCACAAATTGGCTGTGGGTGGGGGTGCGGTGAGGGATGAAGGGAGAAAGAACCCAGATTTCTAACAGCTGCAGATTTCCTGGGTGTAAATCTTCACATCACGGCTGATTTCTACCATGGTTGCCACCAATGATTTAATAACCTGCTTGCAGGGGCGCCTGAGTGGCTCAGTCGGTTAAGTGTCTGACTCTTGGTTTCTGCTCAGGTCATGATCTCACGATTCATAGGTTCGAGCCCTGGGTTGGGCTCTGTGCTGACCCTGCGGAGCCTGCTTGGGATTCTTTCTCTCTCTCCCTGTCTCTCTGCCTCTCCCTGGTGCCTTCTCTCTCTCCCTCTCTCTCCAAATAAATAAATAAACTTAAAAAAAAAATTCTAAAAAAAAGAAAAAAATAACCTGCTTGTAAAATTCTTGCCTAGCTAATACCGGAATTCCTGGGTATTGAACCACTGGCTTTCTCAAGCTCACCCAGGCCCACCCTGGGTCTCAGATTGCCTGGATTGAAACAAAGTTTAAATGAGATGGTGCATGTGAGGTGTTTCCCACGGAGTAAGTGCTCAGTAAAGGCCAGTCGGTGTTACTCGTGCTGCCTTGCTTGGTCAGCTGCTGGTGCAAGGGTCTGGGTAGACACACTCACACCACAGGGTCAGGCAGGCCCATCCTGAAAGTGGTTGACATACCCCATTTCCTGCCCAGGCCCCTCCTGAGCCACCAGCCTCTTACAGATCATTTATTCATGCAGAGCTCAAGGCACTTGCCTGGGGTCAGGCTCCTCACAAACAACACCCCACTTAGTCCCCACGGCAGTCCTGTGAAGGAAGTACACTTGTAACATACCCATTTTATGGATGGGACAATTGAGGCCCAGGGAGACTGAGTAAGTCTCACAGCTACAAGGAAGGAGAGGCAGGATTTGAATCTAGAGTGCTTGGATCTAAACCTCCCCCTCCTACTTTTTTAAAGGGGGAAAAAAAAACACATTTATTTACAGTAATTTCCTGGTTTTCTTTATTCTTTTTTACAGCAGCTTTATTGAAATTTAATTTGCATACATAAAATTCCTTTTAAAGTGTGCAGCTGAATTTTTAATATAATCACAGAGCTGTGCAAACATCACCATTTTCTAATTTTAGAATCTTTCCACCACTCTAAAAAGAAAACCCCCGGGGGTGCCTGGGTAGCTTAGTCGATTAAGCGTCCAACTCGATCTCAGCTCAGGTCTTGATCTCAGGGTTGTGAGTTCAAACCCCGTGTCGGGCTCCGCGCTGGGTGTGAAGTCTACTTAAAAAAAAAAGAGAGACAGAGAGAGAACCCAGATGCCCCCTCTTCTTCCCAAAGAAACTCAGAGACACTGGACGTATCTCTCGGCTTCCCCAGAAACCAGCCTCAGCTCAGCCAGCTGGCCCCACCGGGACGTGGGGAGACTCAAGCAGGAGAGTTTTGCCCACATTCACTGAACACCTTGTGCAGTCCCAGAAAGCGTCACCTGATTATATTGAGCTATTTATTCTGTCCCCTGCCCCGATGTGAAGGGGGAAAATGTAATTATTTCCAGGGCCACAGGCTGTTCCCGTTTTATTGCCTGGTTCCCTCTCCCCACACATCTTTCTTGGTTTTAGGAGAAAGAAGGCAAGTGGGGAGCACTGGTACCCTCTTTGCCTCTGATGAGAAGCCCTTCTTGCTGAAGCTTTTGCTCTCCTGTCCCCCCCGCCTCCTTTCAGCCCCCTTTCCCGCAGTCAAATAACATCTGATTTTAGGTGCTGGGTGAAGGAGGCATGATTGGGACCCCCCGGCGTGCCAATCAAATACAGAAATCAAAGAGTAGTTTCTCCAGACCAACCTGGAGGCTGCTAGGTGGTACTTAAAAATCAGGCTGTGTTTAATCACTGGGGGGAAAATATGTATCCACTGCAGTCTGATCATGGTATTGTCTAAACAGCCCTTGAAATTTGTAAATGACATGTGGCAGCGGTATTTTTAGCTCCTGTGTTTCAGAAGGTGAGCGGTCCCTCCTCCACCCCCACCCCCACTCACGTGATAACCTCTGGTTATGTTCTTTCACCTTCCACGGGGCTGTTGAATATGCAAATCGCGTTGGGCTCCCTCACCTTCCAGACTTTTCCTGTGTTTCCTGGTGGTGGGTGTGATGGAAGAAAGGTGGTTGAGCAAAATAATTTATCTTTGGTTGTTTTCGAGGCTGAGAGTCTTCGATTTGTAAGCAGTGCCTTGTGGGTGCAATCGCGTTTCCTGGAGGCTTTTTATTTTTTGTTTTTTTGGTTTTTTTTTTTTTTTGCAGTGAATCCTGTTGGCATTTGGAATGAAAGAATTTCAGCAATATTCCCATGGATCCCGCGGTTAGAGAAAGACCCTGTGGCAGGACCATCTCAAGACCCATGAAAGGTTTTCCGGGACCCTCATCCCCCAGTGCCCTTGGGGATGATTTCCTGGATTTACGTTTAGGCTGAAAGCCCAGGGCTTGACCCTGTCCTCAGGACAGGACATTTCTCTTGTCTGTGGGCCACAGCCCCTTTCCCGTGGAGGGAAGTCAGTGAATACTTGATTACATGAGTGAACTTAAGGACTGAAGCGTGAGGGCGCTCCCAGCGTTTTTTCCTCTTGTTGTAAATAACCCGGACCCCACAGGTGCAATAGTGTGTGAGCAACATCATGAACAAAAGTAGTCATAGCTGGTTCCAAGTCTTTATACGAACAGAGTTTTTATCTTCCTAGGGTGACAGGGTGTCTCAGATTTGGCACTGTTGACATTTGGGGCAGACAGCTCTTTGTTGCTCGGGACCGTCCCGTGTGCTGTAAGATGTGGGCAGTATCTCCAGCCCTACTGTGCCCGCCAGCCCCCCCTCCCCCCAGTACAACCACCACAGAGGTCTGCAGCCATCACCAAATGTCCCCTGGGGGTGGGAGCGTTTGAGGAAGCAAAAAAGAAGGAGAAGAAAACCCGCAGGGAGAAGTGAAATAGGAAAACAGGAGAGAAATCCACACATTGGAAAGGCGAGGTGTGAGAACAGAGGGAGAATGTTCGGGGCGGAGTCAGGCTCAGAAGACCTGGCCCTGGGGCTCCACCCCACGAATGAATTGGCTGCGGGCGCCCTGGGTAGGTCTTCACCATCCTTGTGGCTTGGTTTTCGCATCTGTAAAATGGGCATGTGGCACACAAGATTTGTGGCAGAGAGCACATGAAAAAATTGCCTGTCGGGAAAGCGCAGCGGAGATCCATGTAATTCTTATTGTTGCCTGCGTGCTGGCGACATATGCGTGCAGTCAGATGGGTTATGTTTGTCTGAGTCAGTTGGGCTGGAAAAGAGGCTACTCCTGAATTTGCTGTCCACCCTGCAAGGATCAATAGGACACCACGGCAGTCTCATTTACGATCAGGAAGTAATTGGATGGAAAGCACTGTTGGAGAAGGAACAATGCAAAAAAGCACGGATGGGCCAGCCAGAGGTGAAAGAGTTTTGTGCAAGGGAAACCAGGTTTGGGATTTCCAGGTGTAGATGCTTCTGGATGCCCCCCCCCCCCCCCGCCCCGTCCCTTCTCTGCAAAATTCAGCCGCAGGAACTTCTCAAGTAGTCTGGAAAATGCAGCTCTGAAAATTATACTTGGCAACAATGGCTCTCTGTCCAGGCCCTTTGGAGAACAAGACATGGAACATTATTTTTGTAAATCTACTTCAGGCCCACCTCCTCGGGACTCCCTGCACCACCATCGCCCCACGGTGAAGAAAGGTTGGGGGGACATAGCCCTGAAGCCCTGGCCAGGCCCCTGTAGTTATCTGTCCACAGTGCTCACTCTGGAGACACATATTTACCCAGACGTGCCCATGTCTGCTGCTTCTTTCCTGGCCACTCTTTGTCACGCTGGGACCCTGTGACCATTCCATTCCAGGGGCACAACACTCTTCCACACACCTGCAGCACGGCCAAGGACCAGGGTCCCGGACCTCTGCTCAAAGGCCCATGGTCTCACGGAATCTCTTCATGCCATAGGCTCCTCCCTCCCTCTCCCCTTTTCTGTTCCTTAGGGGCACTGATGTCCTCTCCTGGTTTTCCAGGAGACATGGCTGAATCCCATCCAAGAGCCATTTGTCCTCGCCAACAAAGCTGGTGGTGAGATTGTCTTCTAGACCATTCCAGCTTCTGTCCTACAACCCTCTTGCCTCTCCCCTTCTCTCTGAAGCCGAGACAAGCAAGCATAGAACTGACCCTTTGCTAGAATGGGAGACAGGAAAGGGAATACATAGGGAGAAACCCAGATGTTCAAATTAGAAAAAAAATGGTCCTACATTCTATGTGTCACTTCCAGAATTCTTGGCCCACATGGCCAAGGTTGCCAAGCATGGAGATCCATGCAAGACCAGAGCCAGGAGACATGGGCAGTGCTGGCACGTAGTACGTGCTCAACAAACGTCTGATGGGTGAGAGAGTGAATGGAGCTTCTTTTGCGAAGTCAGACTCCATGCCCTGAAAAGGAAACTCACCCAGTGCGGGAGCAACGAAAGGGAGATTGGGTTCTGCCATGTCCCCCGGTTGCCTTCTTCGTGTCACAAAGAGTCATTTTTGTTCAATGTGCTGCGGCTTGGTACAAGGTGAAGATCTGCTCAGTCATGCCAAAGGGGCTTTTTTCTCCTTTAACGTAGGTTTGTGGCTCTGACATTTCCCCAACTCTCTGTCCCCCTCCATCTTCCTGGTTGTCAAGGAAACAGTTTCCTGGACAACCTGTTGACTTATTTGGCTGCCTGGTTTGTATTATCCAGTGTGGGGAGCTGTTGTGGAGGCTTTTTTTTTTTTTTTTTTTTAATGTCACCAAGGTAACCGCCAGCAGCCGCTTAATTATAGTTTTAGGTAAAGATGAATTCTCTTTTGCAAATGTTAGTATATTTTGGGGCTGGGTGGGGAGTGGAGAACTGCCCAGAGATTAACGTTCTCTAATTATATGCTTCGGTTTTGGACAATTCAGTTTTATTTGCAACTAAACTTGGTTTCATTCAGGATTGGGTTTTTTTTTTTTTTTTTTTTTTGGTCTAAAAAAAACCAAGGAAAACAAATAATGAAAACAGAGAGGAAGAGGGGATCGGTGTGGTAGGAGGAGGCTTTGAGTGCGGTGGGCATGGCGGGGGTGCAGGATTGCTACGTGATGTCTCTGGCGGCTGTTTCCTGAAACACGCATTCGTCTGTGGTTCCGAGAAGTGGTCTGTATACTGGTTACCGGATCCCATCTCCGCAGCCTGCTGGCTGTTTGAACTCGGGCAGGTGACTTCGCCTGTCTGTGCTTTAGTTCCCAAAGCTGAAACGTGGGGAGATGGGAAGGAGTTCAGCTTCACTATAGGTGTGTTGTGAGGGTTCTATGTGAGGGATCTATTTGTTGGGCCCCTAGGAGAATACCCAGCACGACACAGGCGCTCCAGCATATCAGCCACCATTTAAAGGCACGGCCCCCTACGAAACCATACTTTTCGGATGCCTGCCTACGCGTGAATCATTTCAGCCGTCAGTCACTGCATCTGCTAATCTTAAGGGTGCCTTTGTTAGAGGGTAATAGAGTGACTATAATCGTATCTGACATTTCTTGGAGAGTTACACTGTTGTGAGCATCTCACAAGTCTTTACTTCATTTCTCGTTCCCAAGGGCCCTGTGAGGTACGTATTACCATGATCTGCTTTAGGTCAGTGAGAAAACCGAGAGGGGAAAAAGTAAGTTGTTGTTGTTGTTTTTAACTTTTTGAATGTTTATTTATTTTGAGAGAGAGAGAGAGAGCACGAGCGGGTAAGGGGCAGAGAGAGAGAGGGAGACGTAGAATCCAAAGTTGGCTCTGGGCTCTGAGCTGTCAGCACAGAGGCTTGAACTCATGAACCATGAGATCATGACCTGATCTCAGGTCATGTCAGACGCTTAACCAGCTGAGTCACCCGGGTGCCCCAAGTGCTTTTTTGTTTTTGTTTTTTAATTAAAAGATCAAACTTTCAAGGAATTCTTTGAGCTGTGAGTCACTTTGTTTTATGTTTCCTCCTTGGTGATGCGGTACTGCTCAACCCAAGTGGAGCCTTTGGAGTTGACCCACGCGCCAGGATTTGGTCCGGGAGGTTCTTAGGGAGATGCCAGATACTTGCAGATTCCTTAGGCCCTAAGCGGTTGCTGTGCAGCTCAAGAAGTCCTGGGTCCTCCTCAGCTTCCTGTACCTCAGCACCCTTTCCAGGTGTGGGGATAGTCAGGCTGCAGAACCACTGAGGAGGGGGTTGCACTGAGGTCGGGGATCCCCCCCTCCAGCTGAAGGGTGATGGGGCCCGTTCGGCCCCAGCGGGACCTGCCAAGTGTAGTTGTCTGAGCCGCCACAGGAGTTTCCCTTTTGCTCCCACAGGTCTGTACTTGGGAAACCAAGGAGTTTAAACAGACCATCTCCAGCGTTGACCAAGGTTTTATTTATTTATTTAAATGTTTCTTTATTTGTGTGTGTGAGAGAGAGAGAGCATGAGCAATGGAGGGGCAGAGAGAGAGAGAGAGAGGGAGACACAGAATCCAAAGCAGGCTCCAGGCTCTGAGCTGTCAGCACAGAGCCTGACGTCGGGCTTGAACCCACAAACCACCAGACCGTGACCTGAGCTGAAGTCGGAGCCTTAAGCGGCTGCGCCCCCCAGGCGCCCCCATCCAGGTTTTAAATACTGCGGTGCCATGGCAGAATTGAGGGTTGCAGACCCAGCACGCACACCCAGGCCCGTCTGCCTCCAGAGCCGTACTTTCAGCCACTGCCCTAACTCCTGCTGTTCTGATCATTATGGACCGTGTGGCCTCCGAAGTCAGTGTCCTTGGGTTAGAACCCGCCATTTTCCAGCGGAGTGACCTGGGCAAGTAATGCACCTGTCTGCGCCTCCGTTTCCTCCTTGGCCAGATGGGGACAATGACAGTACCTACCCCTGAGGGTTGTTGGAACAGGGAATGAAGTCAAGACTCCTGAAGTGCTCGTAGCACCGTAACCCTCCACTAAATGTTAGGTGTGGGTAGAATCACTCCCGAGCGCTGCAACACAATTACCATCGGTGCTAGTGGCTGAAACAGTTAACAGGCAGCCAGGTGCCCACCATCATTCGTATGTTGCTTGTAGTATAGTTCCCACATAGATTTCTGTATCATTAATCTCGTTATTTTGTAACCTACATTATGTAGGCAGGCGTCTCTCTCTTCTTTATAAATCTCCCACTGGGGCCCTCTTTTTTAAAAAAAGAAAAAAAAAAAAAACAGCTAAAAACCTTCTTTAATTGAGATTCAGCTCCACAGGCCAGCCCCCGTCGGATATGCCATACTAAGCCCACCGGGGAATATTTGTTTTGTGTGTTTTTCCCCTCTTCCCGTGGATTATGTATACTTCCATCATTTTAGAACGAGGGCCGGAGTAGCAACAAACATGTTGGTCCAGAACAGCAGGAGCAGTTGGGTTTTGGCGTCAGATGCCCTGTCCCCACGGAGATGGATTAATTGAGGTCCCCGAGGCCGCTTCTCAGGCCAGTGGCTTCAGAGAGTGTGATGAGCAAGGAGCCATACGGCCCCGGTCTGTCTACTCCCGACCCCACCCCCTGCCTCATATCTTTTATTCATGACAGTCTTTCGCAAGGAACAGAAAAATCAACAGCACAAGCGTGACCTCCTTTTCTTCTCACTCTCCCTCCAGGGACCGCAGAAGGTTCTTTCTGGACACTGAAAACATGTCTCACCCGTTCCCCACCCCATTTCTCAAAAAGCCTCAGCGCTGGATTGAAAAGCACGCATTGCAACAGGATGATTGAGGGAAGGTAATTATGTATTATTAAATGCAAAAAAAAAAAAAAAAAAGAAAAGAGAGAGAGAGAGAGAGAGAAATTGTTCTTTGCAACACCCCTATGGCTTGGCAGAAATGAAAATAGCAAAATGCTAAAATGGTTTTCCTGCCAGTGGGATGAATGGATGCCTGCCCCCTTGATTTGGGGTCATTGGCTGCAGGGGCTGCGCTCAGCACCAGTGGAGACCCTGAGGAGTGGGGACGGATGGCTCCAGCGTGGGGGTCTTTGTGGGGACGTGGGCCGCAGAAAGGGAGGGGTATAGAAGCCCGGAGGAGATGTTTTCTTGTTCCCTTGGCTCGGAAGGTGGGTGGTCTCTGTGTCTTTGGTTAAGACCTTTCTGGGTAAGATGAGGGTGATGATACCCAAACGTCAAAATCATACCCCACGTGGCCCAGCACTTTAAAGTTTACAAAGTGCAGGGGCACCTGGGTGGCTCAGTCAGTTAAGCGTCTGACTTCGGCTCAGGTCATGATCTCACGGTCTGTGAGTTCGAGCCCCGTGTCAGGCTCTGTGCCTGCAACCTGCTTCGGATCCTGTGTCTCCCTCTCTCTCTGCCCCTCCCCCACTCACGCTCTGTCTCTTTCTGTCTCAGAAATAAATAAAAACATTAAAAAAATTAAAATAAATAAAATAAAACATTAAAGCTTCTGTGCTGACAGCTCAGAGCCTGGAGCCTGCTTCAGATTCTGTGTCTCCCTCTTTCTCTGCCCCTCCCCACTCACGGTCTGTCTGTCTGTCTGTCTCTCTCTCTCTCTCTAAAATAAATAAACATTAAAAAATGTAAAAAAATAAATAAAGATTCCAAAGTGCAGTGGTGTGCAGTGGGAATAAGCTTGGGCTGAAGGGCCCAAGTGCTTGGGTTGGAATCAGCTCTTTGCTTATCAGCTGTGTGACTTTGGGCAAGTTGCTTCAGCTCTCTGAGCCCCCATTTCCCCATCTGAAAACCGAGGGCGAAAATGGTACCTACTCGCCTCCCAGCTGTTGCAAAATGGGCTAATACACGTACAGCAATCGGAACAGTGCCTCCTGGATGGACACTCTCCTGTGTTCGCTCTTAGGATTACATTCTCCTTCTCGTCACCAATGTTTCCAAATAGACCAAATCAGCAAAGCTGGCTCCATGTCATCCCAGAACTGCCGTGGAAAAAAACCCCGGGATTGAAACTCGAGACTTCCGACTCCAGATCTCGTTGAATTTTCCTCATGCCCTATGGTTGCATCGTGGAAGGTGTTCTATGTTTGCAAACACTCCCACACCAGTTACACTGTCAACCAGACCTAGATACAAGGCCCTCCACGGTTAGAGGACTCCAACAACTTTCCGAACTTCCTGTCTGGTTCTCTGCATTTCTCTCTCTGTCTGTAAAATCGACTTTGTGATCCCAACCAGGATGTGACATGCTCGGGGCAGACGCTCAGTCCAAAACAAGACCAAAATGACAAGCTGCAGGGAGGTCAGAATCAACCAGGCCTCTGTCCACTGGGCCCTGGAAGGTCAGATGGTTTTTCGCAGGAAAACTGTGTCTCTTCTAAGAAGCAGCTAGGAGTTCAAGTTCAGTTTCCAGAGCTTCTGGGTTCTCCGGTTGTCCTTTTTTTTTTTTTTTTTAATTCAAAAATACTTTTAAAATATTTATTTATTTTTGAGCAAGTGAGAGAGAGAGAGGAGGGAGGGGCAGGGAGAGAGGGAGACACAGAATCCGAAGCAGGCTCTGGGCTCTGAACTGTCAGCACAGATCCCGACCCAGGGCTCAAACTCACGAAACGTGAGATCATGACTTGAGCAGAAGTCAGATGCTCCTTTTGACTCTGGAAAAGGGAGTCAACTCAGACTCCCTTTTGCAAGAAGGTGCTTTCTCTTGTCAGCTAAATTCCCACACAAAGTGGCACCTGCTGTGCGTCTGTCTCCTTTATACAGCTCAGAGGAGGGCAACAGACCCAAGGAGGACCCCACGTTGTCTTTTATGAGTCTAAGGCTGGGGTCAAGGACAAGGTCAACGGTTGAAGTTGGAAATCCACCCCGTCAGGGAGCTATGAGCAGCAAAGAAGGACAAGCAGCTGGGCCATTTATCTTGGGACTTACCTCTAACTGTTCTGCCCCAGGAAGCTTAGGTATTGAGCCATGTGAACGCTCTCCTTGAGCTGTGTGAGGCAGTCCCAGCACCCTGAATGCTCTGCCCAGCTCAGGAGCCCAGCTCTCCCGGAAGCAAGAACCCTGTGCCCCTGGAAAGCGGCCCCCACCCCCATTCTGCGTGGGGTTGTTTGGGGTACGGAGGAGGGGAGGCTGATGGCGAAGGCTGCACCTTGTCCTCTCTAAGGAGACGCTGATGAGCGCACTGCTACCATCATTGAGAGTTCACTTGGTGTTACGTGCTTTATTTATGTAACAGTGTGGAGCGTTGCTAGAATGTTGTATCTGCTCCCCAGTGTCCATCCTTTCCTTGCTTGCTAAATAAACCCGATCTCTTGCTGGGTGGCAATACGCCCAGCTCTGGGTGAATCATGATTGTTTTAAGGTTTAAGCCTTAAACCCAACCTCACAACCTTGTTTTTCGTTTTTTTCCCCCCAGCTTCCAGGGAAGGCTGTGAATGACTGAGCCGGGGCGGGACGTGTAGACCAATGGCGGCGGGGGGTGGGGGTTGAGAAAGCTTCATTTTTCTCCCATGAAAGAAGCAGATAGGGCTGGCACTGCTCCTTTGTCCCCTGCTTGCCAATGTGAGGCTGGCTGCTGGAGTGGCCCTTTTGCAGCCACGGGAGAAAGGTCAAGTGTCTTGTTATTCACAGTCTGAGGGCCAGGTTGTTGGAGATGCAGAACCTTAGACTCCACTCCAGATGGACTGAATGCGCCCGAGCCTCCCCTGCCTGGAGAGTCACACAAAGACCTCTGTCTTCATGATGTCGAGCTGCTGAGTTGTTGCCAGGAGGAACCGACTTCTGGATTTTTTGACATCGGTTTTCTGTTACTTGCAGCCAAGAGCAAAAGTTCTTAGCCGGTGTAACCACTTACAAGCTCAACAGCCTCTGGGAAACCCCACCCCCCAAATCTACCCAAGAGCCCCCTCAAGTAAGGACTATTATGCCCCCCGTTTTGCAGAAAAGGAGACAATCCCCACGCTATTTCCCCGCGTAAGACACTGGTGAACTTGGTGAACCCAGGTCCGGCTGGGCCCTGAACCTGGGCTCTGGGGCACGATGCGGTGCCCCCTTTCAGTATAGCTCTGGTTGAGGGGTGTCCTCTCCGAACGGCCCCTCCGGCTCCCTCCTGCCCTGAGCACAGATCACTGCTCGGGAGGACTCCATCTGTCTTCCTCTGTGGTGCTGGCTTCTCTTCCTTTTCACCAGTAATCCTGCCCTTCAGCTACTGCCGCCCCAGCAGTTCCAGGGCTCAGAGCAGAGCGCCCTCTGACTCCCTTCACGCAGGCGGGTAAACCTTTCTCATCTGTTACCCTCAGGCTTTACAGTTGCAGACACCCCTTCATTCATTCATTCATTCATTCATTCATTTTTTTCTTCTTTTAGAGAGAGAGAGAAAGAACGCAGGAGCAGAAGAGAGGGGAAGAGGGAGAGAGAGAGGAGAGAGAGGGGAAGAATCCTAAGCAGGCTCTATGCTCAGCTTGGAGTCTGAGGTGTTGCTCGATCCCACAACTCTGGGGTCGGGAGCTGAGCCGAAATCAAGAGTTGGACGCTCCACTGATTGAGCCGCCCAGGTGCCCCTGGAGACACCCTTTTAAATGGTGTGCATGTGGGGCGCCTGGGTGGCTCAGTCAGTTGAGCGTCTGACTTCGGCTCAGGTCATGATCTCACGGTCCGTGAGTTCGAGCCCCACGTCGGGCTCTGCGCTGACAGCTCGGAGCCTGGAGCCTGCTTCGGATTCTGTGTCTCCCTCTCTCTCTACCCCTTTCCTGCTGAAAGAAGAAGGAAAGAAAGAAAGAAAGAAAGAGAAAGAAAGAGAGAGAGAGAGAGAGAAAGAAAGAGAAAGAAAGAGAAAGAGAGAGAGAAAAAGAAAGAAAGAAAAGAAAGAAAGAAAGAAAGAAAGAAAGAAAGAAAGAAAGAAAGAAAGAAAGAAAGAAAGGAAAGTGCATGAGAATCACATAGGGGGAAAGGCAGACGCATTTAAAACCCAGATTGCAGGGCCCGAATGCCCAGAGGGTCTGACTCAGCAGGTGAGGCCCCAGGAATCAGGCTTCCTCAGCTGTGGCTCCTGGGTGCCTCTGAGGATCACATCTGGAAGGAAGACAGTCATCCTGCTTCGAAAGTCTGGCAGGGAGATGAGGGCAGCAGATGAAAAGTGAAAGGCACATCCCCCCGCCCCCCCGCCCCCAGCCCCTGGATTAATGTTTGCTTGGGGTACTTGCAGCCTGGTTAGTGTTGGCTGCACATACATTCATCAGAATTCTTTGTGGGTACAGTTTTCTTGTAGAGAAAATAATCAAACGCCTCCATATGGGTCCCAGCTTGGGAGGCTGGAGTCGATCGGTGCCTTCCAGCTCCGGGCAAATGTTTCGAGATGGGACAGCTCAGGCTTCTCTGGGTTGGGTGCAGAATAAGAAGCCCCTTCTGATGTAAGGAGTCAGGTGAGCAAGAAGGGGGCGCGGGTCAAGAACTTTTTGGGGCACCTGGGTGGCTCAGTCGGTTGAGCATCCGACTGTTGATTTCAGCTCAGGTCATGATCTCATGGTCATGGGATCCATCAGACTCTGCACTGGGCAGGGAGCCTGCATAAGGTTCTCTCTCCCTCTCCCTCTGCCCCTTCCCCGTTCACATCTGCTCTCTCTTCCTCTTAAAAAAAAAAAAAATAAAAAAATTAAAAAAAAAAAAAGAAAAGAACTTTTGAAATTGGGAGGAAAGAGTATCAGGTCCGCGTTAGGCAGAATGACTCTGCAGAGGCGTCCGCGTTCTAATTCCTAGAGCCTGTCAATCTGTTATGCTGCCTGGCAAAAGGGACTTTGCAGATGTTAAGATTATAGATCTTGGAATAGGGAGAGTAGCCTAGATCATACAGGTGGGTCCAACCTAATCACATGTGCCCTTAAAGCAGAGAAATTTTTGGTGAAAGGGGCAGGAGGGCTCTCTGGGATCTCTCTCTCTTTTAGGTTGTATTTATTTATCTTTGAGAGAGGGGGAGAGAGATGGAGTCTGTACATGTGAGCAGGGGAGGGGCAGAGAGAGGGGAGGAGAGAGAGTCCCAAGCAGGCTCCACGGATGTCAGCGCAGGGCCCCGAGTGGGGGCTCCAGCTCAGCAACCGTGAGATTACGACCTGAGCCGAAAAATCAAGAGCTAGATGCTTAACTGACTGAGCAGGTGCCCCCCTCGGGTCCTATTTCCAAGAGCACTAATCCCATGCCTGAGGGCTCCACTCTCATGACCTAATTACCTCTGGAATCTGTCACAACCTAGGAATTTAGGGAGGACGTAAATATTCAGTCCACAATATTCGAAACCCATTACCCTTTCTCTGCTGCCAGACCTCCTGCATTTCCACGCTATTTCACCTGACTCACGAAAGGCAGAAAGAGACTCAGGTTAGAGGCTGCTTCTCTTCCTCCCTTGTAATAGCCCCCCAAGGCCAGAAAGCACAAATGGGCCCCCATGCCTTCTAGGAGCAGGACCTGGGAAAAGGTAGGGAGGAAAACACCCACACGTTAATTTTTTAGAGAAAAATTATCCTTTCATCCTCAATAAAGGTGCTGAGAAGTCCTGCAATAAAGAAACGTGCCTCACTTCCTTTAGTCCAGTTTTTCCAAGGTTATTTTATGACGAGGCGTTGCCTTTTGCTTAACATTTCCTAATTGACACCCCTTCTATGAGCCAGGACTTAAATGTCTGTCATCGGAGAGAGACTTTCCTACAAAGGGCGAAGTAAATCAAACTCCTTTTCAGGCAAAACCACACTTTCGTTCTGTTAAGGGTTCACTGAAGGAGTCCCATTTCAAATTTGTTTGTCATAAAGCAGGGACTCCAGCTCCCCTTCCAGTTTATCATTTGTGTGTCTGGATTGCATATTTCAGCCTTTGCAGCCGCCCGGCTCGGAAGGGTCTCTGAGGACTCGAGAAGCCATCTCAGAATCAGGGATCTGACATTTCCAAGCCTGAGAACCCAGTTTCGCTCTCTGAAAACTGAAGAGCGGCGTGGCCTTCCTTGCCCAGGAGGTGTCGGTCTGCAGGGCTTTGAAGCTGCTCTCAAGATGTGAATGGCTGATAACGTTCAGGCAGACAGAATGTGCCAGATAAAGAAATATCCTGTCTGAGGCTCGCTGAGAGTGAGTGACAGGGGAGACGGGAGTGGGAATAGAATGTACGGAGAATGTTCCCAGCCAGACAATGTGATAGGTGTTTATTTTTAAAATCATATTTACTCTTTAAGTAAGTAATACATTACCAGGGCACAAACTTCGTACACAGATGCAAACTTGTAAACTCGGAGCGTGTATCCCTCCCACGCACGTCCAGCTGGTCAGTTACCCTCCCAGAAGGTCACTGTGCCCTTCTCCTGCCATCGTATACGTGTAAAAGCAAATATGCAAATAAGTGGAACCCAAAAGTTAGCTTACTATATATACTGTTGTGCACCCTGACTTTTTCGCATGAAGATCGTTCTGTGGCTTTTCATATGGGACTGATTTATCCCTGCTGACTGCATGTGCCATTTATGGCACATGGATTTATTTCCTAGATCCCCTAGGAGTAGACTTTTAAAATGTTGTTAATCTTTCTACACTAGGTTAGTGGTCCTCACCTCAGGGTGATTTTTGTGCCTCTCCCAGAAGGCATTTGGCAATATTTAGAGAGACTTTTTTTTTTTTTTTTTAATCCAAGTTAGTTAACATATAGTGTAATAATGATTTCAGATATAGAATTTAGTGATTCATCACTTACATATAACACCCAGTGCTCATCCCAACAAGTACCTTCCTTAATGCTCCCCACCCATTTAGCCCTTCTCCCCACCCAACACCTGGCCAGCAACCCTCAGTTTGTTCTCTGTATGTAAGAGTCTCTTACGGTTTGTCTCTCTCTCTCTCTGTTTTTATCTTTTTTTTTGCTTCCCTTCCCCTGGGTTAATCTGTTTTGTTCCTTTTTTCTTTTTTGAGGTTTATTTATTTTTGAGAGAGAGAGAGAGAGAGAGAGGGAGAGAGAGAGCATGAGTGGGGGAGGGGCAGAGAGACGGAGACACAGAATCCGAAGCGGGCTCCATCCAGGCTCTGAGCTGTCAGCACAGAGCCTGATGCGGGGCTCGAACTCACGAACCATGAGATCATGACCTGAGCCGAAGTCGGACGCTTAACCAACTGAGCCACCCAGGCGCCCCTCATCTGTTTTGTATCTTAAATTCCACGTATGAGTGAAGTCACATGATATTTGTCTTTCTCTGACTCATTTCGTTTAGTATAATACATTCTAGTGCCATCCACGTTGTTGCAAATGGCAAGATTTCATTCTTCCTGATGGCCGAGTAATACTCCACTGTATATACATACCACATCTTCTTTACCATTTGTGAATCGATGGACATTTGGGCTCTTGCCATACTTTGGCTTTTGTCGATAGCACTGCTGTAAACACTGGGGTACGTGTGCCCCTTCGCAACAGCCCTCCTGTATCCTTTGGATAAATACCTAGTAGTGCAATTCCTGGGTCACACTCAGTAGTTCTATTTTTCGGTTTTTGAGGAACCTCCAGACCGTTTTCCAGAGGGGCTGCACCAGTTTGCATTCCCACCAGCAGTGCAAAAGAGATCCTCTTTCTATTTGGAGAGACTTTTGGTGAGGGCAGTGGTACTGGCTTTTTTTCTCCTGCCGTCTAATACATATATAAGCAAATATACAAATAAGTGGAACCCAAAAGTTAGCTTATGATAGATGCTGTTATGCACCCTGGCTTTTTTGCATGAACATCATTCTGCGTCTTTTCATATGGGACTGATTTATCCCTGGTGAAACAGGTTCACTAGATGCATGAGGCCAGGGTTGCTGGTAAATACCCCAGGTGCATGGGACAGCCACCTGCAGCAAAGAATGACCTTGCCCAGAATGTCAGGCCTGTGCTTGGTGACATCCTCAGCACGTAGGTTGGGCGTGGGGAATCAGGGAAGGGTCACGTGTCACATCCGAAGGCACAGAACTGGGGCAAATGCTCATGCCATGAGAATGCTTCCCTTTTCAGAAAGGAGAAGAAAGCTCTCAAGTCTATATCCTGTCAGAGTCCAGAGGAGACATGTCTGGAAGGGGTCCCCACCCTCAGCAGGGAAGGATTCCTCTCGTCCCTCTGTGCCATTTATCCCCTAGATTCCAGCTAGGAACTCCAGAAGAGTGGGTAGCAGATGTAACCATCCCCAACGAACCAGACGCCGTCATTAAATGGAATCTTGAAGCTTTTAATTACCAGCATATTAGCATATTACGAATGGAGAAGCAGCGTTTAGTATATAATAGCAGAGGCATCGGGAAGAAATGCCTATTTTTACCGCTAATTAAGAGAATATTACTGAATAGTTAGAGAATTAATTGTACTTTGATACATCTTGGTAAGGAAGCTAATTGGATAAAGATTGTTTTTTCCTTTCCATATCATAATATTTGCAGGCGGATGGCATTGTTCGGGCTGAGAAAGTGTGGTGATATCAACACACACCGTCTCCTCCCTCAGAAGTATTTAATGCATTAGCTGGCCTCCTCTGCACAGGATATTATTACGATTATTTACGTCTGCACGGCGCTTCACGGTTTCCCAACACATCCACGCGCACTACCACGGGTGGGATGGCCGGGATATTATTATCCCCTTTTTACGGGCGATAAAACAGCTGGGAGGGACTTAAGGGAGTTGTTAAAGGTCAACAGCTCAAAACAGGTGCAGCCAGGATCCGCACGGTGGCCCCATCACGGAATGTCTGCTTCTGGACTATGGATGATTCTTCATTTTCTCCGCAACCTGCAGGGCCCGGGGCCTCCCCGGTGGATGCGTGCAAAGCATATGACCGGGGAGGGGGGAGTAACATAACAAAGCCAGAGCAGAAGAATCCTCGTGGTCAAGAAGACCTGGGTTCAAATCCCAGCTCTGTCTCTTCTGGTCGTTTGACTTCGGGGACGTGAATCAATGTCTTTGAACCTCAGTGTCCTCACCGGTAAGAGATCATGATCCTCATGGGTCTGTTGTCAGGTTGCTCAGTGTGACACCTGGGGTGAGGTGGATTCCAGTCATCGTTATTACCGCTGCCCGAATTTGCTGGCTTGTCAAATGTTTCTGATTGTAGCTGGGGCTTCACGCGTGCACACACATCAGTCCCAGGTGCACGTGGCTTCCACATGTGGGTGCCTCTTCTGGGATGTTGCTTGACTCTAAGCCCTGCTAGTCCTGCCCATGCTGGGGAGCAGGCCCCTTTGGTCACCCCGGCCACCAGATTTCCGTCCTCATGGTACCTGGTCAGCCCGGCAGCTAAGGAGGTTCCCGCCTTTGGGGCATCTCCTAGCGGAGGCCACCCAGGGAGCTGCTGGGGCCCCAGCACGGCACCGTCTTTGGGGAGATGACTGTCCGAGTTATACACACTGCCTGTTCCTCCTCAGGGTGAGTGCACGCGGTCAAGGTCATCTAAGGTGAAGCCAAAGTCTACACCTCACAGTGCACCTGGAAGTACTCCTTCCCTTCAAATCCCAGGTTCGGTTGCTGAGTCAGATTCCGTCCTTGAGACGACTCTCTCCGGAGCCCATCCGGATGACCATGGTTCTGGTCTGCCCAGAATCCCGGCCTCTTTATTTTGGTAACTGACCCTTACTTTTACTTTGGGGAACTACCTGTTCTCCACTCTCAGTCCCTGCTGCTCAAGAAGGGCTCACTCCAGATCTTTGGTGCCAAGAGTGGCCATGTGACCAGGCCCGACCAGTGAGATTGCTTACTCCCGTTAGCCACAGAGACTGATTTAGGGATTGGCATGTGACCAAGTCAGGCCAATCGCAGCCAATCCCAGGACTTTTTTTGCAGGAATGATTAGCAAAGACAGGACTTCTCTGCTGTGGTTGCTCAGTGGGTGGGATGTACACCTGGGACTGCAGAGGCCATTTTGCATGGACATGGTGGGGTACTTTCCAGGAAGGAAGCCGACACAGGGGATAACAGAGACCAGAGATGGCCAGAGACACATTCCTGATGATATCACAAGCACCTGGATCCACTCATTCCTGAAGGTTGCACGTTTGAGTTGAGTTTCTATCATTTGCATTCAAGCCAGTCTCTGCTAGTTCCAGGTCCCATGTCTACCCCTGGCATTTGAGCTCCTTTCAACTCCTCCCCCTCTGGCCGGCCAGAAATGCAGAAATTTCCCTGAATTCCACTACGAGGCTGACCTCAAGGCCTTTTCATAGGCATCTAAGCAAACAGACACCTTCGAGAGGGGGATGGAGAAAGAAAACGTGTGTCCTAACTTTCCATGTCGAATCTCCCCAGCCTGGCCGAGACACCGTCTTGCATTTTATTAGTCTTCTTTTCCCCATTTATTTTCCAAGACCATCTTTGAAACTGGCCATTTTCAAGAGGAAATGACATAGATTATTTTTTCATGATGGCTGCCCTTTTGTAACCCGGCAGATGTTTAATTAAAATTTTCATTACCTCCTAAAGTTAACATAGAAATTCATCTATTATGGCAGTGTAAGGACCCATCTCTGAAACTCCCCTTTGGTACTTCAGCTAAGCATCCTATCCTTAGCCAAACCCCAGCATTTTGTCCCTCGGCGTTGCTGGGTCGTGCAGAAGGCAGTTGAATAGCCCTGAACTTCAGCTTAGATCATCCTCCTTTATGGCATTGCTCTTGAACTGCCCCCCTCCCTGCAGCCCCAAACATGTCTCCTTTTTCTGCTCCATTGTCCCCTCACTGAGTCCTCTCAGTGCTGTGATGCTCTATGCTGACTTCTTTACTTGTCTTCCTTCCTAAGCTCCTTGAGGCCAGTGACTCCTACCAGAGTGCATAGGCATTTTGCTCTGGTTTTTATTCATTGCCATCGCCCCACAGCTTAAAACAGTGCCTGGTACTTCATAGGTGCTCAGTAAATACGCACCCCATGTGCTTTGCAGAGGGCTCGGCGCCTGTAAGAAGGAAGCAATAAGGAAAGTTGTTCCCAGTGTCTCCGATACCATTTTCTCCAAGCTTCAACCACCGCGGGCTTTTCTCTGTCCTTCCGTCCCATCAGACACCAGCTGCCTGTCTTTTCATGTATTCATTTCATGTATCCCCCGCATGCTTCCTGGTGCCTGGGCTGTGTCAGCCTAAGCTGGGGTAAACGGAGAACGTCTACCAGATATCCTGCACGACCTTTAATCGTAACCACAGTCCTGTGAGGACGGCATACTGGTCCCACGTCACAGATGTAGAATCTAAGATTCCAAGAGGTCAAAGGGCCAGAGACCACCCGGCTGAAGTGGGAGACCTTGGCTGAATCCCCTTCTGCTTTTTCTCCGGTTCTCATATACATGCATCCTCTTTACGGTTATGGCACCTGTTTCTGGAGAGGCGGGATTGGTATCTTCCGTTTCGAGGGAAAGACTGGATGAGCCTCCCATAGGCTTTCAGAAAACAGTTCAAACTTGCTTGTGTGGGTTACTCTGCCTTTTTTTTTCCCTGCAAGGGGGACCCCGCCATGTCTCCTTTTCTGGGAAGCATGAATCCCTCTGTGTTTCCTGACAGACCTGATTCTGAACCTTCTGGGCCCTGAGCAGACACCCTTAGCTATTCCTGACTTCAGGACGGAGAGGGTAGCTGATGCCAGAGTGGCAAGGGAGTTTGCAACACTACTTACAAGGGAGCCACTTATAACAGAGTTAATGTGGATATAACATGTCAATATTGCACATACATAGCTGTATATGACAGTGCTAAATAATTCAGAGAGAAAGCTGCCAACTCAGTGCCTTTTAATAGTAAATAATTCAAGTAGCCTTTACACTTCCCCCGCCAGTAGATCAGTATATCTGCCTGCTGTGTGAGAGAAGCAGGAGCCAGAGAATAAAAATGTAAGGGCCATTATGGCTAGAACATTCTCCCCCATGTGTGTTTACATAGTGCCGTGGGCAACACAATCTGCATCTGCCCTTTGATTTAGGGGCATGACAGTTCACACTTGGAGCACGCTGGCTCTTATTACACATTTTAAAGAGCAAGGGAACAAGGAAACAATTTGCCCAGACGTCTACTCCCATTAAAGGCTAGCAAGCACGCTGTTGTGCATATATGCATTTGTTAGCAACTTAAGTAACTCTCCGCCAACTGTTCAAAGTGAGTTATAGGCTTGAAAGCTGTGGGCATCTTGAGTAGTACAGCATCCTACTGTGTAACCCAGGAGTCTGGGTTCTAGCTATGCAGCCCCGGGCAAGTGATGAAACTTTCTTATGCCTCAGTTTCTTCACCCATATAATGGGTTCAATAATAGTACCTACTGCATGTGATTATCAGGAGGACCAAAGGGGAGTATATATGCCAATGGCTTGGCCCAGGGCTGGGCACGTACAACCAGCTCCATAAATAGGATCCCTTGCCAACAGTAAATCAAGCCCCTCCCTCTACTAAGGAGCTTGCTTAGGCTCAGAGCGGGAGGTGATAAGCCCACACAGCCATAACTCATAGGACAGGGGCAGAGGTCAAATCTTCCCCTCAACATCTAATTGAACTTACGGCACAAGCAAGTGACAGCGTGCTCCAGGGAGCTGGGATGTGGCCAAGAGACGTGTCGTAGCTAAAGAATTCTTTCGAGTATTCAGTTTTGTCATACAGAGGTTGCGTTTCTCTGTGTTTTAGTATCAAATAACATTAATTCCTTTTATTGAACACATACTTATTTAGCCCCTTGGCACTGGGAATATAGCCATGAACAAGACAGATCAGGTTCCCACTCGCACGTAGACAGTAAGTGGATCAACTGACAGATCATTTTATATTACGGTAAGGACAAGGAAACCGTAAAATATGGTAAGGCCTAGAGAGTGAGTGGTAGCTCCTTCTATTAGGAACTGGGGGTCAGGGAAGTCTTTTGGCCTCCCTTGGGAAGAAGGGAGGTGACATTTGAGCAGAAACAGGAATTATGAGAAGGAGCTGGGCATGCAGTGAGCTGGGACAGAGAATGGCAGTGGAAAGGTCAGTATGTGCAAAGGCCCTGAGGTGGGGCAAATTCGATTACTTCTCAGAATATGGAATAATTTTCTTCATGGTTGCATTAGCTTTGGGGGCTGCTACAGTGAATCACCACACGCTGGGTGGCTTTAAACAACGGAAGTGTGTTTTCTCATAGTTCTGAAGGCCAGAGTCTGAAATCAAGGTCAGCAGGGCCATGCTCCCTCTGGAGGTTCTAGGGGAGAATCTGTGTTTTGCCTCCTCCGGCTCGGCTGGCTCCTGGCAATCTTTGCTGTTCCTTGGCTTGCAACTGTAGTATTCCAATCTCTGTCTGAGCCTTCATATCACCTTCTCCTCTCCCGTCTGGCAAACACGTGCCTTTGCCTCGCTCTTAAAAGTAGATTTATAAGAGTGATTTTGTTATTGGATTTAGGGCCTGCCCAGGGAATCCAAGATAAGCTCTTCCTCTCCGTATCCTTAAAGCAATCACATCTCTTGCCATACAAGGTAATATCCCCTCTTTTACCCTGTAAGGTAACATTCACGGGTTTCAGGGATTAGGATGCTGCACGTCTTTCGGGAGCCACCCTTTAGCCCCACTACAACAGTTGAGGAAGGTGGGCCAGGTTCTCGACACTGAAAGCAACCACAGAAAGGCAAAACCTCACCTCTGTTTTGAGTTGAGCTGAGAACAACAGTCTCCAGCTGTGACAACCTCAGCTTTTACAAATTCAGAACCCGAGCTGCAAACCTGCTGTGGGGCGGGGGCGGGGCCCTGCCGGCAGGGGTGTGGCTGTGTGGCCCGAGGGGCTTTTCCATCTGTGTCGTCCGTGGTCCTGTTTTCTTTCACGAGGCCTTGCGATGTGGCAGGCCCTGTGCCGAGCTTAAACGACCTTCCTCCTCCGGGAGCTTGTTAGGTGCGGGTTGTGGGCTCCTCTCTTACGGATTCATTTAGTAAGATTCCTGGAGGCTGAGGTCGGGAGGCTGCATTTTAAAGGAGCACAGCAGGTGATTCTGCTTCAGATGCGGGCTCTCTGTGGACCCTCAGAACCACGGGGAGGGATGCTGGTGTAGCGGGGAACTCATGTTGAACTGCTAGATGGTTGTGAGGGAAAAAGTTTCCAGTCTCACACTCCATTTGGTGCAGGTTGAAAAAACACACACGATTGCAGGAAGGCTCAGGTTACCCGGAATGCTTTTGCTCCTGGACAGTGCTCACCGAGGGGATGAATCTGACGCAGGCCCCCGGGGTTGGAGAGAGCTTTGCAGGGAGGGACGCGGGGCGCGAGCACTGCTCAAGGAGCCTGACTGAGCAGGCTCGGTTGCCTCGGCTGTACATGCACCGGCCCTAAGGTCCTGGCAGATCACGGCCCTGCCTGAGCCTCGCTTTCCCAGTCTGTGAACTGGGCTCGCAGGCTACCTGATCCACGGCACACATTTGCCTCCAAGAGTCATTAGGGTTTGGAAGTTAAAAATCCAGAGCACGTCTGGACTTTCCCAGCCCCTGAGGGCTGCTAGGGTTAGCCTGAGTCAGTGTTTCTCAAAGGCTGTGACACGGGTGGTGTGCTTGGGGGTTTCTAAGACCACCTCCTGGACTGATGATTCGAGAAGAGACTCCTAGCACGTGGCCACCCTCAGGGCTTGTTACAGTGAAAGACGCAAAGAAATCAGCAAAGGGAGAGTCACATGGCTGAAGTTTGGAGAAAACAACGGCCAGTTGCCAAGGGTCTCCTCCTGGGTGACTCCCACCAGCGATTAATTCCCCCAGCAACGAATTCTGACCACATCTATGCGATGTGGTCAACCAGGGGAACTCGTCAGGGACTCACGCGGGCAGCCTCTGTCTGGCACGGACCAGAATTTCAGGCTCCCAGAGAGAAAGCAGGCGTGCAGCCCAAACTATCCTGTTTGTACCAACACTTTCGGCCTAGTGAGCCGCCGTTCTCGTTGATGGTGGCTGGGACCCCCTACAGAAATCTAAGTTCTGGGTACCAGCCGAGGGCCAAATTTACAGGTAGGCCTTTCACAGAGCAGCTGGGGCTGCTGTGGGAGCTCTCCTCTGCACGAGCCGTGTACGTAATGGTCGTCTTCCATTCCTTCCCTGACCTCCGGGTGTTCAAAACCCCTTTCCGTGCCTGGGGAGTGTCCCAACTTGCAAGACAAAAATCCACCTCTCGTGAGAGACGCCGAAAATCTCAAATACTCGTTTTCCTAGCCGCCTTTGAAGCTAGGGGACGGTGACGCGACCTCAGTTTCTGCCAATCAGACGAGGCCACCCAGATTTGGAACTGGAAGCCAGTGACAGGGACAAGAGGGGACCACGCTTGTTCTCCTGTTTCAGGGGTGGTAACGGCAACAGGTGCACTGTCAGAGGCCGGGGTCCAGCCCTGCTGGTGGTGGTGGTGTGCTGGGGCATTCCGGAATCTTCCCTGGGCCAGTTCCGCAGGGCGATCCGGGCACCACTCCTGACGGAGTGAACACATTCTTGTCTTAAGTCAGACAGGGTTGGGTTTTGTTTCTTAGGGAGGAAGGTAATCTTAAGATGATGCTAAACGAGATCAAGTCACAGAGAGAAATGTTCCCTTTTCCATTCTCCTTCGACCTTTCTGATTCGTTAGGAGGAGGTCTGTTTGCTTCTAGGTCCTTCAATCCCTTTAACCTCCTTCTAATGCCTGTGGATCTCCCTTTTATTGTATTTTTTCCCCAGTTTTATTGAGCTATAGTTGACATATGAAACTGTAAGATATTTAAAATGTATACCGTGGCAATTTGATCTATGTGTACACCATGAAAGGACCCCCTCCCCACCCCACCCCACCCCCTCCCCACCCGACCCCACCCCCACCCCACCCCACCCCACCCCCTCCCCACACCCCTCCCCATCCCACTCCACCCCACCCCCTCCCCACCCCCACCCCACCCCCACCCCACCCCCTTCCCACCACCACCCCACCCCACCTCCTCCCCCACCCCCACCCCACCCCACCCCCTCCCCACCCCCACCCCACCCCCCTCCATGAGAATCTCCCTTTTATTTTATTTATTTTTAATATATGAAATTTATTGTCAAATTGGTTTCCATACAACACCCAGTGCTCATCCCAAAAGATGCCCTCTTCAATATCCACCACCTACCCTCTCCCCCTCCCACCCCCCCATCAACCCTCATCTTCTTCTCAGGTTTTAAGAGTCTCTTATGCTTTGCCTCTCTCCCACTCTAACTTCTTTTTTTTTTTTTCCTTCCCCTCCCCCATGGGTTTCTATTAAGTTTCTCATGATCCACATAAGAGTGAGAGAATCTCCCTTTTAAATAAGGACAGAGCAGGCTGGAGGCCAGTGTCAGTATCCAGCTAGGATTTTAGGATTTAATGATGCGGGTATTACAAAGTGTTTATTTCGCGGTTACCTCCTATTTATGGCAAGTATTTATTATATGGTAATGATATATTGTTTCCTTTTAAAATCAAAGCACTTAAGGAGTGCCTGGTGCCTCGGTCGGTTGAGTGTCTGACTCTTGATTTCAGCTTAGGTCGTGATCCCAGGGTCATGGAATCGAGCCCCGCATTGGGCTCTGCGCTGAGCATAGAGCCTGCTTAGGATTCTCTCTCTTCCTCTCTGTCCCTCCGCTGCTCACACTCACTCTTTCTCAAATTAAAAATAATAAATAAATAAGTAAATAAATAAATCAGAGCACTTAAGTAAAAATCATTATCTAATTCACGAAAAATTAAATAATAGTACAGTAGTATATGGTGAACATAGTTCTTGAATGAAAGGCTTTGGGGAGCGCTGCATGTGGGACTCAAATTTGGCCTTTCGGGGTCCACTGAATTTTGTGGAGAAGCTCTCAGCAAGTGCAGCCAAGCTCCCTGGAAACCAGGACTATGGGGCGGGGCCTGTGGTACCCCTGAGCCGGGAGCCCCTCAACCCAGGCCGGGAAGACACAGCAGGTGGCCCCTCCTCCCCCAGCACCGCCTCTGTGGCGTGGGGACAGGGTGACCCTCCCGGGATGATCACGCCCCTGAGCTGACCCAGTGCCATGCTGGGCGGGAAACGTGTCACAGACTCTGCTAGGACGGGAAGACGCTGTGGGGGTCATTCAGTGCACCCCCTCGTGGCAGAGATGGAGTGGTTTTCAGGGGTGGGGCTCCGTGGCTCAAGAGCTGGGTTTCGGGACCCGGTCAAGCTGCCTTCCACAGCCCCTGCTTGACTTTGGGTGGAGTGATGGGGCCGAGGGTGGGGTGCAGGCCTGGCCTGGGGGCTCCACCTCGCCCTCCGGTTCTCCAAGCTCAGGCCACACAGGCCTCCACCCGTCCCTCCAACTCGGCAAACATGCTCCTGCTTCGGGGCCCAAGTGGCTGCTCTCCTTTCCCCTTCCTGGAAGGTTCTTCCTACCCATCTCCCACCACTGCCTGGGTGAACGGCCCCCACCATCGCCTTGTTAGGGACGGCTTCTCTGCCCACCACCTGCCAGGGTCACCAGTCACTCGCCAACACGCATCTTAGCTTCCTTTCCTCATAGCATTTCTCATGGCCTGAAATTAGGTTCTGTGCAGTGTCTGTCACCCCACTAGAATGTGAGCTCTCTGAGGGAAGGGCCAGGGAAGCTACAAGACTTGGGGGCCCCAGGAGAAAATAAAAATCGGGCCCTTGTGACTAAGAACTGATTGATGAAGAATTTCAAGACCACGGGCACCTGGGTGGCTCAGGGGGGTTAAGTGTCCGACTCGTGATTTTAGTTTAGGTCATGACCTCAGGGTCATGGAATCGAGCCCCACATGGGGCTCTGTGCCCTGCGTGGAGCCTGCCTAAGATTCTCTCTCTCCCTCTACTGCCCGTGCTCTCTGCTGACTGACTGACTAACTGACTGAGCTATGAGAGTCCAGAGCTCATGGCTTTAGCGGCTACTTCATCTGCAAAACAGAAAGGAAATACTCCTAACCATTGATTACTGAGGTCAGCTTATCTGTTAAGATTTAAAGGCAGGGCTGGACCAGGAGGGCCCCGGAGGCTGGGCATGGGTGGGACGTTTATTCTGAGAGCAATCCTCTGAGAGGCCGTGCGGCTTTACAGCAGGGCTGGGACAAGGGGAGGCCTCATTGTAAACTATCGCCCGGGCGGGAACTGGAGCGAGCCGTCCTCTGTGGCGGCCCCGACGACCGGATGGAAAGAAGTGGGGTTTGATGGTGTAAACCCACGTCGGGTAGACCCCTGGGTCCTGCCGTACCCGCCACGGATGCGCTGGGGGAGATCCGAAGGCCGTCGTTTAGCTGGGGAACGGCCCAGTGGTGCAGGTCCCGGACTGTCCCGGCTTCGCTGCGCGCACACACGTTCCCTTCCATGTCCCAGCCCTTCCCCAGATCCCGAGGGACGGAAGAGATGATTTGTGCTGAGCACACTACACCCCCCATAAAAGTTAAGTGTATTTATACGTATCAGGCAGGCCTGGAAGGCCTGCAGCAGAGTCGGGACAGGAAGCAAAGCAGCCCTTGGAAGAAACCCCTGAGAAGCAGTGACATGTGGCCAGGGACTCCAACTGGAGGAAAGGTGTCCCCTCGGTGGAGCCCAGAAAGTCCCAGTTTCAGCTGAATTACCTCCAATGTGCAGTGACTCCAAGGCATGAGGGGGAGGGAGATTTCAGACGAGCTGACGTTCTGGGGTAAGACAGCAGTGTTTTCAGGTGCGCGAGGATGATTCATAATCCCTAGGGCACCTTCCCCAGCAAAGAGCCACTTCTCTTGGAGGTCACAAAACACAAGGTGAGAAAAAAATAATACTTACAGGAAGTCCCTCTCCCTCCCTTGAGTGTTTGATATGCCCAGCCCCGTCCCAAGGCATTGACGCATCTGTGAGGTTGATGTAATATCTCAGGTGCAGGAAGGCTACATTTGCCCAAGGTCATGGGCCAGAAGGCCTCAGAGCCAGGGTTCGAACTCAGGCATCTGGCTCCAGGCTCCTGCTTTCACCACCATGCAGAGGCGTCCCTGCCTGGTGTTCGGATGGCCCTGGCAGTAGGGGTTTGCCCTGCTGGCCAAAGTGCTCGGAGGCCTTTGCAGATGCCTCCCTCCTAAAGACTGATGCCCAGAATCAGCTTAGTGGTAGGACTTGATGGGAACGATCACATTTGATTCTCACGCCTACCCCTTGTCCCCATTTTACAGATGAGGAAATAGAGGCCCTGAATGCTTATGCACATCGCCCAAGGCCCTCAGCCACTAGGCAGCCAGATAAGCCTGGACTTTAGGGCTGACCAAAGCCTTCTCTGTTTTTTTTTTTTTTTTTGAGAATTCCAGAAATGCAACCAATTTCTGTACATCGATTTTACATCCTGCGACTGTGCTGAATTCACGTATCAGCTCTAGCAGGGTTTTTTTTGGTGGAGTCTTTCGGGTTTTCCACGTAGAGTATCATGTCGTCTGCAAAGAGTGAAAGTTTGACTTCTTCCTTGCCAGTTTGGATGCCTTTCATTGTCTTTTGATTGTCTTATTGCTGAGGCTAGGACTTCCAGTGCTCTGTTGAACAACAGTGGTGACAGTGGACGTCCCTGTCGTGTTCCTGATCTTAGGGGGAAGCCTCTCAGGTTTTCCCCACTGAGGATGATACTCCGGCGCGCATAGGCCTTTATTTCTGTGTTCTTCAAAGCCGCGCTATCCTTGTTCTTTTGATAGGTGGGCGTGGTGACTCAGAGAGGTTAAGCACTCTGCCTGAGGTCACACAGCCGGTAAGTGGGGAGATGGGACTCGAACACAGGTTGGTCCAAGTCTAATACACTCTTTCTACTCTTCAGGCTGTTTAGGCTGACCGTGATTTAGAATTGTGGAGCATCTTCCTTTTTAAGATGGATTTTTCTAGGGGGAGGTGTATAGGCATGGCCTTGATAGGCAGACCAAGAGCTTGGACTGGGGAGGCAGAGGGACCAGGATTCTAATACAAGATCTGCCTCTCACTGGCAGTGTAGCCTCCGTGGGTCATTCTCTCTGAGCGTCAGGATGACAAAAAGAACACCACCTCCAGGCTGGTGGCCAGGATGAGGTGAAGGAGCCTACTAGAAACACACAGACTCCCAATGGCAGGGCTTTGTGTACGTGTGCTCCCGTTATCCAAATTAGTGCTTGACAAATGCCTCCGGAAGAAGGAGAAGGAAGAAGGGAGGGAGGCAGGAGGAACCCACGAAAATGGTGGCTACTAATATAATCTCATCCATCTTCCGAATATCCTCCTGAAGAACAAAGGGGGCAGAAGAAATTCTACCCATGTCGTAGGTGGGGAACAGAGTACCTGCTTGGGTAAGAGGAGGCCAGAGCAAGCCCAGTGCCGCTCCGATTTCTTTGCCTCTTTGTTCCTAACCGTGATCTTTTCCATTTTTTTTTTTCTTTCCCCCGCTGCAAAATGTCAGAACTTCAACATGACAAAGTGCAGGACAAAAGCAAGGAGGAGTGGCTTGGGCTCCCTCGCGGCCCCGCCTCATCCCTCTGGGCTGGGCTCCCAGGCCTGTCTGCCCAGGAGCAGAGCGCCCACCCACCATCAGCGTGTCCTTGCACGGAACAGCTGCTCCCGGGCTGGGGGGAGGGATCCTCCACAGATCACACCTTCCCCTCCAGAGTCCTGGGGGCTCGGAGGACACACAGCCCTTGCACGCCCAGGAGGCAGTTCCAGCAGGCTCTGCGTTTCATCTCAGAGATTCCAGATTGAGCTGTCAACCTGGACACCTGCCCCAAAGGGGGGCCCAGGACTTCACAAGGGGGTTGTCGCCGGGGACGGGCTGCCCGTTTGATTAATTTCTAGCTAATCCGTCTTTACTAAGTCTAGCCTCGATTTCTAGAGGCTGAAAATCTAGTGAGGGGGCAAGCCTTGGCTGGTACGAACCATTTGGTTTTAATACTAGTTCTTCAAATATTGACAACAAATACTGAGCTTCATCTCGAGCCCCTGGAGTGCCTTCCTCTACCCAGGCCAGCATCCCCCGCCCCGCCGGGAAATCCACACTACCCAGCAGTGAAAGGGTTAACGCCTGGCTTAGTGGGAGACCCTGCCCCAGCCCAGGAGTCATCATCCGTTCTGATTGGTCAGCCCTCCAGAGGCTCCTGATTGTTAAACATTCTGTACGTGACTCTGGAAGCAGTGCTTACTCTAAACCAGCCACAGGGTAAAATAGTGCAGATGTCATAGGGGCCGAAGCAAGTCGACCACTCATCCATCCAGTGGGCAGAAAGTTTCTTTGGAAGATGTCCACCCTCACCCATGCTGGGCCAGGCCCCTTCTTGTGTCACCTGGTTCTTTCCTCCGCCTCCAACCTTAGCCTTTTCCCCCCCGGCCTCCCCGACTTCACTACAAGCTCCCCAGCCAATGCATCTTCCACTCACGGCCAGCCAGACGGATCTGGTCACACCAGCTGGCTTCTTGCTGTGCTCAGGGTGCGACAGAAGGTTGCTTTGGGGCTGTCACTGCAGTTTGTCTGTTTTTGGTCTCCCCTGTCGGATCTCAGGCTCCACCAAGGCTCCCCAGCATTTATATCCAGTGTCAGGCAAGTACCTGGAAAGGTAGATGCTCGGCAGATGTGTGCCAAACAGCAGAACGAGAAAGGAATGGATGAAAGGGCACTCAGTGTGGGCTCTGTAAGCGCCTAGAAAGGACCAGAGCTGTTTCCTGGCTGGGTTACCACCAGCAGGTAGAGACGAGACTGGCCTTCAAGACAGGGGGACAGCCACGTAAGACTGGAGGACAGCCTGGCCTCCTCTCTAAGCAGAAAGAGAAAATAAAGAAGAGATTGAGAGCCTGGGGCTCTGGAGCCCCAACACCCCAAGTTCAAGTCCCGGCTCCACTATTAACTAGCTGGCGACCTTGAGAAAGATGTCACCTTTCCCTTTCAAATGGGGACAATGATGATATCTACCTTATAGAACTGTTCTGAGGACTAAATGAGATCACAGGTGTGGGTGACAAGTGAGCCAGTGTGCTTGACTCTGGGGAAGGAAGTGACATTTGCCATGTACTTTCCATGCGCTGTCCGAGCTGAGCTTTTTAGGCCTTTCAGCGATCCTGTAGGCTTTCCCCTGGTGTCTGTGTTTGCCAGACGAATCCCACATCCACCCCTGTGGAGCCCACCATCCCCAGCACTCGGTTCATTGTGGGTGGCCCAGCGTGCAGTGACGGTTAGCCCTACGTAGACATTAGGGCCGCCTGGGGAGGAGCTGGCATAGAATACCCACCCTTGGGCCCGCCTTGGCCGAATGAACCAGAATTTCCGGGAGTGGACCAAACGCGAGTATGATTTTGAAACTCCCCAGATGATCCTAATGGGGCTGAGAACTGCTGGCCTGCGTCTGGGTCCGAAGGCCGTGTGGTGGTCAAAACGAGTCCCAGGAAAGCAGGGATGGCGTAGGGTGGGGCTGTGGGGCTGGGGGCTGTGAATCACTTCTCACCCTGACTGCTGACAGCCAAGCCAGACTCAACATAGAGGGAACTCAGAAACGTGCTCGCACCCAGGGTGGGCACTGCCCAAAGTGTGGCTTCAAAGTGCTCAGCACTATTGCTTAATGGGGTCTATGAGTCCCAGGCCTCTCTCACTTTTATGGGGCTCTCTGCTCCAGGCAGCTGACCTGTACCAGTCAGTGAAGCCTCTCTCTCTCTCTCTCTCTCTCTCTCTCAATTTTTAAAAATAGTTAACCAATTTTTTTTAACTTTATTTATTTTTAGAGAGAGAGGACTGTGAACGTGGGAAGGGCCAGAGAGAGAGGGAGAGAGAGAATTCCAAGCAGGCTTTGCTGACGCGGGGCTCGAACCCATGAACCTTGAGATCATGACCTGAGCAGAATTCAAGAGTCGGTCGCTTAACTGCCTGAGCCACCCAGGTGCCCCCAATTTTTTTTTAACTCTAAGCAAAACCATGCATGTAAGGCATATATTAATCTCTCAATAAGCAGTAAGTGTTATTAGGAAGCAACATCAAAAACAGTATTTTCAATGTCAGCCTTTAGAATTCTAACAGTAATACATGCTTTCTATAGAAAATTAGAAAATGCAGACAGATATGAGAAAGAACCCCCCCCCCCCCCCCCGGTATTTTCACTAAAGATAGATACTTTTAACATTTTGGCAATTATTCTTCGAGGGTTTTTTGTTTTGTTTCTGTTTTGTTGTTTATTTGTTTTTTTGGTTTTTTTTTTTATGGTCTTAAAAAATGTATCTATATATACACAGAAAAATCTGTTATGTGCTCTGGGTCCTGCTTTTTTTCCCCCTGCTTAATATTATGTCATAAGTGTTTTCCCAATTTATTAGATACTCTTTGAAATCTAATTTTCACTGTATGGTTAGATACACATTCATTTAGCCAGCCTCTTGTTGATCATGCAACTTTTTATCTCTGTTATAAACGGTGCTGCCGTGAGCGCTTTACCTTTTATTAAAAACTGTGCTTGAGCTTGGTCAGACTTTCAATGGGCCTGTCCCAAAGGGCAGTCTCCTGGCCACAGTTCCGATTGGCCGGGCTCAGCTTTTGCCAGCACGCTTTGTGTGTACATGCCAGAGACCAACGGATTTCAGCCTTGACTGGTGGGCCCGGGGCTGCTCCGAGGCCCAATCTGTCACTCTCTGCCTCTTGGAAGGAGGGTCTGCTCTCTGCTGAGATGTACAAACACGTAATCCTTTTCGATCAATAGGGAATCCTTTTCCTGGCATTTAAACTCAGTCCATTCTGTTTCTGTTGCATGTGTGATATCTTCATTTATTGCCCTGGTCTTTCTTGTTTCATAGAACTTGGTGGGGGGCGAGGACAAGGGGGCATCTCCTAAGGTCCTCAAGAATTCAGGCCCTTAGCCATCCATCTCTAGAGGGACATGGCTCTCTGTCTTCTGCTAGGACACAGAAAGCCTTAAGCTCCCACTGCTGACGCTGATTGCCAGCCTTGTTTTGTCTTACAATATGCATTGCTAAAGCCTTCTGACTTATGAACAAGCAGCTAATGGCTTCAACCATTCTCAGGATTGTGCCCCCGGAAGCCTTGGGGAGAACGACCTCTCAGGATGATGGTTATATTAATCTACTTTGGGGCTCTCCTTGGCCGAAGGACATTAATGACTTCTGATCATCCTATGGCTGTTTGTCTTTGGGGAAGTGGGACTAAATCCAAAGGCTGATGTCACTTGGGAGCATGACAACCCAATAACTCAGTTGCAACAGTGGTAGGAGCAAAGAATCTCTGGATACAAACAAAGTCGCGAAGAGAAGAGCGCTGGCAGGCAGAAATGAGGCATGCTGAAGCAATTCAGCCCTGTTTTATGTTTTTTTGTTTTGACATTTCAAGTTCAGAGAACACAGCTTGGTTTTATAAAATAGTTTCAGTCCAGAGGGCAGACCACATGAAAATGTCCAAATGAGTCCTTACAGATGGAGGCCAGGACGAATGGCTCTTTACCTGCTTTGCCCTCCATTTTTTTTGCCCCAGAACCTTCTGGAATGTAATCCCCAGAGCAGATTGGAGATAGAGCATTGACTTAATTGTCAGGCTCACGTGAGCCCCCAGGGTGTCTTCCTGCATGCGCTGATTTTTTTTTTCCAAATTGGCCGAGTTAAAACATGTAATAATTATACCCAAATTTGCACAGCCACTTTCTTCCTGAAAATCGATGTAATTTGCGTGCGTTACTTAGCTGTAGGACATCCTGGAGCCGTGTCCCTCTTGCTGCTTTTGCAGAGGTGCTGAATGCCTTGGTTGAGGCGTCTGGGCCCTGGAGGGCAGCCAGGACGATTCAGGGCTTGTCTGTTCCCAAGTGAGCATGCCAGCTGAGTACCAGCAGCAGGTGCCAGTGACGCTTGGGCTGGTGTCCCAGCTTCAGCCCAGGCCAACTTTGAGACCTTGGTCTTTCTGTGTCGCACTTTTCTCATCTATGAAATGGGGATAATAATAGTCTCTGCCTCATGGAATTGTTTTGACTCATAAATGAATTACTAGACATCGAGCACTACAAACACGGCCTTGTCGGTCGTTCGCTATTGTTTTATTATGCCCCGAGTGGTATTTGATGTTTCTTTATTTTCGAGACAGTGGGAGAGAGAGAGAGAGAGAGAGAGCGTGAGCGAGAGGGGGAGGGGGAGTGGGCCCAGCGAAGGAGACACAGAATCCGAAGCGGGCTCCAGGCTCTGAGCTGTCAGCACAGAGCCCAACACGGGGCTCGAACTCATGAACCGTGAGATCACGACCTGAGCCGAAGTCGGCCGCTTAACTGACGGACTTCAAGTGATACTTGGATTCCTTAAATAAGAATCACTGGGAACAGGGCTTCTCAAACCGAAACGTGCACAAGAAACAGTGTAGGTCTTGCTTAAATATAGATTCTTACTCGGTGGGTTGAAAGTGGGACCTGCGTCTACATTTGCAACAGGTTCACGTGACAACCAAGCTGCTGTCCAAGGACCACGTTTTGAGGCGCCGGGACCTAGAGAACATAGATGAAAACTGTAGATTCCCAGGCCCCAGCTCAGACCCACAGATTCAGGATTATTCTCAAGCCTTAAATCTCCCGGAATCACCTTCCTACGTTTTAGATGTGCCGCCCCTTCTTTCCATTCCTTGCTTTTGGGCTGAGACCGTCTATTTTACACCTGTCCCAACATTGTGTTTCAGGTGCACGCAACTTGTCTGCTGTCACAGGCTCGCAGCTGGAGAGGACCTCCGCCTCAGGATGAGTGGTACGTACCCTGGGTCTCACTCACACCTGAAAGATCATATTTAGATGAGACTTTGGGCGTCAGGTTTTCGAGTGGATGCCGGAAGAGTTCAAACTCTTGGGGGGTGGGGGGATGGAATGAATGTATCTTGCGTGTGAGAGGGATATTAATTTCGGGAGCCGGGGGGTGCAGAATGAACTGACTAGCGATCCCCCCACGCCCCAGATTTGTATGTTGAAGCTCTGACTCCTAAGGTGATGATATTTGGAGATGAAGCCTTTGGAGGTCATTGGGCTCAGCGGAGGTCACGAGGGTGGAGCCCTCGTGATGAGATTAATGCCCCGATGAGAAGAGACGCCTGAGCTCTTCCATGGCGCCTCGACCACGGTGCCTTGCCTTGTTCTTCTTGGGATCTCCTCCGCATAGAACTTCACATTTGGGGCTCACCAATGCTTGCCGAATGGTTGGATAAAAGACAAGGTCCAGCCGCCAAGTTACAGACCGCTGAGCTGTTGCAGCCTAGAGGGAACTCGAAGGTTCATACCTACCTTATCTCAGTTCAAGCCAACAAATATCAGTGATCACGTGCCTAGAGTGTCACGGCCCATACCTGAGGCCACAGAAGGGCCCGAGGGAGGCATGGAGACTAAATAACTGTAATCTCTTCCAAGGCTTTCCCACTGCTGCCTTGCATTTGGGAAGTGGTTAGACTAAAATGCAGCCAGTTACTCAATCAGGTAGTTGTACAATACAAACAAAATCGCCTCTACATATTGTTGTTTCCAAAATGATGTTAACCAACATGCTCTCATTTAATCTTCAAAACAGCATTGTGAGATAGGTATTATTCCCCCATTTTACTGATGAGCCAACTGAGGCTCTGAGAAGCTAAGCTGGCACCTGGCAGCGTGGGACTTGAATCCAGAGCCCAGCCTCTTCCACACACTGGAGGTGGGGCGTGGGAAGGAGAAGAGGAGGGTCTGGGCGGGGGGAACAGAGGTGCTGCTTCCACGGGAGAGGGAGGGACGCTGGGCAGGTGGACACCAGATGTCTCTGCACATAATGCCCATCACGGGAGGGGGGTGGTCTGTCTCCCCCCCCCCCCCCAACTGAGCACATAAATGAGAAGCAGGTCCTCAGTTTGCAAAGTGGGAACAGGTTCAGCAGGCTTGTGAGTATTGAATAGATGCCTGAGCTGAATCTTATCTAACTTCTGGCTTCAAGACCGTCATCAGGGAGGGAAACGAAAGCCATACCCGTGTTTACACACAGCCCCCTCCCCCTGCCAGCCCCAGGGAGAGGTTCGCACCAGCAGCCTTCTCCGTGAGCACGGGAGACATTCTTGGCACGGGAGACATTCTTGGCCGTACTGGGCGTACTGGGCCGGTGGAGGGAGGAGGTGAGGGGCCTGGCCCACGAGCCAGCTCTGTATTGAGTCCAGGCTCGATAGCCACGCGGTTCAGCCTTAGCGGAGGTCAAGTTGACAGAAACCAGAGCAGGGCCGAATGCCACCCTGGGGTGTCTGGGTTGCAGGGAATTTCGTCCAGTCTCGGCCCACCTCTGAGGTCCTTTAGGACCCCGGCAGCTGGGCAGTGTGTCCTGGGGGGACCAGTCAGCCCGTTCTGGCAGAGGCCCACTGGCCAAACACCTCCCAGTCCTATGCTGGCTGGAACCCCCCTCCCCCCCCCGGGGTATTTTGTGCCCTTAGAGACACTGCGGTAACGTTCAAGAAGCCTAAAACAGGCTGCCCCTGGCTGACGTTGGAAGAAATTCAATCTCACTGGTAATAAAAGATAAGCACATTAAAACAAGATGTAGTTTTATTGTTTTATTTCCCTGGCTGAAAGACAGGCCAGGATTTAAACGAAAAGATAAGAATACTCCATGTGGGTTGGGGGTGGGGAAACGAGTCCTCGTCCACACTGCTGGCTAGTAGGAGTGCCTGGATTCTTAGGAGGCCTTAGGGGCAGGCATAACCTTTGACCCCAACCATTTTCCTTATGGGCAGTAATCTAAGAGGTAGCGGGAGACGTGTGCAAAGATGTACCTGCCAGGGTGTGTGCCGGAGGGTTTATATTTGGAGAAAAGTTGAGGTCCAACAGGAGACAACCACGTGGCACAGACACGTGGCAAATTCTAAGCAGTCATAAAATTGCCACACCACTTTATGTAATGCTATAGAAAGATGCTCCAGATATATTGTTGGGTAGAAAATAAGGTGATAAAGTAACATGCCTGGTGTGATCTTGGTTTTGTGAAAAACAAACCCATCTGCCTACAGACGGATTATATATATAAATGAAAATGTATACATGTGAATGTATATATGTGCATCCATATGAATGTGCATATATTATATATGGAGAATATTAATAATCCTTACCTCCATGTGATGGTACGATGGGTGAATTCTGTGCTTCCTAACTTTATTCTAAGGAGAACGTGATTGTTTGAATGACACGAATGGAATGTCTTTAGAGGCAAAGAACCAGGCTGGAAGCCCGTGAGGGTGGAAGGATATATGGTGGCTGAGAGCAGGGTGCCAAGGTCACCTTGGGCCTGGGTGCGAATGCTGCGCGGGTGTGTATTATCCGTGGGGTTCTGGGCCTGAGACGCAAGCTCTCCAAACCTTGGAGTTCTCATCTGAAGAAGGGCGTCTGATGATGAAGAATGGTGTTAGGAGCATTAAGTGGGGGTGATCTGTTAAGTGTCTGGCAAATATTAAGCACTCAATAAATCTTAATTATATGTAAATATACTATCAAGCTAGGATAACATCATATTATCTATCTCCTATCAAAATTGGCCACACACACAATTAGTCATGTGTCTAAAGGAATAGACCTGTTTTCTAAAGCTCCTGAGACTGGAACCCGTAGGCAATGTCACAGGGAGACCAATTACAGCCCCAAATTAAGAATTTTCCAGCTCTCCAAAGGTGTAAGTGGGAGCCCCATCCCTGGAGATACCCCCGCAGGTTCTGGGTGAACAGATAGCAGAGTTGTGGGAGAGGACACTCGGGGGCCAGATAATTAGGCTGACAAGGCCACTGGAACCCCTTCCGGTCCCCAGGTTGAAGCCACTGGCAGAGAGGATGAGAAGGTGGCCTGGAGTCAGGCGGCTTGGGGCTGCGGCTCAGCTCTGCCCCTTGCCAACTGAGGGAGATGCTGGGGAGGCGTCTCTTCCCTGAGCCTCAGTGTCTGCTTTGGTGAAACGATCTCTGCTATGTGCTTGCTGTCAGAATTAGAAATAATAAAACCTAGCTCCCGTTCTTATGATTATTTTCGTTCTGAAACGGTGGAGATAGGACCTGGGAAAATATTCATTCATTCATTCATTCCTGCATTCATTCTTCCCACAAATACTTCTCCAGCGTTTTTTTCTGTCTGCCTCTTCCTGTAAGGAGTAGGGCCCCTTTAAGGCTTCAGTGTTCCACGGACCTACTGCTGAAGGCCCTAAATCCTAATCCCAACCATCAGGCTTTGTCTCCATGTTCCATACAGGCACCAAAGGGCAGCACTCAAGTCCTGATGAAGCTGGGCTCCTCGCCAGGAAGGCCCAACGGGCGGCTTGGCTGAGATTTGCAGGCTTCCTTGAACACAGGATGGGAACTAAGGAAAAACCCTCAGGCTAACTTGAAGATGGGAGGGAGTTGTCCAGGCAGTGCTCGAATGAGGTGCCAGGACAAATGGCCCCGAGCGGGCATCTCAGACTTCCGGTCCCCTCCTTCTCCCCAGCAGTGGTGGGAATGAGAGCTGGGAGCCCACAGCGCCTTGCTCCGAGGGACCACCCGTTTGGGACTTCCAGGCTCCTTGTCAGTCTGCTCCGGGCTCCGTTCCACGCACACCCCTTTCTCAAGGATGTCCCCAACTGCCCTGGGCCTCCCTCCCCCATGAGAAAACACAGTCACACCTTGACTGCGTGCTCACCCCCGTACAACAGCTTGCAGGTGTGAGTGTGTCCTCCGCTGGCCCCCAGCTCCTCTGCGAGGCGGGTCACACAGAAGGTGTGTGGGCAGGGCAGGGCGTGGGGAGAAAATCTTAGAATGCGAGATTTTAGTTTTTTGCATGTGTCGTAATTTGTATAACATAATTTAAAAGTGGCATCCTTATGCAATTTATAAATAATTAAACATATCTTAATCACAGAGGCTCTTGGATGTAATGAAAAGGGTTGATTGGAAAGGAAATAACTTTCTTTTAAATATTTTTAAATTTAAATTTTATTTTAGAGAGACACACACAGAGAGAGAGAGAGGGGGCAGTGGGGGAGAGGGGCAAGAGGAGAGGGGGAGAGAATCATAAGCAGTCTCCATGCTCAGTGAGGAGTCTGACACAGGGCTCGATCCTGTGACCCTGGGATCATGACCTGAGCTGAAATGAAGAGTTTTGAGCAACCCGGATCCCCCTGAAATACCTTTTTAAAAAAATTTTTATTTAAATCCAAGTTAGGTAACATGTAGTGTAATATTGGTTTTAGGACTAGAACCCAGTGATTCATCACTTACACACAACAACAATGCTCGTCCCAGCAAGCACCCTCCTCGATGCCCATCCCCCCTCTAGCCCATCCCCCCACCCAACACCCTCTGGCAACCCTCAGTTTGTTCTCTGTATTTAAGAGTCTCTTATGGTTTCACTCCCTCTCTCTGTTTTTATCTTATTTTTCCTTTCCTCGCCCTATGTTCATCTGTTGTGTTTCTTAAATTCCACATATGAGTAAAATCGTATGATATTTATCTTTCTCTGGCTGACTTATCCATTTAGCATAATATAAGCTAGTTCCATCCATGTCATTGCAAATGGCAAGATTTCATTCTTTTTCATCGCTGAGTAGTATTCCATTTATTCCATTCCCTTTTTTAAAAATGTAATTTATTGTCAAATTGGCTAACATACAACACTCAGCGCTCTTCCCAACAAGTGCCCTCCTCAACGCCCATCACCCATTTTCCCCTTTCCCCCACTCACCCATCCACCCTCAGTTTGTTCTCTGTATTTAAGAGTCTCTGATGGTTTGCCTCCCTCCCTCTCTGTTTGTAACTATTTTCCCCTCTTCCCCTCCCCCAGGGTCTTCTGTTAAGTTTCTCAAGATCCACATATGAGTGAAAACATATGACATCTGTCCTTCTCTGACTGACTTATTTCACTCAGCATAATACCTCCCAGTTCAATCCACGTTGCTGCAAATGGCAGGATTCCATGCTTTCTCATTGCCAGGTAGTATTCCACTGTATATATAAACCACATCTTCCTTATCCATTCATCAGTTGATGGACATTTAGGCTCTTTCCATAATTTGGCGATTGTTGAGAGTGCTGCTATAAACATTGGGGTGCATGTGCCTCTGTGCATCAGCACTCCTGTATCCCTTGAGTAAATTCCTACTAGTGCTATTGCTGGGCCGTAGGGTAGTTCTATTTTTAATATTTTGAGGAACCTCCACACTGTTTTCCAGAGTGGCTGCACCAGTTTGCATTCCCACCAGCAGTGCCAGAGGGTTCCCATTTCTCCACATCCTCGCCAGCATCTGTAGTTTTCTGATTTGTTCATTTTAGCCACTCTGACTGGCGTGAGGTGGTATCTCAGTGTGGCTTTGTATTTCCCTGAGGATGAGTGATGTTGAGCATCTTTCCATATGTCTGTTGGCCATGGATGTCTTCTTTGGAAAAGTGTCTATTCATGTCTTCTGCCCATTTCTTCACTGGATTATTTGTTTTTTTGGGTATGGAGTTTGGTAAGTTCTTTATCGATTTTGGATACTAACTCTTTATCCAATATGTCATTTGCAAATATCTTTTCCCATTCTGTTGGTTGCCTTCTAGTTTTGTTGTTTATTTCCTTTGCAGTACAGAAGCTTTTAATCTTGATGAGGTCCCAATAGTCTATTTTTTTCTTTTAGTTCCCTTGCCTTTATAGGTGTGTTGAACAAGAAATTGCTGCGGCTGAGGTCAGAGAGGTTTTTTCCCGCTTTCTTCTCTAGGGTTTTGATGGTTTCCTGTCTCACATTTAGATCTTTCATTAATTCTGAATTTATTTTGCTGTATGGTGTAAGAAAGTGGTCTAGTTTCATTCTTCTGCCTATTGCTGTCCAGTTCTCCCAGCACCATTTGCTAAGAGACTCTTTTTTCCATTGGATGCTATTTCCTGCTTTGTTAAAGATTAGTTGGCCATACATTTGTGCGCCCAATTCTGGGTTCTCTATTCTATTCCATGTGTCTATGTCTATTCTACTCAGTCTATGTGTCTGTTTTTGTGCCAGTACCATACTGTCTTGATGATTACACCTTTGTAGTAGAGACTAAATTCTGGGATTGTGATGCCTCCCGCCTTGGTTTTCTTCTTCAATATTTGACTATTCGGGGTCTTTTGTGGTTCCATACAAATTTTAGGATTGCTTGTTCTAGCTTCGAGAAGAATGCTGGTGCAATTTTGATTGGGATTGCATTGAATGTGTAGATTGCTTTGGGTAGTACTGACATTTTAACAATATTTATTCTTCCAACCCATGAGCACGGAATGTTTTTCATTTCTTTGTGTCTTCTTCAATTTCCTTCATAAGCTTTCTACAGTTTTCAGCATACAGATCTTTTACATCTTTGGTTAGGTTTATTCCTAGGTATTTTATGGTTCTTGGTGCAATTGTAAATGGGATCAGTTTCTTTAATTCTCTTTCTGTTGCTTCCTTATTGGTGTATAAAAATGCAACCGATTTCTGTACATTGATTTTGTACCCTGAGACTTTGCTGAATTCACGTATCAGTTCTAGCAGACTTTTGGTGGATTCTTTTGGGTTTTCCGTGTAGAGTATCGTGTCGCCTGCAAAAAGTGAAAGTTTGACTTCTTTGCCAATTTTGATGCCTTTTATTTCATTTTGTTGTCTGATTGCTGATGCTAGGACTTCCAACACTACGTTAAACAGCAGTAAACCACATCTTCTTCACTTGATCTTAGCCAAAAGGCCGAGGAGCGATAACCACATCTTCTTTATCCATTAATCTGTCGGTGGACATTTGGGTTCTTTCCATAACTCGGCTATTGTTGGTAGTGCTGCTATAAATATTAGGGTGCACGTGCCCCTTCAAATCAGCATGAAATACCTTTCTTACCAAGTGAATACAGTATCACTTCGTGCTGGCTCTTGAACTCTTAAAAACAGCCTCTGGCCCATGTTCACAGAGCCCCAGGTGCTCTAGGTGATGTCTAAAATCTCTTCTAGCTCAAAAAGTATACATTCCTGAGAACTGGGTCATTATTTCTCCCAATTCAGTGAGTCCCTCAGAATTCAGGGCTTTAAGTCCCTGGCTAGAACCCTCCCCACCCTGCCTAGTACTAAAAGGCCTACTTCCCTTCTTGGGTTCATACAAACTGTGAGTTCCAGATTTCCCCCTTCAAACTGGCCAGGAACTAGCAACTTCGATGTACTAAGTTGAATCCACGCAGCTGTGGCATGTGTTAAAGTGCATCCCTGCCACTGAAAATCTGATTTTGTTTCTCAAAATCTTCATTGGAAATATTGAGCTGGAGCAGAGAATGGCATTTGCTCAAGCTCAAATGTGGTTTGCTGTCATTTGAACCAAGTGGGTCCCTCTCCCTTGAGTTTGTACAACTGCCTGTTAATCCTTTTGGTGAACTTTCCCGACGAAAATGATCCTTTGCTTGAGTCAAAACATAATAAACAGGTGGAGGCAGGTGGGGGTGCACTTACTCGAATCCCAGAGCAAATACGAGGCCATAGACTTCCGTTCTTAGCCCCAGCACTTCCCGAAGGAGATTTTGGAGAAAAGGGGCAGAATCGGCAGGTACGCTCCTTCTTGATAGTCTTTCAAACAAGGACATAGCACACGGCACCTGCATTCTCCTCACATGGCCCCAAAGGCCCTGAAAAGTTGGCCTGCCCACCTTGTCAGCCACAGAGAGGTTTGGCAACTTGCCTGAGGTCACTCAGCAGGTCAGTGGAGAAGCCGGAATTTGAACCCAAGTCTAGCTGACTCTAGACGTCTTTCTACCTTGAAACACCTGGAAACACTGGTGAGAGCTGGGACCTAGGGCAGGCACTGCTTGCTCCTGATTTTTTTCTACTTCCTGCCTGGCTGGGGGTGTGGTGAGAGGGTCTGCGCCTGGGAAGGGGTGGGGGGCAGCGGGGTGGATACAGCTCATTAAGGAATAGGAACAGTTCCTCCCTCCCCCCTTCCCTTCCTTCCTTCTTTCCTTCCCTGAAATGTTTATTGAGGATCCTTCTACGCAGTGACTGTGCCGGGCTCTGTGGCTATTGCAGTGAACGAAACAAACTAAATTTCTTGCCCCCAAGGAGCTCATATTGTAGTGGGGGGAGATGAACACTGAGCTAAGGAAGCAGGTAAAAGACATCATTAGGTCAGAGGATGGTCAGTGCTGTGGAGACAAACCGAGGCAGGGAAGGAGGGTTGTGTGCCAGGAGGGGACATGCAGTTAAAACAGGGTGGCCGGGGACAGTCTTGCTGAAAAGGTGATGTTTGAGCAGAACTAAGGGCGCTGGGGGGCAAGTGATGTACATCTGGAGGAAGAGTGTTCCCGGCAGAGGAAACACATGCAAAGGTTCTGGGGTGAACCTGGCATGTTTGGGAACCGGCGAGGATTGGAGCGAGTGACAGGTGATATAGAGTCAGAGTGGTGACGAGGGGGCAGATCACCTAGGTCCCCAGAGGTCTGAGGGAGGTGTTGGGTTTTTTTCTGAGTGAGGTGGGGGCTATGGGAGGAAGTTAGCAGGGAGGAACCAGACCAGTCTGGCTGCTGTATTGAAGCCAAGGGCAGAGTTAGGAAGCTCCGGGAGGAGTTGTTGGTTGTTTGAGTGAGAGAGGACGGTGACTGGGTCCGGGGCCCGGCGGTGGAGAGGGTCTGTCGTCTCCAGCAAGTTACCAATACTGCGAGAGCATCCAGAGCTCCCTCCTGCTGGGAGCACTGGGAACAGTGTGGGATGGGGAGCCGGGGTATGGACCCATCACCTCCCTGGCTGCCACTGGCTGAGGGCTGCAGCCTGCTGGGGAGGGGACTGTCCCCTCCCCCCCCCCCACCCCCACCCCCCAGCATTTCGGCTGGTCCTGCTTCCGGGCAGGACAGGCTTGCAATGCCCAGGGAGACTCAGAGGTGTTTACACTGAGCAGCCTTATCCAGGCAGAAAGGACCATGAGGGGATGGGGTGGGAGCGCTGGCTGACGGCATCTGCTACAGAGGCCACTTCACCTGCACCTCCAAATCTTGCAGCGGCTCCCTATCGCCTCCTGGGTGATGTCACCTCCTGGGCACGGCCAGCAACGCCTTCGGCAGGTCTCCCTGTCCGTGCACGCTGTCCGTGCAAAGGTCGGCACACATCTTCTGTGACGCACCGGACAGCAAACATTTCAGGCTTCGCGGCCACATAAGGTCTCCCCCTCTGCTGTGGTCGCCCAAAAGCAGCCCTAAGAAGTATGTAAATGAACGAGGTGGCTGCGTTCCCCAACTTTATTTACGAAAACAAGCAGCGGCCACATTTGGCCCAAAGGCTGTTGTTTGCTGTCGTGTATGGGATGGGTGGGAATCGACAGGTAAGTAGGAGCTCAGGTCTTATGAGGATGTTGCTAATAATAATGATAAATAATTATCACCCAACCAAAGAGCCCTTACACCTGCCGCAGGGATCGGTGACAGCTCGCCTGAACCCTAATTACACAACACAGACAGTTTAGGTCCAGATGCATTTCCTGAGCATTATGTTTTCCTTCCGCAAAATCTCAGAGCAGTATTTATACTCGAGGAAATTTAATTAAGACCACAAAAAGATCTATGCTTATACAACTAACTGCCTGGTTTAGCTCACAGTTAATTTGAAGTCATTGGAGAATTATTTGGATGTTGTTCTCCTCCAGCCTGGGGCCCACGACCCTCTCCTTGTCCCGTAATCAAGTCCTGTGGTTTTGTGGCTCTGGAGACCATCTGGCCGTAGCTGGTTGGATATTTCATTCCTTTGCCATTAGGGGCTGACTTTCTCGATACGCCAGAATTGGCTGAATTCTCACACCAAGGGTGATCGTCTTGAATCAAAAGCCTCAGTAAACACATGCGGCCAGCTGTACAGGATTCTCTCTGCTTGTCTTTATCATTAGGGTCCGAAATATGAATGAAAATTGTTTTTTCTTCATCTTCACCACCTACTTCAAAATCATATTCTTCTCTGGAACAGGTTTGAATTTGGACAAATCTGAGTTGAAAATCAAATTATTGGGGCACCCGGGTGGCTCAGTCGTTTGAACATCCGACTTTGGCTCAGGTCATGATCTCACAGTTTGTGAGTTCGAGCCCCGTGTCGGGCTCTGTGCTGACAGCTCAGAGCCTGGAGCCTGCTTCGGATTCTGGGTCTCCCTCTCTCCCTGCCCCTCCCCGGCTTGTACTCTATTTCTCTCTCTCTCTCTCTCAAAATAAACATTAAAAGATTATAAAATCAAATTTTTTTTTTTAATTTTTTTTTTCAACGTTTTTTATTTATTTTTGGGACAGAGAGAGACAGAGCATGAACAGGGGAGGGGCAGAGAGAGAGGGAGACACAGAATCGGAAACAGGCTCCAGGCTCCGAGCCATCAGCCCAGAGCCTGACGCGGGGCTCGAACTCACGGACCGCGAGATCGTGACCTGGCTGAAGTCGGATGCTTAACCGACTGCGCCACCCAGGCGCCCCCAAATTTTTTAATTTACTTATTATTTGGGTGACTTGATAAAATGAGTTTTCTCTTCTCAAAGTTTCAGCTCTTTACCTACAAACGGGAACACTGTTGCCTGAGTCTTTCCTTACTCCACTTCCTGCCCTGCGGCAATGGCAACCACAAGCATTTACAGGCACTTCTGTGTGCCAGGCGCCTTGTGGCAAACGTTGCAATCATTATCTTATTACGGTCATCACAAAGACACTATGAGGTTGCAGTTATTCTCATCTCCACTTTAAGGATGGGGAAACTGAGGCACAGGAAGGCAAAGGACTTTGTTAAAGCCACACGGCCAGTGAGTGCCAGAGCCAGGGCTTGAAGACACTGGGATGAAGGAGAGGTGTTTGGGGGAGGCAGGGAGGGGCTAGAAATGGGTGGTCCTTGGTCCTTGGAGGCCCTCAACACATTACTTACTGAATGAAGGGTTTGGGGGGGGGCACGTCCCTTCTCTTAGGTTGGCTCTCTCCCCCATGGTGCGCTTTTGGCTTATCAACCAACTGATTTCCTTTTCAGTTTTTTCTCCAATGTGGCTGGCATGGTGAGACTGGGTCTGGGGGTACCTTGTGCTTAGGAGGTCTCCCCGGACCTTTGGAAGTCCCCACAAGATCAGGGTGGATCCCAGAGAAAAGAAAAATAGGGAGTAAGTTGCTCTAGACTTTATGCGAACAAAGGAGTTCTTGAGGGTTCCATAGTGTATCAGTTAGGATATGTTCCATTGCAAGTAACAGCATAATGAATTAACAGCGTCCTAAGTAGTACATAATAAAGGAACCTGGGGGAGGGTTACTCCACAGGTGGCTTGGTGGCTTAATTATGTCATCAAGGACTGAGGCTCTTTCTACTCTCCTGCTCTACTGTCCTGAATCTGTTGACTTTGCATCCTCAGGCTTGTCTCTCAGTCACAAAATGGCTGCCATAGCTCCAAGCATCTTACCATCACACAATCTCATTAAACTAGCAAGTAGCAGGAGGCCTCCTTCTTGTCACTACTTTCATCAGGGAGTAAAAACCTGCCAAGGAACAAAAGCCTCCCCATTATCTCTTGTGCATCTCATTGCTCAGAACTGGGCTGCATACCTTGCCCTAAACCAAGAAAAGGAGAGTAACCATGCTGGGGACCATCTAGGTTTATCCTCTGGGGCTGGGGGAAAGCATCACCTTCCCTGAACTTGGAATGCTGGGCCCTACAACAAATTGAGGGGAGGAACCAGCCGTTGGGTTCGCAAAGAACAGCACCTGCCACGGAGAAAGCCATAGTGGCGAGTGGATAAGAAGCGGGTCGTCCGCCTCCTTCTCTCTCAACAGCCCAAGATAAGGGGTCTGGGCTCACCTGGGTTAGAGACCCCTTCCAGGGACCGATACTGAAGTCCCAACTCATAGTGGAGTCCCCCGGGCCGTGTATGACTCCCGCTGCCTGTGTCTCAGTTTCTTACCTATAAAATGGGGACGGATACGGTACCTGCCTCACACAGGTGCTGTGAGGATTGAGTTAATCTGGTTAAAAGACCCAGAACCTAAATGTAACCTGCGCTATGTGAATATTATCTACTCTGTTTATTGGGGCCAAGCAGGTGTCTAAGATGCTCTTGGCTTGGACTGGGCAGGTTCCTAGGACATGGGACTTGCCGTGTGAAGACCAGAACCAGCCAGTGCAAACTGAGACCAGCGGACCGCTCGGTAAGGACCAGAAATGAATGAAGCGTGCCGCGAGGCAAACTGGAGAGTGTGCACCTTGGTTATTTCACTTCCTGGTTGTCGCCCTCTTGCCCACCAGAGCTGAGTTTTCAAGAGAAGCCAGACAGCGGGGTTTTTGTCAAATCTCTGAACTGTTGTGTCGTGTAAACATGTTTAAAAAAAAAAACAACAAAAACCAACCGCACTGCTCGTCCCAAACAAAGCACACTTGCTGACTGCTGACTTCTTGGACCCTCTGGGGACCACCTCCCTCCTTCGGCCCCTCTGCTGAGCTTCCATTCCTAAGAACAGGTGTCTCTTGGCTCTGACACATGCATGTTCCCTGCCTTCCTGCAGTGGTTCCTTTACTCATTCTTACTTGTTTCCGCAGGAAGCACAAGACGGAAATTAAAGAAGAAAAATGCTGCCTAGGTTTGGTGGCTGTGTGTAAAAAGATCTCCCCGATAAATACTGCTTCCAATCGCTCATCTGCGAAAGCCACACGATGTGAAAGTAAACTCAGGCTGGGCGCTGGGTGGGTGATTCTGTCTCGGTGGCTTGAGGGTAATCAAAGTCAGTCATCTCAGGCCAGGGTGGCCGGCAAGACCGTCAGCCTTCCTTGTCACCTCACGGCTTGTGGCACGTGCAGACCTTACTCTTCTTCAGCGACTTTCTCCTCATCCGATCAGTGGCGTTCATTTCAGGAACTCAGGAAGCTTTCGAAAGCTAGAGGTTGGTGAATATCAGGTCATCCTTTATAAAGGTTCAGGGCCCAGAGAAAATGGCTGTGGATGCTTGTGAAAAATGCATCTGACTCCTCCTACAAAATTCTCTCCACTCTCTTGAGTCTCAGGCACCCAGGTGAAAGTTCTCACTCTCTTACCTCCCTATTCTGATGCTCACACTTGCCTCTGCTCATTCTTGGGGGCAGAGGCATCAGGGTGCTAATGAGGATGCTTGATTCCAACAAGAGTGTTTATATTTGAAACAAGAATCAACTAGCAAACGCGCCAACCAAACCCAAAGGAACACTTCTCCAATGTCGGTAGTTCAGGCAGCTGGCCGTCTGGCCCCGGCTTAGCCTAGCTGGTCGGATAGAGTCTTTTATCTAATAAGGAAATTGAATTTATAATTTGAAACCACTTCACAAAGAGAATTTCAGGTCCAGGTGGCTTCACTGGCAAAATGTTTGAAACATCTAAGGAAGGAATAATACAAATATCAAAAATTCTTCGATGGAATGAGTCCTTCCTTATTCACTTTACCAGGATATGATAACTTTGATAAAACCTGATGACATTACAAGAAAGAAAAATCATAGGCCAATCTCCTTTTTCAGCATAGATGCAAACATTTTAAACGTATTAGCGTATCAGCTTTCATGATACATTAAAAAGTAACATGTCATGACCAATCAGAGTTATTCGAGAAATACAAGGTTCAACATTTAAAAATCAATCAAGGCCTTTCGGCCGGAACCGCCATCTTCCAGTAATTCGCCAAAATGACCAACACAAAGGGAAAGAGGAGAGGTACTCGCTATATGTTCTCTGGGCCTTTTAGAAAACATGGAGTTGTTCCTTTGGCAACATACATGCGAATCTACAAGAAAGGTGATATTGTGGACATCAAGGGAATGGGCACTGTTCAAAAAGGAATGCCCCACAAATGTTACCACAGCAAAGCTGGAAGAGTCTACAATGTTACCCAGCATGCTGTTGGCATTGTAAATAACAAGTTAAGGGCAAGATTCTTGCTAAGAGAATTAATGTATATATCGAGCACATTAAACACTCAAAGAGCCGAGACAGCTTCCTGAAGTGTGTGAAGGAAAATGATCAGAAAAAGAAGGAAGCCAAGGAGAAAGGTACTTGGGTTCAACCGAAGCGCCAGCCTGCCCCACCCAGAGAAGCACACTTTGTGAGAACCAATGGAAAGGAGCCTGAGCTGTTGGAACCCATTCCCTATGAATTCATGGCGTGATAAATGTAAAAAAAATAAAAGACATCAAGACTGTAAAAATAAAATAAAATAAAATAAAATAAAATAAAATAAAATAAAATAAAATCAATCAAGGCAATTTCTCATATTAACAGAATAAAGGCAGAAGTATCATTTTATTATTTCAATATAAGCAGAAAAGGCTTTTGGTAAATTCCAGCATCCAGTCATTAAAAATTCTTACCAAACTAGGAACAGAAGGGAACCTCTTTAATCTGATAGGCTGTATCTAAAAAAAAAAAAACAACTTGATGAAATGTTGAAAGCATGTTTGCTATCATGGCTGGTATCCAACATTGTACTAAGGTCCCAGCAACTACAGTAAGGCAAAAGAAATTAAATGTGTAAGAATTGGAAGGAAGAAATAAAATCATCAACAGATGACTTATTTGAGTAACTGGAGCATCCAGAGGAGTCTAAAGGTAAATTATTGATAAATAAATGAATTTTATTAAATTCATTAAATCAAATTAATTAAAGTCTCTGGATACAAAGTCAACATACAAAAATCAATTGCTTTTCTATATAACATCAAGAAACAATTATAAAGTATTTTTTAATGTTTATTTATTTTTGAGAGAGAGAGAAACAGTGTGAGTGGAGGAGGGGCAGAGAGAGAGGGAGACACAGAATCCAAAGCAGACTCCAGGCTCTGAGCTGTCAGCGCAGAGCCTGAGTGGGGGCTCGAACCCACGTACCACGAGATCACGACCCGAGCTGAAGTCGGACGCTTAACCGACTGAGCCACCCAGGCGCCCCAACAGTTATGAAGTTTTAAGACAACACTGTAACAGTATCACAAATCAAATACCTAGGAATTAATCTAATGAAATCTGTGTAAGAATCTATGCAGAAAATTATAAAATATTAGGAAAATATTAAAAGACATAAATAAATGGAAAGATATATTTGTGAATTGGAAGGTTTAATGCATAAAGAAGCTAATTATCCTCCAATTAATGTACAGGTACAATACAATCCCTCACAATCTTAACAAGTGTGTGTGTGTGTGTGTGTGTGTGTGTGTGTGTGTGTGTGTGTAAATTGAGAAGCTGATTCTTTATATGAAAATGTAAATGTCCAGGAACAACCAACCCAGCAATCTCGAGGAAGATGACAAAATTGGAGAGCTTCCGCCACTAGATATAAAGACTTTTTCATAAGCAACAGCAATCAACACAGGTGGATGGCGACAGAGACCAGGACGGGGTTGAAAAGTGGGGAATTTGAGAGAGATTTAAGAGGAAGGACAGGACCAGGTGCTGAGTTGCCTTGGCAGGTGGTGGTGCTGGTGGAAGGCACCTGGCAGTATTAGGTCACTTGCAACAAATGCTTCTGGGGGGCAGCAGGTGACGGAGGTGTACCTGCAGAGAGACACTCAAGCCCTCCCAGCCCCTGCGCAGTCGGTGCACAGCGGTTTCCACAGTCTCACCGCTGCAGTTCTGCTGCTCCTGGAGCATCTACATCCCACCTTCTGTTTACAGCCAAGCCCTGGGGAGGCCGCCGGGCAAAAGCAAAGCCTGGTGCTAAAGAAGTATCCTGACAAAATAATTACAGCGTCAGCAAGAGAGCGGTGAGTTGCAAATAAATCTGAAATCATCTGAGCCCCGCATCCAAGCTGGGGACTGAATTCAAATACTCCGTGCATTGTCTGGGGTCCTTAACTCATTTTCTGACCAGGATCCTCCTTCCAGAAACTGGGAGGTGGCCTGAGGAATTTGGGATCACCAGGGCGCCAATGGTCTGATGTCTGGCAACATGTCAGCTCAGTTCCTAGAACCTGCTGATGATAAGGTCTGTGATGACCATCTGTCGCTCAGGCCAACCCCAGCCCGCGTTCCTGTCTCTTCCGAAAACAGCATCTCCGTTTTCTTGGGGGCAACCTCCCTTGCCCCACTCCCAGTCGTCTTTGTTCAGTTGGCTCTGACTCCGCCCCCAGCTGCACGTGGGGGGCGTGGCCTCCAGCGGGCCCTTTTTTAGCCACTCCTGCGGCAGGAGAGGTCTTTTCCTCAAGTTCCTGCAAGGGACCGGATTGGCCCCTTTGGGTCATGTGCCCATCCAGGCACCGAGGCGGGCGCTTGGGGCACCGTGATTGGATGGACTTGGGTCACGTGCCGCCTCTGGAGGAGGGGGAGGGCTAGATGGCTCGCAGCTGCGCTGGCTCGGGGACGCGCTCCCCTCGGAAGCGATGGGGTGCGCAGGGGGGGCGACCTCTCTCCCTGCCTCAGCGCCCAGCCGCCAATGAGGAAGGCACCAGTGTCACCCCAACCCCACAGGGAAGGCGGGGACGCTCGGGGTGTCTTAGTTGCTTGTCCCAGGTCACAGCAGGAAGTGGTAGACTTTCTTCCTGGGGGAGAAGAGGGCTGTGAGGAGCGCGGCGTGTTGCCATCTGCTTCGTGAACCTCTGCCTGGGCCGCGTCGGAGGGTTTCTCTCCGGGAGAGGCGAGCGGCTCCGTGAGTGGGAGCAGGTCCTATAGGATAGACTGTGGCTAGAGGACTGATCTCGGGGTCATCTAACTGCGTGGGTGCAGTAGACGTGCAAATAGAGGGCTTTGACTTTCTGAGCCTTGGCTTTCCTCGTCTGCGTAAAGGGAGCGGTAGCAGCGCACGCCAGCATTACTGGGAGGATTAAGCGAGTTAATGTTTGCAGAAGTCCTTTGGAAACGGTGGTGGCCCCGTGGGTTTGCTTTCCCGCTACTCCGGACCCCTTCCCACTCCTCATTGTCAAGGGGGCGCCCAGAAGCGTCTGCTTTCTGCAGCGCTTATCTGACGAATCCGTCGGATGGCGTTGGGTTAAGAGTGGTCCCCTGGGACCCAGAATAGCTAACAGTGGCCACCCACGAAGTGTCCCAGCCACCGGGGACTTCCCATGCAGTCACCTCACCCTCACCTTACTCCCCAAGGTAGGTTCTATGATTATGCCTACTTTTTTTTTAATGTTTATTTTTTGAGAGAGAGCGCACTTGTGTGCATGTGAGTGGGGGAGGGGCAGAGAGAGAGAGAGAGAGAGAGACAGACAGACACAGAACCTGAAGCAGGCTGAGCTGTCAGCACAGAGCCCGACGCGGGGCTGGAACCCACGAACCGCGAGATCCTGATCTGTGCTGAAGTCAGATGCTTAACTGACTGGGCCACCCAGGTGCCCCTATGAGTACGCCTACCCTATGGATAAGGACACGGAGGGGTCCCACTGTGCAGGAGGACGCTCAGCTACTAAGGGGCAGAGCTGGGGTTTGAACCTGGGTCTGTGGGATTCGGAAACCTGTGTTCTTTACTCTGCAGTAGTGTTTGTGCTGCTACAGTCGGGGATCCTGTCGCGGTGGGGAGTGCTTGGGGGAGAAGCTTGGGGCCAGCCCTGGGCAGGGGGCTTTCTCGATTCATTGGAGTGATTGCAATAGGCAGCTTCCTGCCTTGCGACTCATGGGCTTGTCCAGTGTCCTGCAGGGCACCTGGGGTGGGGGTAGGGGATGTGGGGTGAGATCAGGGGGTCCCTGGGGCTTTGTAGCGCGAGTGCACAGTGCTGATGATCAGCAGGTCGGTGAATGTTTATGAAACACCATCCGTTCACTCATCTTGTTTATTCATACGTGGCAGACGTTGGCTCTAGGGTCTGTGGGCGACACAAAGGGACTATAACGCATGGTCCTTACAGTGGCGGGCATCTGATGCTTTGTGAACCCCCGACCCCTCCTCTGACCACAGCACCAGGTGCCCTTGGAGGGCCCCCCTCACTCCTGTTCAGGTGGTTGGGCGGGGGAGGGCCACAGTTAGAGGTGTTCAGAGGTGGGTCGGCCCTGGGCCTTGGGTGGACACTTTCTTCCCTCTGGGCTTGTAGAGGTGGATGGATGCGACGGCCTGGAGATGCCGAGGGCTGTCCTGCCAGCTCGCGGGGAGACCCCGTCCACCAGCAGCGTGGAAGCAGCAGGGCCAGGAGATGGAGAATCCAGAGAGATTTCTTCACCTACAGGACCCAGCTGGGCATGTTTCTGGACTTCTCAGGTATGGGAGGCCATGACACCTTTAAATAATCAACCCAGTTTGAGTAGCGTTTCTACCTTATGTGCACTTGACCACAAGCATAAGGCATGCTTTTTGTTTAGGAGATTTTTCTATACCACGGAGACCTGGGTTTTAGTTCTGGCTTTGTCTCTTAAGTCATAGCATGAGCCAGCTCCACCTCCCCTCTGGGCCTCAGTCTTCCCATCTGTAAAATGAATACTCTGGGCCCCCTGCCTCCTAACGTCCCTTCCGCTCTTCCCATCTGTGAATTTAGGATTAGTCAGTGAGATGAGACCAAATAAGGAGAAACTGAGAATCCTAGGGTGTCTTCTGCTGGGCTCAGAGTTCTGTCTGTTGAGGCGGAGAGGAGCGGGGCCGAGGACCGAGTGCACGGGGAGCAGGGGCACGTTTGTGGGAGGCCAGAGCAGCCCATGCGGGTACGGCTGCCCCTTGCAGACACACAAAGCATCCGTAAGGATTACACCTGCCCACAAAGCTCCCTCTGCAGATGGCTGTGGGGCTGCGCACTGAGCTCGGGGAGGGAGATGTGAGAAAGCGGGGCAGCTGGCATCAGATCAGCTGCAGATACGGGGATGCGGCTGTGCAGTTTTTAACACAGACCTTGAATGCCCGTGACCTGCAGGAGTGGTGCCCGTGGTCCCACACTGAGGAGATGCAGAAACCTGAGTTCCGGCTGCTCTCTCAGGTTCCAGACATACCCGAGGTGGCCAGGCCAAACAGCCTGCAGAGACAGCTGGCGCTTTTTTTTTTTTTTGAGCTTTCATTGGTCCCCGTCCTCCTGGGGCTGAGTGAACCCGTGATGCTATTGATCGATCACATTTGTGAAGGAGACGAGCCTGTTTGTTCGGGGGTGTTAGGCTACCAGTCGCAAAAACCCTGTTTGCAGCAGCTACAAAGATTAGAATATTTGCTCCTCTAGTAAGAAATTTCGAGACCAAAGCATAAGGATACCTTGTGCTCTAAGAGAGTCACGGGGACCCCGACCTTCCCCCAGATGCCTTTTAGGGAGGGAGCAGCATCGTGGCGAGGGGCTGTCTTTGCAAGACTGTGTCTTTTTTTTTTTGTAAGTTTGTTTATTTTGACAGAGAGAGAGAGAGAGAGGAAGAGAATGGAGAGGGGCAGGGAGAGAAAGAGAGAGAATCCCAAGCAGGCTCCGCACTGTCGGGACAGAACCTTGAGGTCAGGACCCAAGCTGAAAACAAGAGTTGGCCACCGGTTGGCCCCAGCCTGTGCCTTTTGATCTGAGAAGACACGCTTTTCTAGCAGCCTCTGAGAGACCTGCTCATCCGGTGGCCGGGAGGGAGCACATCCCAGACCCGAGTGCGGGAGGCCGAGGAGAAAGGCGCTGGTGGGAGGGTGGCGGTCCACCGTGGTGGGGCAGTGAGAACACGAGCCCTGATGGCCCTCCCGTCGGTTTCTGAGGGGCTGAGTCGAGGCGGCCTTGGACCCCCCCACCCCCGTCTTCTCCTGATGCCACTGCTTACTTAGTCACCATGTGACCACGATGCACAAGAGAGAGATTTCAGCCTGTGGGGCAGAGACCAGGATCAAATCCCAGTGGGCACAAACCCATTTGCAGGTGCTTACTGCAAACCTAAATTTTTTTTTTTTGTCTTTAAAAAAAAAGTTTGTTTATGTTTGAGAGAGACAGAGACAGAGTACGAGCAGGGAAGGGGCAGAGAGAGAGGGAGTTATAGAATCTGAAGCAGCCTCCAGGCTCCCGGCTGTCAGCATGGAGCCCGACATGGGGCTCGAACCCATGAACTGTGAGATCATGACCTGAGCTGAATTTGGACGCTCAACCGATTGAGCCACCCAGGCGCCCCGTATTTTTTTGTCTTTAAAAAAAAATTATGTTAAATGATGGAAATTGACACTTGAAGAGTTTTTTTTTTCCAGTTTATTTATTTTTGAGAGAGATAAAGCACAAGTGAGGGAGGGGCAGAGAGAGAGGAAGAGAATCCCAAGCGGGCTCTGTGCTCGAACTCACAATGGCGAGATCATGACCTGAGTTGAAACCAAGAGTCCGAGGCTTAACCAGCTGAGCCACCCAGGTGCCCCCAAACCTAAGTATTTCTGATCCGACTTTTGATACCTATGAGGCTTGTCTAACCAAAGCTTCTCTCTGACTGTGAGTCAGCAAGGATGTCGTATTCTGGTTTAGTCAGGCCAGACTCACTCTGCCGTGCCTGTGCTTCTAGAAACAAACTTCAGAACCTCAGTGGCTGAGCCCAGAGTTTACTGTTCACTCCCACAAGGTCGGCTGTGGATCTGGCGCCTCTCGGGGGAAGCTCCCTGTGGAATGGCGACTCAGACCCCCGACTGCTCTGTCTTTTAGGTGCCTGTGGCTCCAGGGTCCCCATGGCAGGGAGGAGACCTGCAGGCCCACGCACTGTGTTTTAGGTGCTTCAGCCTGAAAGGGACACGTCTCCCTTCCGCTCACAGCCCGTTGGCCACACTTAGAAGGAATCACAAGCCCCCCCTCCCCATCTGTGGGGGGCTGGGAAAGGCCAGGGAGCCCTGGGTCAGCAGGGAGCAGTCAGTGTGTCTTTGCACCTGCCTTTCGTGGCTTCCCTTTGTCCTCAGCATCAAGTGTGCACCTGCCTGCCCAGGCTTTCCCCACTCCCCACTGTACCGTCCATGCTCTGTGGGGATGAGGGAATTTAGGCATCAGAGCAGGCTTCCCTCATGCCTACCGCCTGGCCTTTGCACGTGCTGTCCCTCTGACCCTCTTCCTTCCCACCCGTCTCCTCGTGGCCAAGTCCTACTTATTCTCCATGCTTTATCTCGGGTTTTATTTTCTGTCCCCTCCAGGTGGGCTGGGGCACCTTCTGTGGCCCCCGTACCTCCCTGCGTGGATGTCACTGGTGCCTCATTGCCCAGCCATTTATTTTCCCGTCTTCTCGACTTTGTCCCTGCACCAGCCTGAGCTGTGACTTGACCCTGATAACTCCTAGGTGCCCAGCACCCAGCACAGGTGTTCACTGGCCACCAGTTAATGAAAGAAAAGCAACGAATGAACTTTTATTTCGGTTGGCTTGGGTCCTCGTCGTGGGAAGTGTGGAGTAAATTGAAGTCAGTTTTGTTAGAGATCCTTCTGGTAAAAACCGCAGCTTCCCGATGATCCGTGGCTGCCTCTGGGGACAGAGAGGGAAGCTGTCGTGGCCTCTCCCCAGGGACGTTTGCTCTGCAGCGAAAGAGGGGCCACCCTCCCTCCCTGAGGCATGTCTTGTACAGAACTTTAGTGTTGCAGTTTGTCACACTGCTTATTTTTAAAGTTTTATTTTTATTTTATTTTGAGAGAGGGAGCAAGAGCATGAGCCCAGGAGGGGCAGAGAGAAAGGGAGAGAGAGAATCCCAAGCAGGCTCCACACCATCAGCACGGAGTCCGACGTGGGGCTCGAACCCACGAACCGTGAGATTGTGACCTGAACCCAAATCAAGAGTCAGAAGCTTAACTGACTGAGCCCCCCGGTGCCCCACAACACCACCTGTTCATTGATGGAAACCCTCGTTTCAAGGCTGGCTCTCAGATCCCGGCTCTGTCACCAAGGAGCCACACGGCCTTAGGAGAGCCACTTTGCTGCTTTGAACCTCCTTGATAAACTGAGGGTCATGGCCACAAGTTCGGTGGCAGAGGGCGTGTGGGGCAGTCGGCACTCAGCGGGCAGACCGTGTGTTCTCAAAACCAGCTACTGTTACTCTGGTTTGCTGTTTATTAATATCAAACAGGATAAAGTATTAGATAAGTATTCAGGGTCTCAGAATCTTTTAAGGGTGTGAATGCAGCCGGTCCTGGCCTCTAGAGATGAGAGCCTGTTCTGTCCAGAGGCGATTTGGTGTGGGGCGCCTCTGTCCCTGTGTCCTCACGTCTGCAGTAACCCCCCTGTATTTCACCAGCTGGTTCCCGGGATCTTGTTAAGTCTCCAGAAAAGCTCCTTTATTCACTCAACCACATCAGCAAGTTTGGCTGCCAGATCCGTGACTGGCTGTGGGACTTGGGCTACTATCCTAACCTCTCTGTGCCTTAGCTTCTTCATCTGTAAAGGCGGGGGCTAACAATAGTGCTTACAATTTCTGAGATTGTCATGGAAATTGAATGAAGCACATAAAACATTTAGAAAGTATCTGGGGGTTGCCTGGGTGGCTCAACTGGTTAAGTGTCTGACTTAGTTTTGGCTCAGGTCATGATCTCACCGTGTGTGGGTTCGAGCCCCGTGTCTGTGCTGGCACAGAGCCTACTTGGGATTCTCTGTCTCCCTCTGTCTCCCCTTCCCTGCTCACATGCTCTCTCTCTCTTTCAAAAATAATAAAATTTAAAAAAAGTGCCTGGAACATAGCGCTCAATAAATGTTGATTGATATTCTTACTACCAGACCTGGTCCGTGACAGGTGCTGGGGGGTTCTGCAGGGAACAAGATGCCGTCCCTCCCCTCATGAAGCGCAGCGGGCAGACTAGCGAACAGGCAATCAGAGCCCAGGGTGGAAAGTCCCATATGCAGGAGGTTAGGAGGGGAGCTGGTGCAGGTGTGGGCTGGGAGCCAGACCGCATGGCCGGGAATTGTGGCCGCCCCCTCACTGAGAATGAAAAGGTGGTCCACACTTGGAACTGTGCTCCTCACCCTGATGTCCGGAGGATTAGCCACCCCGGAGCGCTTAGAGCAGTGCGACATCGCCCGCGTGCTCAGAATGGGACGGTGTTCTTTTTACTCTGGAACCCGGGGTGGAAGTCAGGAAAGCTGAGACTGAAGGATGAGCTGGGGTGGGAGGCGGGTGACGGTGGCGAGTGAAAGAAGCTGGGTGTAGTTCCAGGGAGCGAGGGAGGGAGGGGTGAGCAGTGGGGCTGGAGGTAGCTGGGGCCATCCTCCTGTAGACGATGGCGCATCTGTTCATTTGGCCAGTGTTCACTGCCCTGCTCTGTGTCTGGGCCCTGGGGGCACAGCAGGGCATGGAACAGACTTGGCCAAGGAGTTGAGCCGTTAGCCTTGGCTAATGGGGGAGCCAGGGAAGGATATTATGCAGGAAAGGGGGGTAAGACAACGTGTCTTTAAAAAGATGCCAAGGCTGAGGGTTCAGGTCCCAGTGCCACTACGAAAAGGGCCACTGTGACCCAGTCTGGATAGAATTGTCACGAGAAGGGCCAACACTGAGGCCTTCAGCCCTGTTCGTCCCATGTGGGGCTGCCGTGTAAGATAAGGGATGCCCAGTTAAATTTGAACTTCAAATAAACAAGTTCTTTTTTTCAAATGTTTATTTTTGAGAGAGAGAGTGTGTGCACTCACATGTGAGAGAGAGAGGAGGGGGGAGGGACAGAGAGAGGGAGACAGAGGATCCAGACAAAGCAGGCTCCATGCTGATGGCACAGAGCCTGATGCAGGGCTTGAACTCATGAACCGTGAGATCGTGACCTGAGCTGAAGTCAGACACTTAACCCACTGAGCCACCCAGGCGCCCCAGATAATTTCTTAACTATAAGTATGTTCCAAATATTGCATCAAACATGCTTGTACTAAAACACCTGCTAACTCGGGCACCCCGACCTCCGTGGGGTCACGGCCTGGAGCCGACAGCCTCTGGGTGACGGAACACGTGCCTCTGCTCACCTGAGCTCGGCCCTCCGCCTGCTGCGGGCAGGGTCCCGTCTTCATAAGATGGGTTAAACGTTCTGGAATGTTCTGTGGAAAGACATAACAGCCTCTCCTGCGCTGCCTCCTGCTAGCCTCCTAAATAAGATCTCACCAGCCCGCGGCTTCCCTCTGCGTTGGAGGGGGAAGCAAGACCAACGAGCTCCATGCAGTTTCCTCCGAGCCTCGCGATTGGCTTCTTTCCTCTTCCGGTCAGCTAGCCCTCCTCACCCCGCTTCTGCAGAACGCTGGTTCCCCCCCCCCCCCCCCGAACTTGGCCTTTCGCCCTTGCCTGCGAGGGTTAAGGAAGGCAGCTTCCTGAGTCAGCCCAGATCCCTTGGGCCTGGAAGGGTAGAGCGAGATGGGTGCCACACAGCCCTTTATGCTCAAGGAGCTCGAGGGCGCCAGCCATATGCGGGATTCTTCTCCTGTCTTTCAGGGGCAGCCTGTGCAAAGCACCCCCACGGGCAGGAAGGCAGAGATGCCATTGCTGAGTCCTTCGCTGGCGTGAAGAGGAGGGAGCAGTGGGCTGTGCAGACGAAAGGCCTTTGGGAGGCAAACATCCTGGGTTCTAGCCTCAGGTTTACCGCCTACCACGAGCGTGAGTTTGGGCAGAGGCTACTGCTCCTTCCTTGGCTCCAGGGTCCAACCCTGTGGGCTTTGGGGGAGGTGAACAGAGCTAACGTGTGTGAGACGCTCAGCCCCACAGTCCCTGGCGCCTGGCCGGGCACCGCAGGTGACTGAGGCACAGGTGCCAAAGGTCTGGTCTCCTTGTCGCCGATGAGGCCACAGAGAGGTCCAGAGAGGCGAAGTCCCAGGGTGGCTTCCACTAACTGGAAGAGCCAGACCTTGACCCTGACCCGCCTTCCTGAAACTCAGCATCAGGTAACGAAATGGCAACCCAGAAGGGTTCTCCGACTTAAAGCTTCTTTAAAAAGCGGAGACTTACTTACAAGACTCATGCATATTCACCAAAGATAATTGAGAAGACGCAGTTTTGCCAAAAGAAGAAAATACAACTCACCACCCGGAGATAGCCACGCCTGACGTGCCACGGCGTGTATTTTAAGACGTTGGGGAGATTTTTAGGAACTTAAAACTGAGAACCCAGTACCGCTGAGGGTTGAAACAGGGTTCTCAACCTCGGCACTGTTGACGTTCTGAGCTGGATGCTTCCTCGTGGGGGTGGGGGGCGGTGTGTGTCCTGCCCACTGGGGCGTTCAGCTGCTTCGCTGAGTCCAGAGAAGCGAAGATGTCTTTAGATGAGGCCAAGAGTCCCCTGGGAGCCCCGATAGGCCCCTTTGAGGATTGCTGGGTTTAGGGGTAGGGATTCTAGGTCAGCCACACCTGGATTTTGGTCCCATCTCAGGAGTCGACGCAGACAAGTTGGTCAAAGACTCTGAGCCCCGCTGTCCTCGTCTGTGAAATAGGCGCATTATCTGCCCTCCTGGCAGGATTGTCAGGCTTCACGGCGACGGCACCCGGGACACAGCGTTCGCTACAAGGGAGCGGCCATCCGCATCAGCACCCTTGAGGTGGCTGGCTTCTCCCACGAGGCCCGACTTCACAAAACGCCAGACAAATCAATGATAAAATACTCACCTGCGTTAGGAAATCCCTTTACTCCTGGCGACAGGCGTTATGACTCAGAGTATGGCTCTAGGGCCAGCTGGCCTATTTCTGCTTCCTGTGTCTGTCCCCAAACGCTGGTGAACACTCTGGCAAGGGACTGAACGTTTCCGTGCCTCAGTTTCCTCCCCTGTACAGCAAAGGCAATGGTGGTTCCTATCTCACGGGGTCATGAGGAATCGATGAGTCCACCCAATAAGCCGCTGCATTAATAAGTATGATATTACACACGCCTGGTCCCGGCGACGTGATGGGGGAGGGAAGGAGCACGTTGGGAGAAAACACCAGTGGGGGAGCATCTCTAGGCCGAGCAAACGACTGCGTGTGGCTGTCTCCACCTCTGCTGCTCTCTGGACCCTCGGCATCATTGTCCCTGTGCCTGCAGGCTTGTGAATGACAAGCACCTATCCCTGAGGTCTGGGACACTGGAGTCCACGCCCCACGGAAATTTCACTTAAAAAAGAAGTCATTGTGTCTTGGGGGCTCCTATGTGGCTCCCCCCGCCTTTTTTTTTTAATAAAGGTTATTACTTTTTTAATCATGGTGAAACATCCATAACATGAACACACGTAGCCATTTTAGCCACCTTAAGGGTACGTTCGCACTGTTAGGCAACCATCACCGCCGTTTGTCTCCAGAACCTTGTCATCATCTCAAACTGCCACTCTGTCCCCATGAAATAACCAATCCCCGCCTACCCCTCCCCCAGCCTCTGGGAGCCTCAATTCTGCTTTCGGCCTCTGTGAATTCGACCGCGGGCCTCGAATAAGTGGAATCCTGCACTGTTTGTCCACTGTTTCGCTTAGCGCGTCTTCAGGGCTCATCCGTGTGGAAGCCTGTGTCTCGGTTCCCTTCCTTTTTTAAGGCTGCCTAGTGCCCCACTGCACGTGTAGACCACACCCGGTTTATCCGCTCCTTGTCGATGGGCGCTTGGTCGTTTCCACCTTCTGTTGCTGTGAGTGCTGCTGTTGTGAACCTGGCTGTGCAAACACATGTTGGAGTCCCCGCTTTCCATTCTTCTGCGTCTCTATCCAGAAGTCGAGTTGCTGGATCCTATGCTAATGCTACGTTGACCGATTTGAGGGACAGCCGTACTGTCGGCCGCAGTAGCCCCGCCATATTACAATCCCACCAGCAAAGCTTGAGTCATCCAATTTCTCAACATCCTCACCAATCCTGTGTTTTAAGCCTTGGATTTTTACACCCTGAGAATAGTGGGGTGTGTGTAAGGGAAGGGACTTTCTTCATATCATGCTTTTTTAAAAAAAGTTTATTTATTTATTTTGGGGTGGGTGGGTGGGGAGGGACAGAGAGAGGGAGAGAGAGAGAATCCCAAGCAGGATCCACGCTGTCAGCTCAGAGCCCGACATGGGGCTCGAACCTATGAACTGTGAGATCATGACCTGAGCCGCAACCAGGAATCAGGGGCTCAACCGGCTGAGCCGCCCAGGTGCCCCCACAATGCTTTGTGTTTTAAAGAGCTTCAGACACTTCCGCTGAGCAGTTGCACATTACATGCTCACAACAGCACGGCAAAGTGGACACGGCCAAGGCCACCCATTTCCCTCATGAGTCCCTCCCTCTCGACTTAGTTTTGCATCTAGGGAGAAGCAGAAGAACCATCTCAGAGAGTCTAGAAGATTCCGAACTCTAACTCCAGTCTCTTGTGCTCTTTGGGCCTTTTTCCTTAGAGCTAACGGTTTGCCTTTCACGGGTTGTAACTGAACCCAAGTTCGTACAGCTAAGTCATTCACTGAGACACAGCATGTGCCACAAGGAAGGGTTCGTTGGGGGAAGGTTCATTCCAGAGGCAGCCAAACCAGGAGATGAGAGGGTGAGGCTCAAATCTGCCTCCCTGAAGGAGGAGGGAACAAGGTTCTATCATCAGAGGGGTTGAGATTACATGATTACGTATTAGTGAAAACAGCAGGGAAGTTTGTGACTGTTCATGAGGAAAGCTGGAGTATGCATATCGAGCAAACACACACGTCCCGTGCATACCGCGTTCACTTTGGGGTGGGGACTTAACATCCAGACGAGGTGAAATCCAACCCCTGATGTCAACAGGTTATCTCAGGACAGGGAGAAGGGTCTATGGGCATGCTGTCAGAGCTGGTGTTAACTGGATGGGGTCTTGGGCTTGTTATCTCCGGCGAGGAAGGCAGGGCCTTGTTTGTTCCCAGGCTGGAACCAAATCAGTTGACCTTGAGTCAGGTTTCTGCAGAGGTAGCTGCTGGATTAGTTAGTGGGGTCTGAAAAGACACAATAGCCAATTCGGGGTAACAGTTCTCTGAAAAACAAGCTTTAAACTTTTTTCTAATTTCAACCTCATTAACCCTATGGGGCATGGTTTCAATCCCCTTCGAGTTATGATCATTTCTCAGCCTTTTATTTTTTTTATTAGCGAGAGAGAGAACATGAGCGGGGGAGAGGAGCAGAGGAGGAGGAGGACGAGGAGAGAGAGAGAGGGAATGAATCTTAAGCAGCCTCCTTGATCAGCATGAAACCTTATGTGGGGCTCAATCCCATGACCATGGGCTCATGACCTGAGCCAAAATCAAGAGTTGGATTCTCAACCGACTGAGCCACCCAGGCACCCCCATTTCTCAGTATTAAAGGAATTATGATGATAAGCCCTCTGGTGACATCCTTATCTCCTCAGGTGAGGTAGGTTTTGAGTAAAGAGTGGTTTTATAAATCTTAGCTGTAGGCAAAATTCATTCAGTGATTGGCATGCCTATGTGTAAGGCTAAGCAGAAGCTTCTAGCCTATAGGTCACAGCAGCAAGGGAGATAGAAGCAACATAGAGCCAGACATGCTGAGTTTTTCCCTGTTACAGGGTCCCTATTCACAATGCCTTGCCTTGATCTTGGGAGACTTTCTACCTGCTTATAGGCACAGAGGCAGCAGGAGGCCATGAAACTTCCTAAGCCAGCTCACCCCTACTGCTCAGGGGCTGTGGACACACCACACGGGTCTTCAGCATGGCCTGGATCACACAACCTCTGCTTGTCTGCAGGATCAGAAAGTGAAGGGAGAGAGGACGCCCTTCATGGAGTTCCCCCCGCCCTCTTCTTGACACGCCCTGGCTTTCGCAGCTGGGAGGCAGATGTTAGAGAAGGCTAACCCTCTATCGCTTCTTTGGTGGACAGGCTCGCACACACAGCCCTCACTCATCTGGCTAGTCTTTCACATCTTTCATGAGATCATTCCGGCAGGATAGTTTGGGACATATACCGTTTTTGGTGATCTGCATTTTTTCCTGTAGGTTTGAATTATTACCATTTGGTGTCATTTCCTTTCAACATGAAAAACTCCCTTTAGCAGTTCAGGTTTTTTTTTTTATTTTTTTTTTTATGTTTATTTATTTGAGAGAGAAAGAGGGGGGAGGGGAAGAGAGAGAGAGAGAATCCCAAGTAGGGTCCATGCTGTCCGTGCAGAGCCTGATGCAGGGCTCGATCCCACCAACCATGAGATCATGACCTGAGCTGAAATCAAGAGTCAGATGCTTAACAGACTGAGCCACCCAGGCGCCCCTAGCAGTTCTTATCGTACAAGTTTATTGGGGATGAGTTTTCTCAACCTTTGTCTATTTGAAATGTCTTTATTTTGCCTTCCTTTTTGAAGGATAATTTTTTTGATAAAGAATTGTGGGTTGATGGGTCTTTTTTCTTCCAACATTGTAAAGATGTACGTTCCATCCTCTTATGACACTCATTGTTTCTCATGAGAAGTCAGCCGTCATCCATATGATTATCTCTCTATATAATATGTTTTTTTTCCCCCCTCTGGCTGCTTCCAAGATTTTCTCTTTATATTGGAATTTCAGGAATACGATTGTAATATATCTATGTGTAGTTTTCATTGTATTTATCTTGTCTGGGGTATGCCGAGCTTCTTGGACTTGTATGTTAATGTCTTTTAGCAAATTTGGGAAGTCTTGGGCTTTTTTCTTCCACTATTTTTTCCCCATCTATATTCCCTCTTCTCTTCTTCTAGGCTTCAAATTTCATGTCTATTAGGCCACGTGCTATGGTCGCACAGGTCTTTGAGGTTCTGTTCACTTTTTGTCAATCTTTTGTCTCTCTCTTCTTCAGAGTGGATCATTCCTATTGACTGAGATTTCAATTCAGTGGCTCTTTTGCCTTTAATCTGATGTTATATTCATCTAGTGAAATTTTCATTTTAGGTATTATTTTATTTTCAGCTTTACAATCTATATTTGATATTGTTTTGTTTTGCTTTGGTTTCTATATCTCTACTGAGATTTGTCATCTATTCATTCCTTATGTACATATTTTCTTTAAATCCTTAAACACATTTATAATAGCTGCCTTAAACTTCTTGTGTGAAATTCTTTCAACACCCAGGATCATTGTCTGTTGGCTTCATTTTTTCTTGATGATAGATCACATTTTTCTGCCTCCTTGCCTGTCTGGTGACTTATGATTAACTGTTGGACATCGTGTATGATATGTTATAAAGATTTTGGATTCTGTTGTGTTCCACTGAAGAGTGATTTTTGTGGTAGCAGGCAGTTAATTTGGATGGACTGATACCCCAAACCATACGTCCCTCATGGTCAACAGGAGCTGAAAATTCTGCTTAGTTCTTTCTATTTCTACCTGATTTTTTTTTTTTTTTTTTTTTTTTTTTTTTTGCTGTAGTTCCTATGTTCCCCTCCCTCTGAACATATAGTTTATATTCAGCCAATTATTTGGGTGCATTTTATATGCAGATGTTGGGGCTCATTCTAGCTATAGCTCTTTCCCTTCCAGGATTCACTCCCTAAATTTTTGGCTGCTTTTCCAGCCCTGAACTCTGACTTTTGATACTTAAAGCCAGTAAGCTTGCAGCTTGTTGGCACTCTGAGCTACCTGAAGTTTGGTGAGTGCCCTCAGGCAAAAAGTCACAAATGTGCAAATCCCTCACATCCAATTCCCCGCCTTCGAAGGGTAAGGTCTCTTCGACTTTCCACCGATTTCTGGTTGCTCTCCAGAACTTTCAAGTAGTTGTTTTTAAAGATATGTTGTCCAGATGTTATAATTCTGTGTAGGAGAGCTAGTCCAACCAAGCTACGCTCCCCTTCCTATGACACTGAATAACAATAACAGTGGTCACAACTTGGAGTTTGACGCCCACATGAATAGGTGGACTGTTTCGCAAAAATCTGCTTTGGAGGCTGGATTCTTATGTGGCAAGAACCGGTCAGAGTTAAGTGTGACCACCCCTCCACCCCAGATCCCCTTGAAAAGAGCCTGGGTTTTCTAGTTTGCTGCTGTTCCCACCCCTCGCTCTTATCTCCCCCAGACTAAAGCCAATGGTCAATTTCTTCTTATCATCTTCAGTGTGGTTTTGTGGGCTTTTATTTCCAGTCAGAGTGTTTCAGCTTTTCCTCGTAACCCTTCCCGAGCCTGGGCCCAGAGTCATTCTGTAGCCCATTTGCCTATCCTTTCTTTCCGCCGTGACTCTGTGCTCACAGCTGCTTTTTCTCCAGTGTTCCATGCTGCTGAACATTCCTCCGCCACTTCTCCCCTCCTTCCTTCCCCTCCCTCACCCCCTCCAACCCTTCCTTGCTCCAACATTTCCCGAGCATTTATTATGTGCTCGGCACTGTTTTCGGAGCTGGGAACATAGCAAATCATAAAGAGATCTTTGCCTTCGTGGAGCTGATGTGCGAAAGAAGGATGTGACAGTAAACAATTTGTAACGTGGTGATAAGTGCTATAGAGAAAGATAAAGCTGAGTAGGGGGATTGACGGAGATGGGGGTGTGCAAATGTCTTAGGCTCTCAGCCTCCCGTTTATCCTGTGCCTGTTCGTGTTTTTCACACTTCAGGCGACAGAAGATGCTTCGTATTGGGTCAGTGCTAGCTTTCAGCTTCTTGGCTATGTGGCTTTGAGAAAGTCACATCCCCACTTCTGTGCCTCAGACATTCTTTTTAATCTGTAACATAGAGGTAAGAACAGTACCTACTTCTCAGAGTTTTTGTGAGTGCTTAACATAGTACCTGGCATATAGTAAATACTCCATCAATATCAGCCATTTTCACTAGACTAAAGATTTACATCAATTAGCACAATGTCTGACACCTCATAGGCAACAAGTAAATAGTGGTACTTACCATTATTTCTCCAATTCTGGATACTGACATCCGGTTAATTGTTTTTCCTTCTGCCGGGCCAGCAGTATCTTGTCTCCCTTGTTGGAGCCAACGGAGAATGGAGAAAAGCAATACCCCAGAAATTGGGTATTCGCAGCACCATTGGAAGCCACTTGGGGAGAATCCAGTGGGGAGTTCAGGCTGGAGGCAGCTGCTCTTGGGAAGGATTCCACCTCCAGTTGTTACTGATGTGTAAAATCCCAGTTTGAGAAGTGACAAAATATCGTGGCAGGACTCCAGGGGCTGGGCCAGTGCTAGAGACCTGATGCCGTTAGGTCAACATTGGAGATGCTTCCGGAAACGACAATTCTCTTCTTTCTCTGGCCAACAACACCTTCTGTGCTCGCCCAGTGTATTCCTGCCAAACCTCCTCCTCCTCTCCCCACCATCTCTGGGTGGGTATTATTTAGCTTGGGCTCATTTTCCCTCCACTCCCTAATGAAGTTTTGATTCGCCTCTATTACAGTCATTTGCCATTTCCCAAATGCTCGAAGAACTCAGGGAAGAAGGTGTCAGAATTTTGCCAGCCCAGCTGGCTTTGATCTGATATCTGTCAGTGCCTGGCACGCTTGGTGGGGCTGCTTTGATTTTCTTTTTTTAAATTTCTGCTGAGGAGCTGGCTTACAGGAAACATTATTAAGAGGAGCTGTCAGGAGGAATGGATCTGTGGCACCAGATTGCTTGTAGGTGGCAGGTACGAGGACTCTGGTCCAGGCTCCCCCGAAGTATAGAAGCGTTTACAAAGTACCACCTGTGGGCCATGACTCAGCCATCTCTCCTGTTGCCATAGCCCCCCAGCCAGGTGTTCGTTTTCCAAGAAAACAAGGCCTTGATCTGTGAATTGGGGACAGTGAAACCTTGGCGTTTCCCTTCCTTGCTGTGACCTTATATTACTTATAGAAAGGTTTGGCTATGAATAACACGGACCTAAATAAGAGTGGGTTAAACCAGGCAAAGGTTTATTTCCCTTTCATGTAGCAGTCCAGAGGGAGGCTGTTCAGTTCTGCTCCAAAACGTCCTCGGAGACTGTGAGTCCCTGTAGCTTGTTGCTTCATTGTGCTTGGTGTCCATTTTCCAAGATCACCTCATTGCTCAAGAGGGCTGTTGAAGCTCCTGCCATCATGGCTACGTTCCAGCCAACAGAAAGGAGAAAGAGCAAGAGTCTTGAAGGACTTCTCCCGGTAGTTGCACACATTTCTTCCATTCCCATGCCACCTGGCCACCACGTAGTCACACGGCTATGCCTGGCTGCAAGAGAGGCTGGGAGGTGTAGTCTCCATCCCTATCAGCCATGTTCTCAGCTGTAAGAAAGAAAGGAAAATGATCACTTGGAGAAAACCAGCGGGCTGTTTGGGAAAGAGCGACTCTGCCACGGAGCACGTTGCTGAATGCATCCGACGACCTGTGTTTGCATTTCAACCTGCCACTTGCCCCCTCCCCAGTTTCCTCACCTGTAAAGTGAGGATGGTAATTACCTCACGGTTTGTGAAGATAAAGTGATATGTGGTGTTGGAAGATGCTTTCCAAAGCTCTCAAAACATCTGCGAACGCTGGGATCTGCTGTGCAAGTTCATTTCTGGTGCTGATAATATGTGGAGGCCTTTGTATGAAAAAATATTCACCTGTCTGCAGGTCCGCACTTGCCTGGGTCTGGCAGGCTGGACTTGGTAGCTTCTGTGTGGCTGGTTGGCCAGAGAAATCATTTGTCAGGTGCCCGGGACCTGTTAGTGCCTGCTGTGGTGTCAGGAAGTCCGGATGGGGCATGACGAGAAGTTCTAGAATGTGATACAGTTGGTGCATAAGTTGATTTTTAGATAGAACCCTTAAAACTTTTGTTAAGAACAATATGCTTATTTTAATACGTCATTAGGAAAAAAAAAAAGAACTTGACCATCAAAGCTGGTACTTTCAAATAGACATTATGGCTAGGACAAGCCTGAGTTTTTATAAAGTGAGTTTAAAGAAAAATCAAGTAAATAATAATTTAAGCGGTACTTGTCTTTGGCAGAAACTCAGTTGAGAATTGCGTCTCTGGCCAACACCTAGATTTCATTCTGGCAAGATCCTGAGCAGAGGACCTGGGAATCCTTTTCTGGACTCCTGGCATGCAGATGGAGACTGTGACATAACGTTTGTGTTGTTTTAAGCTGCTAAGTTGTGATGATTTGTTATGCAGCTGGAGAAAACAAACACACGTGGTTAGAGACGAAGACATCAGAAGTGCCATCAACCCAGACAAGTTTCTTAAACTGTTTCCTCATTTGGACCCTGGTGACAGGAATACGTGCTTGTAGAGTTCCTGGAGGAACAATGAGGAAACACGTGTGAGTTCCTACCTAACCTGAGGGAAATATTGAGGTTAATAACTGTCAATTAGAACTCTGGGCTATAGGATCAATTCCCCTAAGGGTCACATTTGCCCAGTTCCATGACCCCAGAGACGGGCGAACATTGGCAGATCTCAATAAAGCTTTAGACCACACAATCTGGCAGAACTTTCTTTATGCCCTAGTCATTTAGTTTCTTGAGCCTTGATTCTCTCCAACCATGAGCAAAAGGGTCTGAACTTTGAACTTGGACCTAAGTCTGATGAGACAGCTGAGCATGTAAAATTCTGGGCACCCCACTATCTTTACCAGGGAAGAATCAGAGGCAGATGCTCTGGGGTGTGGGGTCAGAAGCCAGGACACTTAGGGGACAAGGCCGTGTTGAGCTTCCTGATGAACCTTTCTGTTGGGGTCTGGGGGTGAAATGCTCTGCCCAGAAGTCGAGTGGGACAGCAACTCACAGGATCCCAGATCAAAAGCCTTTTCAGAATGCACCAGAAATGAATTCTTAACAAGGAGAGGGTGCCAGTGAGAATAGTCTTCATCCTATTTGAATTTTCCCAAATGGGAAGATTTCACTGATATTCTAAGGCAATTTTACTGGAGATAAGAAATCGCCTGGGTCACATTTTTTAAAAACATTCCCAGATCTTCCAGCCCGCACCCAGAGAGTTGGATTCAGAAGTCTCAAGCGGTCTCTAGCCGAATGCATTTTTATCAAGCCCCCCAGGGCATTATAGTGCATGCAGGTATTTGGGGAATGCAGGTGCCCTGACAGTTTTCTGGGAAAGTAAATCCTGATTTGCAACGTTTGCAAATTTCTTAGATGTAAATGCTCTTATGGTGGCTGACAGAGTTGACCATGGAGAAGAAATACACTAGCATATCATGACGTAGTATTTCCACCGGACAGGTACGACAGGCATCAAGACCTCAAGAGCACAGAAGTACAGAAGTTAGGGCCGCCTGGGTGGCTCAGTCAGTTAAGCGTCTGAGAATCTGCTTTGGATTCTGTGTGTCCCTCTGTCCCTCCCCCGCTCGCACTCTGTCTCTCTCCGAAAAATAAATACACATTAAAAACAATTTTTTTGAAGTACAATAGTTAAATGTAGTAAAATAATTATTAAGTGATGTGTTTTGAGTATTTATTACCTTTTTCAAATTTAATTTTGAGTTTATATAATATAATGGTTAATAGTAGATCTGTTTACCAACTGGCTCACAAAATTCCTGAAAACTTAACGATAGGGCTTTGCAAGCCAGGGCAGGGCAACTCCAATCAACAACTGAGCTGGGGGATGCTGATTTGATTTTAGGCCCATTACGTGATTCCTGGGGGTAGAGTCTGGGCAGTTTAGCTCTAAAAGCTCCCCATGTGATTCTGATGTTGGTACAGGGCTGAGAACCACTGACTTAAACCCTCAGTACCCTGTGGTCTGTGGACATCGACACAGTATCAGCATCACCTGGGGGCTTATAAGAAATGCAGGCTCTCAGGCCCTACCTGCTGAACCAGAACCTGTATTTCTTTCTTTTTTAACATTTATTTATTTTTGAGAGACAGTGCGAGACAGAGCATGAGCGGGGGAGGAGCAGAGAGAGAGAGAGAGAGAGGGACAGAATCCATTGCAGGCTCCAGGCTCCAGGCTCCAAGCTGTCAGCCCAGAGCCTGATGTGGGGCTCGAACCCACAGACCGTGAGATCATGACCTGAGCCGAAGTCAGACCCTTAAGTGACTGAGCCCCCCAGGCACCCCGAACCTGCATTTCAATAAGATCTCAGCTAATTCTTACCCACAGTAAAGGTAAAGAATTCGGGGTTCCCCAAAACGCACCAGCTTGTGACAGTCACACGGATGTGCTGTAAAATGAAGATCCCTGGGCTCATCGCCAGAGGCCCCCACTCAGTAGATCTGGGGCTCCAGGGATCCCTACTGGGGAGATCCCCACGCACTTCGGGCTCAGGGATCGTGCTGCAGAGAATTTAATTCAGATATAGTCCTACAGGGTAGAAGGGAAATCCTAGCAAGAGAGAAAGATGGAGATTCTTCCATCTGTATCTGGTAAATGTCACTCGGTAAAGAACGAGAACAAAAGGACACCGTGGAGAGCATGTCATGATTGAGGAGGCCAGGAGGACACGCGGCTAACGAGGTCACACGCCTGGCTCACGAGGATACTCAGTCAGCGTCATTCTTTGCTTAGAACTGCGCATGTGGGGGGTGGGGGTCGACTTTGGAGTTAGAGGGCAGGCCCCTCACCCAGGAGCAGTTTCCTGGCTTCCTTGTGCCTCAGTCTGGTCTTCTGTGAAATGGGGATGACTGTTCCTCCCTTCACAGGGTGACTCTGAGGAACAAAATAACGCATTCAGAGGGCGAGGCAGCCCCATAGTCCCCGCTGGTGACAGCTGCGACCGACAGGAAATCTCGTGCATGTGCGTGCACACATCAGGGCACACGTGGGTGGTCCTCGCCATGGGTGTGCAAGAAGACACGGCTAGGAGGGTAGCAAGAGGCCCGTGCTGGCTGACCGAGCTTCATGCCGAGTTCAAGGGCAACTGGAACGGCCAGGGGTAGTGGAAGGAGTCTAGTTAATGAGAAAGGCCAGGAGCTAAATAGCACAGCTGTGGGGCATGAGATCGGAGAGGCCGAAGCCTTAGCTTGCAAAGACGGAAAGGTACAGGAGCCCATGACCATGCGGTGCTGGGTGGAGGGATGGAGGTCGCAGGGACCACTGATCCACTGGGTCTGGACGGAAACACCCCCAGGAAGGAGGCTGGACACAGGCTATTTCCTTTACATTTGTCTTTTCAGTAAAGATAAGCCATAAGTCACCGGCCGGAGCACTTCCCAGCTAGAAAGTCAACAGATAACAGGGACTGTAGTTAAAGATGCAGAAGGTCTGGAACTAAGAAACCCGGGCGCCTTCCCAGGCTCCTCCCTGGGCTCCTCCCTCTGGCTCCTCAAAGAACTTAGGAGATACCACCTTGCAGCTTTAACCATTACTTTTGCGAGACACACAGGAAAAGTCCCCGTCCTGGCCGAGCGGATGTGAAGCTGTTTGCAGAAGGGTGTGTCTGGGAATAAGAGGCAGGAAAGTGCCCGGTGCCACAGAGAGTTTAGGGCCGATGTTCATAGACTCCGACTGGAAGGTGTTCCTTATGTCCAAGTCCCTGAGCCCTATGAGCTGCTCCTCTTCGCCTGCAGGGATTTGCAAGGAGAATGGCTTCTTGTTGGACCAGGTCCAGCCCCACGTGGATTTGTGCACAGTCAGTAGGAGTGGGGCTGGGTGAACGGCCGTGCATCTCTCACTTGCTTGATTGGTACAGGTTCACCTCTCCTGTGCCGTCTCCTCCTGACACGGCACTTCATCAGGGTCGATGATCGGAGCATCTGTTGATTCATCCAGACATTTGTGGGGTACCTGCTCTGTGCCAGGACGGATCCAGCCTGAAATACAGAGCTTATTCCTTCTCTCTCTCTCTCTCTCTCTCTCTCTCTCTCTCTCTCTCTCTCTCATAGCGTTTTGTACTTGCTATGTAATGTCGTTGTAAGTAAAGCAAAATTGAATTCTAAATAATTAGTGTGATTTTGATTGTTCACCTTTATATTGTGCAGTGCCTGTTTAGAATGCAGATATAAGCATTTAATTCATTCGTGCAATTACCAAAATTACAGTTTGTGCTCTATAGCTTATACCTGGATAGATGTTTTGTTCATGCCCCAAGACTGGGAACCTGCACAAAATGAACTTAACTGCTTTTTAAAAAAAAAAAAAAATTTTTTTTTTTTAGCGTTTATTTTTGAGAGAGAGAGAGGCAGACAGAGCGTGAGCGGGGGAGGGACAGAGAGAGAGGGACATAAAAACCAAAGCAGGCTCCAGGCTCTGAGCTGTCAGCGCAGAGCCTGATGTGGGGCTCCAACTCACGAACCGTGAGGTCATGACCTGAGCCAAAGTCGGCTGCTTAACCGGCTGAGCCACCCAGGTGCCCCGACTGCTTTTCTTTTTTTTTAATATTTATTTATTTTTGAGAGAGAGAGAGAGACAGACAGAGTGTGAGTTGGGGAGTGGCAGAGAGAGAGGGAGACGCAGAATCCGAAGCAGGCTCCAGGCTCTGAGCCGTCAGCATGGAGCCCGATGCGGGGCTCGCACCCATGAACCGTGAGATCGTGACCTGAGCCGAAGTCTGACACTTAACCGACTGAGCCACCCAGGCGCCCCCAAACTCAACTGCTCTTACTTCGCTTCTTGATCCGGGCACATTGTGCCAACACTGTCTGCCTCCATTTCACTGGTGAGTAAGGAAGGGCAGAAAGGAGGTGGGGCTGTGGGTGATCTCCTCTTTCCTTTTCCTTCCGCGGCATCTTCTTCAGCGCAAATGGCTAACACGAGAGTTCTCAGACACACGGAGACGGGGACGGTAGGGCTCCCGGATTGTTCAGGTTTCTTGGAGTGTCATTGTGTTCTTTCTGGGTTCGAAGCAAGTTTCTCCCCAGCTTCACGGAGGTGTAATTGGCAAATGAAACCGTCTGTGTTTAAAGTGTGCAGCGAGATGATTTGATAGACGTATAGGTTGTGAAATGATCACCACAGCTGAGTTAATTAACACATCTGTCACCTTGCATGGTTATTTATTTTTCTTTTTTGGCGGAAGCTCTCTTAGCCTAGTTCAGGTACACAGCCGTGAAGCAGGCTCCTTCTCGGGCTTACTGCTTAGATGCAGCCCGTACCTTGTGCTCACTTTGGGCCTCACCGATCCACTGTGCATCCTGAGTCTGCTGCAAGCCTGTGTCCAAGGCGCATTTTGAATCCTCTGCGTGAAGAAGGAGGGGGCACACGGGTTGCGTGTTATCTCCTCTGCCTGTGCACATGCTCCGTTGTCCCGTCAGACTCCACTTAGAAGTCATAAAGTCAATGATCAGGTGGTTAAGAGTATTTAGAAGGGGGCAGCAAATTGAAGCAAGTGTGGGGGACTTCTGAACGCAGGGTCTGTGTGACTGCGCAGGTCACATGTCCTTGAAGGTGGCCCTGGCTGGGCGCTGCCCCAGGCACCGCGAAAGGTGGTGAAATAGACCAGGGCTCTCCCTTAGGGGCCTCACATGCTAATGAGGCAGTCAACACGGCATGTTTGAGGGACAGAGAGGCGGCTTGGGGGCCAGGGAACTGCAGGGTAACAGCAGAATGACAAAGCCCTAATGAATGAGGGCAGTGCTTTGGAGTCAGATGGTCCTGAGTTCAAGTCCCGGCTCCATCACCACAGGGACCATGACCTTGGGGAGGTTACATACCTTCTCTGAGCCCTCGCCTTCCACATTTGCACAATGAAGACAAAAACCAAAACTATGCTCTGCTTACCACTTGGGGTTGTTGTGAGAATTGATGAGAGAGCGTACTTGGAAATTTCTTGCACGCTCTAGGTCGTTATAGAATCGTAAGGAGTTAGCAAGAGAAAAAGGGGTCAGATGAATAGAAGCACCATGGGAACTGGGAAGGGGGGTGGGCATAACTTACATCAGGGGCTTTTCAATGGGCCGACAGCGTCCAGGTTACAAACTGAAATGGAAAAGATCTCACGTACAGCAGGATCTGGACCTCTGAAAGGCCTGGGAATAAATCAAACAGGCAACTGAAGGACCTTGTGCAGAGAGCGCCCTCATGTCCCGGGGAAGACACGGAAGGGGAGGGCAAACGCAGAGGCCTGCTCTGCTCCCGGATGGGGAGAATCAGTAGAACAACTATGACCATTTCCCCCAAATGAAACCCTGATCAGTTTGTGGACAATAACAAGTCAACATGCGACCTGGCTAAGAAATCTTGAAAAAAGGAAGTGAAGGAAGGAAGATACAATTTCAAATATTGAAACCAAACCCAAACCAACAAAAGCAACCCACGAGGCAAGGACAGTGTAAGCGGCCTGGTCGTGGCTAAGGAAGGGACCAGAGTGAGAGCTCATGTAGGCTCGTGGGAGCTTAGGGCACGCTCACAGTGGCACCCACAGTGAGGGGAGGAACCAATAGCTTGCATTTGTCGTGCACTATGCTAGGTCTTTTCCTGTACTCTCACTTAATCCTCTGGACACCCTGAAGAAGGACGTGCTGGTGTCATTCCCGTTGGACACGTGAGAATTCTGAGGCACAGAGGTTAGGAGACACCCCTGAAGTCCCGTAGCCGGTGATGGGTGGAGACGTTTTCTAGCCAAGACGGTCCAGCTCCAGAGCTCACGGTCTCGACCACCAAACTGGTGTTCAGTAAATGGTGCCAGAATACTTGAGATCTCAGCTGGGGAGAAAGAGAGATTGCCCACCTCATACCATATATCCCCTTACCCCCCCACCTCCCCCCGCCCCGAAAGTTCCAGTCTTAAACATATTAAAACACAAAAGTAGTAAACAATTTAGAAAGTATTCATATAGTTTGGGGTTGGGGAAGCCCATTTTAAAAGCCACAAAATCCCTTAGGGCACCTGGGTGGCTCAGTCACTTGAGTGTCCGACTTCAGCTCAGGTCATGATCTCGTGGTTCATGAATTCGAGCCCTGCAATCGGGCTCCATGCTGACAGCTGAGCCTGGAACCTGCTTTGGGGTCTGTGCCTCCCTGTCTCTCTGCCTCTCCCCTGCTTGCACTCTCTCTCAAAAATAAATAAACATTAAAAAATTAAAAAAATAAATAAAAGCCACAAAGCCCCAAATCATAAACAATTGACTTTTAAACTTCTCTGTGGGAAAAGACATGAGCATCCAGTTAGAGGAAAATTGTAGATCTGGGAAATATTTGTTCTCTAACTGACAAGTTTCAATATCTTCAAAATGAAACCCTCTTACAAATTTATAAGGAAAAGTCAAACCCCACTACAGAAAAATGAGCACACGTCCTACAACACGCAATCCACAGAATTATAAATGATCATGAAACATGGGGAAAGATGTTTTATATCAAATAAAATATATCTGTTTTACCTCAGATTGCCAACAATTGGTAGAGAGACAGAAGGGGAAAGAGAGAGAGAGAGGGAGAGGGAGAGGGAGAATGGCATTAGCCGTATTAGTGAGGGCTTGGGTAAACAGAGTCTTACGTTTTTGGCGGGAGCACTATTCCCTCTGTCTGGAATGTTCTCCTCCCTCATATCTATCACCTCACTTCCTTCACCTCTCAGAGAAGTTTCCTGACTATATCTAAAATGGTCCCCACTCGAAAATGGGTGATGGGCACTGAGGAGGGCACTTGTCGGGATGAGCACTGGGTGTTGTATGTAAGCCAATTTGACAATAAACTATATTTAAAAAAAATAATAAAATGGTCCCCACTCATTCTTCCCTATTCCATCCCTTTCCCTGCTTGATTTTCCTGTATCTCTTGTCATGTGACACATCATAGCTTTTGTATCTGTTGATTACCTAGCTTCCTTCTTGAGACTGTAAGCTCCCCAAGGGCGGGGACTTTGTCTTGTTCACAGCTATATTCCCAGCACCTAGAAAAGAGACTAGTGCATAGAAGATGCTCAGTTAATATTTGAGTGCATCGGGAAGAATGGAGGTATGTCGGTGCAATTTTTCTGGAGGACGGTTTTATCAGTCTCATCACCTTAAAATGCACACGTCATTTTGCCTTACCGAATTTACAAAAATTTTAGAATTTCTCACAGGAGATACAGAAATACAGAAATTTTCACAAAGAGGCAACACGTGTGCGTGTTTACGGTCTTGTGTGGAAATGACCTGTAAGAAAGATGTGCTTGAATAAATTCAGGGTGCATTCATACAAGAGAACATTCAGCTTTTAAAAAGAATGAATTAGCTTTGGGTACGGCTGTAGATGTGAGTAGATTTAGTATAGACACGGATATGAGTATGGATACGGATGCAGTGTCCTCAATAAATGGAGAAAGCTTACTCTAGAGTGTGTTCCGTTCTATAAAAGGGGAATTGGTGCATTTACAACTGGGTAGAAATGTAGAAAAAAGTCTCGTAGGGCATATAGCAAATTGTAACCAGTGTTTGCCTTTGAGAGATGGGTGGGAAACCCTCACTTTAAATTTGTCTGCATGTGGGGCGCCTGGGTGGCTCCGTTGGTTAAGCGTCTGACTTTAGCTCAGGTCATGATCTCACAGTTTGTGAGTTTGAGCCCCACATTGGGCTCTGTGCTGACAGCTCAGAGCCTGGAGCTTGCTTCGGATTCTGTGTCTCCCTCTCTCTGCTCCTCCCCTGCTTGTGCTCTGTCTCTTTCTCTCTCTCTCTCTCTCCCTCAAAAATAAATAAACATTAAATAAAATTTAAATTTGTCCATGTGTTTGATTTAAATTTTTAAATTCAATGAACATGTTTCACTTTTTAACTTTTTATTTTGAATTCATTACAGACTTACAAGCATGTGTGATTTCTGTAATTAAAAAATGCAAATGAGGAGCGCCTGGGTGGCTGAGTCGGTTAAGCGTCTGACTTCGGCTCAGGTCATGATCTTGCAGCTTGTGAGTTCGAGCCCCGCATCGGGCTCTGTGCTGACAGCTCGGAGCCTGGAGCCTGCTTCGGATTCTGTGTCTCCTATCTCTGCCCCTCCCCCACTCGAGCTCTGTCTCTATCAAAAATAAATAAATGTAAATAAAAAAAATTAAATGCAGATGGATAAGGGAAGAGGTGGGATAGAAATGGAACGGGCTGTGACTCTATTTGAGCAACAGAGACTTGACCTTGTTTTTAAGAGGAGGGTTCTAGAAATTACAGCCAGGTCTGGTCGGTATCGGACATCACCCCCACTCCCCCTCTCTAGCAGTTGCCACTGGGCGCCTGCAGGATCCTTCATCTGGGGTGTGGGGCTGGAGACAAAAGCAAGGACCACTGGTGTGTTTGCTCCTGACTTGGGTCAGTGCTTAACAAACAGGACGAGTGTGCGTCCTTGTGTCTGTGCACTCCCTAACTCTCCTGCTTGCCTTGTGTTTCTTTGCACCCCGAGAACCCAGCATGGTTTTCTGAATCGAAGGGCCACTGTAGTCAACAGATGTTGGTGGATGATTGTGATGTGGGTCCAAACGAGTCCTTTAAAAAAATGCTTCCAAGTTAGAGATGTACGTTCAAGTTTTTATTTTGGCTCAGGTTTACATGTGACGCCCCAAATGAAGTAGCTCTGTGCCAAATTATTGTAAGTAAGACTCACGCTGTAGGAGTGGAATGTGTGTATACAGTCTGTATATTGGGCCACGTCTGGGGCAGAACCGAATCATTCATCCAGCAAATATTGATCGTTTGATCGATTGATCGGTGGATCTGTCCCAGGCGCTGTTCTCCACTTTGCAAATATAGCGGAGAACAGGAGAGAGAATGTCTGCCCTCAACGAGATTGCCCTCTCGCGGTGTGGGGGGTGCTGAAGAACAAGTAAAGTAAAGGCCTCGTTTCATAAATTCTCAATTGTGATCCCCTCCCCATGTTAATACCTCGGAAACCGGGATACATTGTATTTTGCAGTCAATGGAACTGCTCTCCCGTGCTTGCTCTCGGGGGAGACAGCTGTCATATGTGGTTGTCATTGTATGTTCATACATAAACATCATCATAGCTGTTCTGATGGCTGTCCCTTCTGCCGAGTTATGTGCACCGTTGGAACGACATGTGCTGAGCTTAATCTCCATTTAAAATATCGTAACATTACATTCTGTTGGATTCAGCGTCTCTATTACGTATGCAAAAGGGTATGAGAAGAGAACAACAGGGTATTCGATGTGAGTTGAGTGACACAAACAGACATCACTTGGAGTGATAATTGTAATTCCATTTTTTATTATAAAGCAATACCCAAGAGCTTCGTGGACGTAAACAAGGGAAATACTCAAGGAAAGTGCAACAGTATTGCAGCTGGTCACTGAAATTAACCAGGGACCTCCTACCATGTGCCCGTCAGCACTAGCAAAGACAGAGGAAGTGACCAAATACCCCCGGAAAGAGGAAAGAAATTTTACGTTTTTTATTATTTTTTATTACAAAAAATTTAAGGTATGTATGTATGTATTTGTTTATTTTGAGACTGAGAGAGAGAATCCCAAGCGGGCTGCATGCTGTCAGTGCAGACCCTGACATGGGGCTCGATCCCATGACCCCGGGATCATGACCTGAGCCAAAATCAAGAGTCAGATGCTTAACCGACTGAGCCACCCGGCGCCCCAGGGGAAAGACATGTTAAAACGTTGAGAGGCTGGTGTCACTGATTTTTGTAACAGATTCAGGACTAGTATTAAAGCATCATGCCATTTAATTGGCAACATTTTTTTTTTTTCATTTTTAGTGGTGCCTAAAATAATGCTGTGTCTCAGAGCAAATAGGATCTTGGATGCGATGAAAAATGGTGGTGTGACAGATGGCGATGGGGACACAACAGAATTCCTTGTGTAAGGGGTAAGGAGTTGGGGATATTGTGATTTTAAAGATGTGATCGGGGGAGCTTGGGTGGCACAGTCTGTTAAGTGTCTGATTGTTGATGTTGGCTCAGGTCCCGATCTCAAAGTGTGTGGGGTTCGAGCCCCTCATCAGGCTGTGAGCCGATGGTGCAGAGCCTGCTTGGGATTCTGTCTCTCCTTCTCTCTTCCCCTCCCCTGCTTGTGCGCTGTCTCTCTCTCAAAATAAATAAATAAAGTTAAAACATTAAAAAAAATAAAGGCCTGGTCAGAGAAGACCTCATTATCATTATAACTGGTGTGTGATTGTTATTACAATGTTAAGGCCAAAGGCTGTGCCTTCTAGAGAACTTTGCTGCTCAGGAGTGTGATCTGTGGACCGGTCATGATAATTTTAGAGAAGGTTGATGCTAACTTTGAATGCAATGAATGCGAATGAAAGTTCTTTGGAACATGGAAGAATACTTGCTTTGGGGAAATTGGTCTGAAAAAGAAGATGTCTTTGATCCACACTCCGTTGAATTGTTATATTAATTCCCAGTTTGTCCAGCCCACCTACACATCTGACGATCTCTGCAAAGTTTCACTGACCACACAGTTTTGCCATGTGTTAGGTTTATGTATTTGATGTTTGTAAAGGCATTTATTTACTTTGTATATTTTCTTTTATTTTCATAGTCCGCCTGTAACATTTGTGACTTTTGACCATTGTTCAATCTTAATTAAATCTTAAGATGGAGGTTGTCTATAAACATACTATGTAGATAATACGGCACCTTAACATTATTTGGTATTTTTTCCCATGTTTTATTATTATTAAAAATTTTTTTAAACATTTATTTTTGAGGGGGGGGGGAGGGACAGAGAGAGAGACCCACACAGAATCTGAAGCAAGCTCCAGGCTCTGAGCTGTCAGCACAGAGCCCGATGTGGGGCTCGAACCCATGAACTATGAGATTACGACCTGAGCTGAATTTGGAGGCTTAACCAACTGAGCCACCCAGGCGCCCCTCCCCCATATTATTTTAAAGCAAATATCAGGCATCATACGATTTCCTTAAGTATCTCTAAAAGATAAGGACTTTCAGAAAAAACAAAAACATAACCACAATACCATTATTAAAAACTTTTTTTTTTTTTTATGTTTATTTTTGAGAGACAGAGTGCGAGTAGGGGAGGAGCAGAGAGAGAGGGAGACACAGAATCCAAAACAGGCTCCAGGCTCTGAGCTGTCAGCACAGAGCCTGATGCGGGGCTCAAACCCGTGAACCGTTGAGATCATGACCTGAGCCAAAGTCAGATGCTTAACTGACCGAGCCACCCAGGCACTCCTCATGTTTTATTTAGTTAGTTTTGAGAAGAGAGAGAACAGGGGAGGGACACAGAGAGGGGGGGAGACAGAGAATCCCAAGCTCAAACCCATGAACCACGGGGGGCTCAAACCCATGAACCATGAGATTATGACCCGAGCCAAAATTTGAGGCCGGGTGTTTGGCCGACTGAGTCACGAAGGTGCCCCTTTCTCATGTTTTAAATGCCAACAAAAATGTATTAACGATGGCTGTTCCACACTCCATCAGATGGGCAATTGTAGTTTACTGGTAGGATATTTAGAGGGTTTACTGTTGCAGATAATGTTACAGTGAACATTTTCCCTGTCCTTTTTATTGACTCTGTAGGTAAGTGTGGCCCTAACCGCACTGTGTTGCCCAGCTGGGCTGTGAGATCCTTGCATCCGAGGGCTCCCGACGCCTCCTGGTTCAGGTGCAGCAAGTGGTCCGTAAATGTAATGAAGTGATGGAGAGGTGAATAAACAGGTCGTTTGAGAATCTCGACTGGATAGTAAGTGACTCTCCAAAAACGTTTGGGAACTGTTCTGCTTGATGTGTTTGTTGGCAACTTGGGTGAAGGATTTGAGAATATGCTTTAGAAACACATGGTTGATACAGAAGAGGCAGTGTTAATATCCTGGAAGACAGGAATAGAATTCAAAGAGCTTTGAACAACCAGAGAAAAGACTATTTGAAAAACAGAATGAAATGAGTTTATACTGATTTGTGAACGAAAACAGTGGTTTCCTCATAAAGCAGGGATGATGTGGGTTTGGGAGTCAGGGAAATGTGGGTTTGAATCCTGGCTCTGTCAGTCCCATCAGTCATGTCAGACCATGGACATGTCAAAACTCTGAGCCTCACTCAGTCTTTTCTTCTATGAAACAAAGATAGTGTTACTTCCCATAGTGCTGTTGCCCTAAGGACCAAATGAGTTAATGTAGGTGAAGGATCTGTCTCGGTTCCTGGCACATAGGAAGTATTCAGTAAATGCTACTTGGTTTAAATAACATCCCAAGGTCCCCAGAAAAGAGTCTTCACCAAATTCACGTAAAATCAGTTCGGGGTGAGATAAGGCAGTGTGGGTCAGATATAATCCCTCCCCCAAACCGCAGGAGGAACAATGGTCACGGGAGACTGTCTTCCAGATCAAAGATTGTGATAGATAAGGTCAGAAGTTCTCTTGTGTTCTGCGTTAGGAAAGCCTTTATGGGAATTTCGAACCCAGCTTTGGCCACTCATTCCACTCAGTCAGTTGAACATCCGACTTGGGTGGCTCAGTTGTTTAAGCATCAGACTTCGGCTCAGGCCATGATCTTGCTGTTTGTGAGTTCAAGCCCCACATCGGTCTCTGTGCTTATAGCTCGGAGCCTGAAGCCTGCTTTGGATTCTGTGTCTTCCTCTCTCTTTGCCCCTCCCCTGCTCGTGCTCTGTCTCTTTCTCTCTCTCTCTCTCAAAAAAAAAAAAAAAAATTAAAGTTCTAAGAGACAAATATAGAGAACAAACAGAGGGTTGCTGGAGGGGTTCTGGGAGGGGGATGGGCTCAGCGGGTAAGGGGCATTAAGGAATCTACTCCTGAAATCATTGTTGCACTATATGCTAACTAAGTTGGATGTAAATTAAAAAAAAAAAAAAAAAGGGAGAGATGAATCACTGGGTTCTACTCCTGAAACCAAGATGACACTGTATGTTAACTAAGTTGAATTTAAATTTATATATATATACATTTATATAAATATATATATATTTAATTTTTGGTATATATTTACATATATGTAAATTTTAAAATGATGTAAATAAAAATCTAAAATAAAAAATGTTGGGCTATAAAACATGTATATATATATTTATATACATATATAAATTAAAAAATGATGTAAATAAGAATCTAAAATAAAAATAAAAGTTCTGTTAAAAAAAAAAGAACATTCTTTTAATACTTTTTAAGTTCTTTATTTGTTTTAAGGGAGAGAGAGAGCAGGAGCAGGGGAGGGGCAGAGAGAGGGAGAGAGAGAGAGAGAGAGACAGAATCCCGCAGAGCGCCTGACGCGAGGCTCGAACTCATGAGCCGTGAGATCATGACCTGAGCGGAAATCGAGTCGGAAGCTCAACCGACCGAGCCGCCCACGTGCCCCTAAGGAACGTTTTTAATGTGTATCCTAACGTGTACATTTACTTTTAATGTCTCTTTTACCTCGGAGCAGGCGGTCGAACTCCTCATATTCCCCGAGCCGTGGCCTGCTCTATTAGTTATGTGTTGGCGGCTATTGATTGCCGGCAGATTTCACCTCCATCAGCGTCAACGCACGACCTCACGTTCTGTACGGGGCCCGGAGTTTGGCCTGGCTCCCCAGGCCGCAGTCAGTGGGGGCAGCGCTCCGTGGCTTTCTGGAACTTGGGCCCTCTTCTGAACCGCAAGAGCCCATTGGCCGAACTCAGTTCCTTGTGGCTGTAAGACTGAGGCACCGCTTCCATTGTGGGAAGAGGTCCCCCACAGCTCCTGGCGGCCTCCCCAGCTCCTTGCCACGTGGCCCTGTCATGACGCGTGGCAGGGCTGTCACGGCTTGGCAGCTCACATCTTCAGAGCCAGCAGGAGTAGCTCTCGCTCCGGTCTGCCAAGAGGGGGCCTCCCATAACCTCGCAGCCGGGGGACCGGCTATGGGTCATGTTTGCCGTTTAGTGCGGTCTCACGGGGGAGACACTCTTTCTTCGCCTTTGTCACATGCTGTTGGCTGGAGGCCAGTCACAGGTCCTGTCTGCCCTCAAGGGGAGGGGATTACACAGAGGCAGGGCTCACTGGGCTTCCTTAAAGTTCTGCCAGACAACGCTGTCATTTTTTCATGGGAAGCCCTTCATTTTTATTTTTATTAATGTTTATTTGTTGTTTGAGAGACAGAGACAGAGCGCAAGCAGGGGAGGGGCAGAGGGAGAGGGGGACACAGGATCCGAAGCGGGCTCCAGGCTCCGAGCTCTCAGCAGAGAGCCCGACGCGGGGCTCGAACTCACAAACTGTGAGATCATGACCTGAGCCGAAGTCTGGCGCTTAACCAACTGAGTCACCCAGGCGTCCCCATTGTTATTTTTAAAATTCGTGTCTGTTTCCTACTGCACTGTTGATCTCATGCACGCCCCCTGCTCACCGCCACCCCATCCCTGCCGTGGGCATCACAGGTGTGATTTAGGTAGTTGGAGGTGTAAGTATATTGTGAAATAGTGTAGTTCTAGTGTGAAGGTGCTTTTAATTCATAGGAATGGCTTTGTCTTATAAGTCTCATTCTGTTTTTTTTTTCACTCAGCCTTCATTTTGAGATTTATTCATGTTGCTATATGTAGTTCATTGCTTTATATATCTCTTCAAAGATGAGAGTGAAATCGTGCTGTATGTATGGATTAGTAACCCGCTTTTCATTTTCACTGTGCCTTTTCCACCCTTCCATGTCCGTACAGGTTGATTGTCCTCATTTCTTTTAAGCGCTGTGTAATTTTCCATTTAAGGGATTTATTTAATTCCCGTCTCCTCATGCCTGAAGGGTATTTAAAAAAATTTTTTTTAACATTTGTTCATTTTTGAGAGACAGAGTGTGAGCAGGGGAGGGGCAGAAAGAGAGAGGGAGACACAGAATCCGAAGCAGGCTCCAGGCTCTGAGCCGTCAGCACAGAGCCCGACGCGGGGCTCGAACCCACAGACCGCGAGATCATGACCTGAGCCAAAGTCGGACGCTTCACCGACTGAGCCGCCCAGATGCCCTGAGTACTTATAATTTTTTTGTTTATTTATTATTTTTGAGGGGATGGGGGAGGGGCAGAGAAAGAGAGAGGTGGAGACACAGAATCCGAAGCAGGCTCCATCCAGGCTCTGAGCTGTCAGCACAGAGCCCGACGCGGGGCTCGAACTCACGGACCGCGAGATCATGACCTGAGCCGAAGTCGGACGCTTCACTGACTGAGCCACCCAGATGCCCCGAGTCAGTGCCCACCCTTAGTCCAATCAGAAGGAGCGGTGAGCTGAGCAGTCATATGGCTGAATGTGTTGGAATCAGCAGGTGGTGGGTTTGCTAATTTACTCTGGCTGCCTCTATTCACTGCAGGCATGGGGACTTGCAACCCTGGCCTTCTCTGTCGGCACTTCCCAAATATTCTCACACACACACACCTCTTACCCGGGGCCCGTGTCACCACGGGAGAGCCCATTGTCCCTGAAACACAGTCCTGACACTGGTGACGCTACTCATGAGGGCCATGCAGCAGGACACAGTCTTCTGCGAGCCAGGCCCACCAGTATGTTCAAGCCTTCGACCTTCAGTAGCCTTTGGCAAAGGCCCTTGGACAGCCTGTCTGGTCGCAGATAACCTGACTTGTTCACAGCTGGCGAAGAACGCGAGCTGGGTTCTGACCAGGTCCATCTGACTCCAGAGCCTATGGTCTTAACCTCTTAAGGAGCTGGAGAAGCGAGACACAAAATCCCAGAGGGTAAGAGGCCAGGTGGTGAAGGCCGTGGCAGGGGAAGGGAAGAGGTGTTCCGGTGGCCCTGGACATGGGAGTCTGGAGCACCTAGGACTGCCTCGAGGGCTCCGTGACATGATGTCCACAGATAAATAGCCACACAATAAGCTGCCCGTATGAAAAAGGTTGGCCGCTATTGTAAGGAAAATGGTTGCAGCTGTTAATCTTTAATCTTTAATCAAGTTCATGACCATCAACACGTATGGTGTTCCCAGTGGCTCTGTTTTCTGCCAGCAGGGATTGTGGGGGACAGAGAAACATTACTGCCCGTAAGGAGTTGACAAGATGAACGAAGGCAGTCGTGTAATATTCAGTTGAAATGAATGATGAAAATATTAATAGCATATCCAACATGTGTTAGGACAACAGAATACTTACCGAGTGCTTACAATGTCCCAGGTGGTGATTTGGGTGTTTGACCTGCATTAACCCCCAGTTACAATAATCCCAAGTGGTAGTTACCATCATTCCCATTTTCAGGCAAGGAAGAGAGGGTCAGGGAGGCTTAGTGAGCTGCTCGAAGCTGCACAGAGGAGGAGACAGAGCGGGTGCCTTACTCTGCTGCTGACCCACTCGGACTCGCTGGAGTGGGACACACGTGTGGGGCGAGGGGCCGCGTTGGGTGTGGCGTATACAAGTCCCAGAGAGCACCCTGTGGGCCGCGGAGTGTCTTGTTTGTGGCTGTAAACAGAGCTTCTGGCACCATAAAATGGTTTTTTTAATTTCTTAAGATATTTTTAAACTGCTCATGGAAGGAAAGAGGAGATCTGTGGTGACACGGCCAAGGACTTCTCGGAGGAGGAGGCTCTCGGATGGCATGTGAATGATGAGCGGGGGGCCAAGGCGGGAGGACAGAGGGAGATGCTTGGCTTTCCCCAGGGTGGCTCAGGAGACTGGCAAGCAAGGAGAAGGAATATTTCCAGATGGTCAGGAAGGACCGTGGTTTAAATCCAAATATTCTTTCGTCTCCCCCCCCCCCCCCCCCCCCAATAAATGAGGGAAGCGTTGGACAGAGCCCCTGCGGCCCGGGCAGCCTTCCTATTGTTCTTTATGCTTCTTGCCTCCTCTCTCCTTCTGTGTGTGTGTGTGTGTGTGTGTGTGTGTGTGTGCGTGCGTGCACGCAGTGCCAGGGGCTCAGTGATTGCGGAGGCAGAAACATCCTCAGGCAGGAGAAGGAAATGAGGGAGACACCCCAGGCCCCGCTCTGGTCCAGAAGGAGGAAATCCAGCCACACTCTGAGTAGAAGTAAGTCCAAGTCCGTCCATCGTCCTAATCCCATGAAGGACTTGAGAACCCTGTCCCCAAGTTTGCATAGTGTTACTCTGGCAAGAAAAGAATGTATACTGGTCCCATTGTCCTGATCAGCTCCTGCTGGGTGTCCCGGGGAACAAAACACATAGCTTCTGAACGAACAGCTGAGGAGAGCGACACTTCTCAGAGTCTGAAAGGATCTCCCTCCTGGCGGTTAGGGTCGCTGCTACTCAGTCTTCTCGTCCAGGCTCCCTTTGTGCTGCTGCTCAATCATCCTCCCTCCTTTTTTTTTTTTTTTATTTATTTTATTTTTTTTATTTTTGGGACAGAGAGAGACAGAGCATGAACGGGGGAGGGGCAGAGAGAGAGGGAGACACAGAATCGGAAACAGGCTCCAGGCTCCGAGCCATCAGCCCAGAGCCTGACACGGGGCTCGAACTCACGGACCGCGAGATCGTGACCTGGCTGAAGTCGGACGCTTAACCGACTGCGCCACCCAGGCGCCCCCATCCTCCCTCCTTTGATTATGGATCCCCTTCATGAAGTGGGTGGCCCGCTATGACGGTCTGGGAGGAGCTGGGAGGAGCGGATCCTTTTCTGGGTTCTAGTCCTGCCTCACTCGGTGACCTCTGGTGAGGGATTTGGTCTTTGTCCAAAGTCTTGTCCTTTGGATCCTGGGTAGATCAATGCTTTGTTTCTTCTCGGTGTTTGAAGAGTCCTCCGGGTCTCTTCTGGTTCGTGTCTGAGACAATGGGGCCCAGATACTCTCAGTTTCTCTAGTAACCGTGTTTCTGGCATTTTGGATTCAAGTATCCACTGTCCCATATGTATGCCCCTGTGCCTGCTCTGATGTCTCCGGTTTGATCTTTCAACAGTAGGAACAATGGCAGTAATACTGAGAGCTGCAATTTATTAAGCCTCAATTAAGCACCAGGTACCTCACTGAGAACTTATTTAATCCGTACAAATACTCATCAAGGGAGGGTCTCCTGGGGAGAGTAATGCCCAGTGGGCTTAGGTCTAGGAAAGCAGGTGATGTCTAGTTATTCTTTTTTAACGTTTATTGACTTTTGAGAGACAGACTGTGAGCGGGGGAAGGGCAGAGAGAGAGGGAGACACGGAATCTGAAGCAGGCTCCAGGCTGTCAGCACAGAGCCCAGCCCTGGGCTCGAACTCATGAACCGTGAGAAACTCATGAACCGTGAGATCATGACTTGAGCCGAAGTGGAACGCTTAATCAACTGAGCCACCCAGGCGCCCCAGGCAATGTCTAGTTAAGTCCTACGGGGTGCTGGGGTGCTGGGGTGCTGCGGGGGCATCTCACTCCATCCCGTCCATAAGCCTGAGAACAGGTGCTATTTGTAGCCTTGTTTTACAGACAGGGAAGCAAAGCTCAGGGAGCTTAAGTAACTTATTCAAGGTCTTCTAGCGAAGAGGCAGCAGAGCCAAGACTTGAACTCACAGCCCTTTGGCTGAAGAGTCCCTGCTCTTAACCACCATGCTGCTCTGCCTTCATGGTACCTCCCACACCCAGCTGCTCTGATAAACTCAGCTGTGATAATGTGGTGAGGGGGGTGGGCTAAGGATCCCATCCTGGTCTCTACAGGTGTATGTTCTAGGGGTTCTCCTGTCTAGAAAGAGCAAGTCACAGTTTGCTTTTGCCCAGCTTGGCCAGCCGGTTAAGAATGACCTAGGAGGACCCCTTGGGAGAGCTGGCCACAGAGGGGAATGATTGCTCAGTCCATGTGACTCCTAAAAGACAGGAGGACTTATGGAGCATCCTCTCTAGAAGCATTACCTCTAGAATCTTGTTTAATTAAAAAAAATTTTTTTTAACATTTATTTATTTTTGAGGGACAGAGAGAAACAGAGGGAGACACAGTGTGAGTGGGGGAGGGGCAGAGAGAGAAGGAGACACAGAATCAGAAACAGGCTCCAGGCTCTGAGCTGTTAGCACAGAGCCCGATGTGGGGCTCGAACCCACGAACTGAGAGATCATGACCTGAGCTGAATTTGGAAGCTTAACCTACTGAGCCACCCAGGCGCCCCTTGCTTAATTTTGCCATATAAAGGAAGGTATCGTCATCCCAATTTTACAGAGAGAGGACAGGGGCTCAGAGAGAGGAGGCCACTTGCCCAGGGTCAGCCCACCAATAAGCGGCGGGTCAGGGTGAGGTTCCAGACCAACCAGTCACTTCCTTCTCCTCCTTGCTTTTTTTCCAGCCACACCCATGGACTGTCCCATGTCCCCATGACTGCTCATCTGTTATAGCTTTTCCAGGGCAGTTCAGGGCAGAGATCACACACTAGGGCCCACCCCTCAACTCTAGTTGGTTTTTGCCTCATTTTGTTGAAGATCATTCACGTACAGTAAAACTCACCTGTTTCTAGCATACAGTTCTGGGAGCTTTGACAAACGTCCAGTTGATTAACCACCACCACAGTGGAGACACAGAGCGTCTCCATCACTCTCCCAGATTTCTTCCTGCTGCCTCTTCGTGGTCAAGCCCTCCCCAACCTCAGCCCCTTGCAGCCGCTGATCTGTTTTCTGTCCCTGTAGTTTTGCCTTTGCAAGATGTCGTATAAATCGAGTTACGCATTACGTGGCCTTGTGACGCTGGTTTCTTTCACTGAGGTGATGCATTTGAGATTCATCCATATCACGTGTATCTCCAAGCAGCTGCTGTCCCCTTAGATAAGCGTGTGTTCCCAGGCACCACCGTCCCCGCCGGCCTGCATTTACTTTACCTGCCTGTCCCAGAGAGCACTTGAGTCTGAAATCCCCTGGCAGGCGGCTCGAAAGTGGCATGACTTTTGGAAACAAATGGCCTGGGATCGAGTCACGGCAGCCACGTGCCCTTGGTCCCCTGTCTGACTATGCCCCTCCAAGCTTCTGTCTCCCCGTCCGTGAAACGGGCTGCTGGTATCCTTGCCTGAAAGGGTCAAAGAAGCTAAGGCAGGGTAAGCACTTAACATGCGCTTAGCACCTAGTAGGTGTTGAGTTAACCTTTATTACGTTCGTCGTCAGAGTGGCTGAGCTGTGAGCTCAGCTGTCAGCTGTCAGTGGCTGTGTCCACAGCATTCTGTGGAGCAGTCTGTGCACAAGTAGCAAGTGAGTGGGGCAGCTTAGCCACTCACGGAATCGTGCAGCGCCCTGCCCTGCGGGGAATATGAAAGCACTTCCGGTAGGTCAAGCCCTGCTGTCGGGGCACCGGCAGGGTCTTAATGGATCGCAAAGGACTCACATGAGCAGTGTTATTCATCATACTTTGCTGACCGCCCAGGTCTGAGCCCTCGTTCTAAGTCACAGCTTGTTGAGGAAAGTTGGGAAAGCCTTGGGGCTTCGTTTCTGCCCTTTCCTCCCCTATCAGTTGTTGCTAATCACCTCCCGAGAGACCTTTGAAAAAGAAGAAATGGCAAATAGTCTGGCTTTTTCAAACCCCTGGTCACTTCTCGCACGACCTGTTTGCAGTTTTCAGAAGATGGAATTTCACAGAGTTTTCACGTGGGGGAGGCTGTTGGGGAATTATCCGGAGAGGCGGGGTTGGGGGTGGCCTGTGTTCCACGTCTTCTGTGTAGCAAAACTTTGTGGCCGCAAAGAGCTCGGTGTTGGGGACACTCCCGATGACAAGACCACGCGACAGCATCATGCAGCACAGCTGTCCCTGTGGGTTCCGAGCGCAGAAGCAGATGCGGCCATAACTGAAATGGTCACATTGTGCGACTTGGCAGTGTAGTTGCAACGTCTCCCTGGGCTGTCACAGCCCCCCTGCTGAGCAGGCCAGGCCCCGTGTTGGCGTCTCATTCTACGAACGAGAGAACCGAGGCTCAGAGATGCCGGGTGCTCAGAGTCACATAGCAAGGAAGCGGTGGGCGGTCCTAGGACTTGACCACAGTCTTCTCACTCCTGCACAGATGGGCCTGCGTTGAGGTCTCACCCCTGGGGAAACCGGGTCGGGTTCTCGTCTGCGGGTACTGGTCACACACCTGGGGACAGGATTGGATGCGGGACGGGAGAGAAATGGCAAGGATGACCGGGAATGACTTGCAACGTTTTGACATGAGCGCCTGGAGCCGCCGTTTCCGGAGGTGAAAGACTCCCCAGGATCAAGGTTGGATCAAGGTCGGGGAGGAGGTAGGTCAAGGTCAAGAGTTTGAGATCCTTGAGACGTCCAAGTGGAGATGTCAGATGGCAGTTAGATTTGTGGCTGTGTGATTCAGGGCAGAGGCCTGGCCTCGGGGGTAGGTATTTGGGGGGCACCGGATGCAATTTAATGAGAGAGTGCTGGGGGAGAGTCCCTAGGAAGAGGTCTGGGGACCTGGCCCTGGAAACCCGCTGATGTTTAGATGTTGCAGGGAGAAGAAGGAGGCAGCAAAGGAGACTCAGCAGGAGTGGCCAGGGAGGTGGCGCAGGGTGGGGGGGAGAAGGAGTGTGCAGGGGAGGGAGAGGCTGTGTCCGGAAGCTAGTGCAGCAAGGGATTCTGGGTAGACGGCGTGCCTGAGCGTGCCAGGGTGTGGCCGAGTGGGGTTCGAAGTGAGAGTACCTGCTGGAGGGGCCACAGTCAGCCACAGCCACCGGTGACCTGGGCAGGAGCTGCCCCCGTGGGGGGCGCCAGGACACCCAATCGGAGCGGGCTCGGGAGGCTGGGGGGGGAGGTTGGGGAAGTGGTACACAGAGTCCCCCTCGTAAAGGTGCTTATCTGTAAAGGGGGCAGAGAAACAGGGTGGTAGCTGGAGGAGGATGTGGGTCTGAATGGGGAGCAAGCCATCTGCCAAGAGACAAGGCGGGTGGGAAGGGATGGGGGGAGGAGGAGGAGGAGGAAATAGCCTCCAGACCCTGTCGGTCATTGTCAGGATGGAAGGGCGGGGCTACAGAAGAAGGGACCTGGCGGGCGTTTCACTTAGTCAAGCATTTGACCTGGAGAAAGGAATTCCCTGGAACTTTTGCTAACATTACACGGCATCCTGGTCAACATTTCCAAGAGCCTTCCCCCATCACTAAATGATGCTTTTAAGTGACTGAGAGATTAAAAATATATATACTTGGGGCGTCTGGGTGGCTCAGTCGGTTGAGCATCTGACTTCGGCTCAGGTCATGATCTCACGGTTCATGAGTTCGAGCCCCACATTGGGCTCTGTGCTGACAGCTCAGAGCCCGGAGCCTGCTTCGGGTTCTGTGTCTCCCTCTCTCTCTGCCCCAACCCACTCACATTCTGTCTGTCTCTCTCTCAAAAATCAATAAACATTAAAAAATTTTTCAAATATGCGTACATATTTCTTTTACCCCAACATGTTCTGTGTTTCCTGAGCACATTTGGTGTATGTGTTTGAGTCTGTCCCTCACTCCCTCCCTGGGCACCTGGGACCTTCCCCTCTGCAGAGGAGTCAAATCTGCCCCAGGCTTCCTTCCCCCGGACCCTTTCATGCACTTCTGTCAGGCTTCACCCCCTGGCTTCGCCTCCATCCTGCCCGCCAGCCCCCCTCACTCAGCCCTCCATCCATTCGTGGCTGATCTAACAGAAGCCTCGCCCCAGCCTCCCTGGCTGCAGTCTCTCCCTGCCCCTGTCCATCCTGTGGCAGTGATACTGAGATACCACATTCCCTGCGCTGCTAAAATGCAGTGGAGTCTGGTTCCGCGGGCATAAAGTATCAATGACCTGGCCTGACTTCATCTCATTTCCCGCTGCATCTCCTCAGGATGCACCCCTGCTCCTTGAAGGCTGTTCTCTGAACCCCCCAAATCTCTTTTTACCTTTCCTGCCTTTCCTGCCTCCCATTGCTCTGAGGCAAAAATGCAGTTCCCCGCTGGGAACGACAAGCCCGTGTGCCATCAGCACTCTGCTCACTTCAACACCAAACCACTCTCCCACCTCAGGACCTTTGCACTTGCTGTTTCAGCCTGGGATGCTCTGTCCCAGCCTTTCACATGCCCGCGTCTTCTTTGCCATAGAGCTTAAATGTCACTCCTTGGAAAGACCTCTCAACCTTTCTGTCAATAATATCCCCCTCTGTAGTTTATTTCCTAGGGCGTCACTTTGTTGATTTGCCTCATTCGTGGCATTGCCGCGTGTTGAATCGATCTGCTTGATTTGTTTATCATCTGGTCACCCGCTGGAGTGTCAGCTCCGCGGGATCACTGCCGGCTCCCCAGTGGGGTGTATGGTTGCTCAACAAATAATTCTTAAGAGACTGGTTGAAATTTGCCCCACATTCTAGCGCCCCTCCCCCCAGGAATGTAGCCCTGGGCATCTTGTGTGATGCTTGTGTTCGTGGCCAGAATGGCTCTTTCCTACTGTTGGTTACCTGGGGATCCTTCCAAAGAGCCCCACTCGCCACTGTCACGTGCACTCACAAACTGCAATGAAAGAGGCGATATAAGCTCCTCCTTTAACAGATGAGGAAGAGCAGAGAAGTCTGCAACTTGCTCCCAGCCCCTTGGCTGCCAGGTGATGGAGGTCTTCACTGCGGGAGCCCGGAGGCACATGATGGAGTGTGCCGGGACATGATAGAGCATGACAGAGAAAGATGGGGCGTGACGGTATCTTACTTATCTGCGCGTCCTGTGGGGCGTGTTTTCAGCTGCCAGACTTGACATGCTCTTTTTTAAAAAAAATGTTTATATTGAGAGAGAGAGAGAGGGAGAGTGGAAGAGGGATAGAGAGAGAGAGGCAGCGAGAGGGGGAGCGAATCCCAAGCAGGCTCCAAGATGTCAGTGCAGAGCCCCACCTGGGGGCTTGATCTCACAAACCACGAGATCATGACCTGAGCCGAAATCAGGAGGCGGACACTCAACCGGTTGAGCCCCCCAGGCCCCCCTAACATGCTCTGTTGAGAGCAACTATTTTGCAACATCCCCTTTGCCATCCTAAACTGCTACTCACAGATAACATAACTTCCGTATACGCATATTTTTTAAAATAACGCAATGCCCGGGGCGCCTGGGTGGCTCAGTCGGTTGAGCGTCCGACTTCGGCTCAGGTCACGATCTCACGGTCCGCGAGTTCGAGCCCCGCGTCGGGCTCTGGGCTGATGGCTCAGAGCCTGGAGCCTGTTTCCGATTCTGTGTCTCCCTCTCTCTCTGCCCCTCCCCCGTTCATGTTCTGTCTCTCTCTGTCTCAAAAAAAAAAAAAAAAAAAAAAAAATTAACACAATGCCAAAACACGAAGGAAAGAAATAAAAGGAAAGTAATTTACATGATATTATGTACTTAAGCGAATGCTCTTTATGACTTAATCAGATGAGGTGGTCGTACATTCTTCTATCTTGTAAATACTCAACTGGACCTCTTTGGCACTTTTTATTTTATAGAAAACTAGGGCCGTGCAAGGCTCGCCGTGTGAATGTGACAGCCGCAAACACTGGCACAGGTGTGTTATTTGGTGACTCAGCTGCCACGGATGGTGGTGCTGACAGTACACGGGGTGGTTCTCTCTCCTTCAGGACTGTGTCCTGTGTCCTGTGTCCCTCACCCTCTGAGCACCAATAGTGTCCCACAAATGCCCCTGCGAACTACCGGGGGCATTTCCGCCTCCGTGAAGACCACACGTGTGGGGGGAGACCCTGGGCTTAATTTGAACCCCACACAGGTGGGCGGATCCCCTTGGGGTCCCTGAGTAAGTTGGAGAGCCTTGCTGAGCCTCTTTTTTTCCTAAAATGGGGGACAATACATCTCCCCTCTGAAGAAATGTTTGAGGATGAAGCGATCTGATGTGTGCATGGCCGCCCAGCACGCGCCAGGCCCTCAGTATCTGCGGGTTCTCTTCTCGCAAGTGGACAAACTTGTTTCACAAAAGGCCAGCTAATAAGTATCTTGGGCTTCGTGGGCCATACAGTAGTCTCTGCTCCAACTAACTATTCAGCCCCGCAGTTCTAGAAGGAAAACAGGCATGGATGACAGAGGAACAAATGAGCCATGTTCCAATAAAACTTTATTGACAAAATCAGGTGGTGGGCCGGGTTTGGTCTGTGGGCTGCAGCTCACCGTCTACACCCATGGGCGTGTGCATGCCACTTCATCTGCCTGCTGGGCCGGATCAAAGTCTCCCTAGAGTCCACGTTTCTGTGTTTTATCATAGTAAGTTCCGGAAGAAGAGGGTTTTCCGACAGTGGCTGCAGCAGGCAGGCCCCAAAGGCAGTTGTCAGTGATTATGAAGTATCTACGAAGCGGAACAGCCTCTCGTCTCCAGCCTTCGGGGACCAGGATGAGGGAAAAGAGAAGCATGATTCCTACCGACCAAGTTCTGTGAGGATGAACTTTCAGGACGAGAGAGCGTGGGTGAGGCCGGGCGAGATCCCCGTGCGGGGGACCAAGCCTTGAATGGAGCGGGTGGCCCGTCCTTGGGGGTTTCTGAGGATCCCTGGCATTTCAGAGGGAAATCTCAACTTCTCCCTTGCATTTGTTTTAAAATCCTCTCGTCCACCCCAGACAAGAGAGAAAGTGAAGTCTAGAAGGGGGTGCCAGCTCTTCCTGCAAGCTGATTAGCACCCTGGAGCCACCAGCCTCAAAGACCAGAGCCCTCTGCCTTCTGCCTGTTGTAGAATTTGCATTTTAAATTTTAGTGGTGCCTCCCCACCCCCCCACCCCCCATCCCCGAGCGAGGAGCAGAAGCAAGGAACTGGCAGCCTGCTGTTCAGCTTCCGCCTCAGGACAAGCTTGTCTCGATCTTCGCAGGAAGGGTCTTGCCTAAAAGGAAAATTGGGTTCCCACCCAAAAATCCACCTTTGGAGCCTCTCCTGAGACCTTAGAAGCCCTGGGGGGCTCCGGGACTGTTTTCGCCCGGCAGCAGTTGACGGATAGGCAGGGGCTGCGCGTGGTCACGGCCTGTGCGGAGTGCGTGCTCTCTGGCTGCAAACGCCCCCATCCCTTGTGGTCCCACGTCCTGCCTGCTTCCTCCACTGGGGCCTCTGTGAGGCATTTGGGTTTGAGATGTCTGTGTCCCTAAGAAACGATAAAAAGTTCTCTCATCAGCCATAACAACACGTGGGAGATAAGGGACGGCCTGGAGGAGCCCACCCGCCTCTACAGTTGGCTTCCTACAGTTGATCCTCCATGAAGCAGATGGGAGATTGGTCTAGAACGCCCAGCCGGTCTGCTACTGCCGGGCTCAATTCCCTCGGTGGCTTCCCATGGTTTTTTTGTACCATCACCCAAACCCTTCTCGCAGCCTGCGGTGTCCTGGGTGGCCTCATCTCTGCCCATTTCCCAGCTGCCTTTCTCCTCCTGTGCTCCCCACTTGCCCCCTCAAATGCCGTATTCCAGACACACAGAGCCGCATTCCATTCCTTGAACAGTTTGTGGGGCCCTCTTGTGACGTTGTCACGTGTTAAGTGTACAACTTTGTCAAGACAGGCTCACTTCGGTTAAGGTTGGTTTGAAGTTGACAGAGATCGAAAATGAACAAAGGGGGTGCTCTCTTCTCTCGCATAACAGTGCAGGTGCACGTGGCCAGGGCTGGGAGGCACGGTGGCTGCCTGGTGGTGGTGATTTGACGCCCCCTGTCGTGTTGCTCTGCAGCGTGTGGCCTCGTGATCCAATATGGCGGCATACAGGTTCCGGGTACAGAGGAAGGAGGGCAGGAGAGAGCCGGGGTGGGGGGGAGACACGCATAGTAAGGGCTCCTGGAAGAGGCTTCACAGCTGTGTACTTCTCCCTCAATTCTGACAAATGGGATGACTCATGGCCACCCCGAGCTGCAAGGAAACTGGGAAAAGTAGTCTTTATTCCGGGAAGTCACGTGGCCATAAAAGAAGGTACAACTACCCATACGTGCAAATGCCTCCAGTGGACTCCAGGAGTCTTTGTGGGCTTGGCCACCAGCATCGCCATAAGTAGGACTTGGATTCAGAACCATCTGTCCCCAAAGCCGTGCTCTTAACTATTTGCTACATTGGTCCCCGACATGCAGTGCACGCGGGACACTTAATGCGTGTTCACAGAGCAGCGAGATACAGACGAGGGCTGGAGTGCTCTCGGGAAGTGTTGGTCTGTGTATGCGGGCTGCTTCATTAATTTTCACGGGAGACTGCTAGATGAGTCTTAGAATTCATAAGGTTTTAGAATCGGAGGGAATGGTCCTTCCTTTCAGGCTTAGTTCGCTTAATCAGATATGATGCTTGATCATAAAAAGCACACATTTGAAGCATACACTCTGATGAGTTTAGACAAATGTAAACACTGTTGTAACTTCCACCTCAATCAGGATATAGAGCATTTCTGGGTCGTAGGGTAGTCTAGGCATTTCTCTACGGGATACAGGTGTGCTGTTTTGAAGGGACACATACACCCCAATGTTTATAGCAGCACGATCAACAATAGCCAAAGTATGGAAAGAGCCCAAATGTCCATCGATGGATGAGTGGATAAAGAAGATGTGGTCTATATATCCAATGGAGTATTACTCGGCAATCAAAAAGAATGAGATCTGGCCATTTGCAACTGCATGGATGGAACTGGAGGGTATCATGCTAAGTGAAATTAGTCAGAGAAAGACAAAAATCATATGACTTCACTCATATGAGGACTTTAAGAGACAAAACAGATGAACATAAGGGAAGGGAAATAAAAATAACATAAAAACAGGGAGGGGGACAAAACAGAAGAGACTCCTAAATATGGAGAACAAACTGAGGGTTACGGGAGGGGTGGTGGGAGGGGCGATGGGCTCAATGGCTCAGGGGCACTAAGGAATCTACTCCTGAAATCATTGTTGCACTAGATGCTAACTAACTTGGATGTAAATTAAAAAAAAAAAAAAAGATACAGAGCATTTCTGTCACTTCAGTAGTATCACTTTGTCGGCAGCCTCCAACCCCTGCCCCACTCCAGTGATCCTGATTATTATATATTTTTTTAAGTAGTCTTCATTCCCAGCGAGGAGCCCAGTGGAGGGCTTGAACTCATGACCCTGAGATCAAGACCTGAGCTGAGATCAAGAGTCAGATGCTTAGCTGGCTAAGCCACCCAGGTGCCCCCTGATTCATTTTCTATCACCATATGTTAGTCTTGCCTCTTCTCAGACATGACATAGATGGATTCACAGTGTTTGGGCTCATTTATATCTGGCTTCTTTCTTTATTTTTTTAAAGTGTTTATTTAATTTGAGAGAGAGAGAGAGAGAGGGAGAGAGTCCCAGGCAGGCTCCGCACTGCCAACGCAGAGCCTGATGTGGGGCTCGAACCCGCAAGCTGTGAGATCGTGACCCGAGCTGAAACGGAGAGTCGGGTGCTTAACCGACTGAGCCACCCAGGCACCTCCATATCTAGCTTCTTTCTTCTTTAGCTTGGCATTTTGTTTTGCAGTGTCATCCGTGTTACTGCTTATATCAGTATTTTGTTCCTTTTTTTATTTGCCACATAGTGTTCCACTGGATGACTATACTTCCAATTATTTCTCCATTTATTTGTTGATTGACATTCAGGTTGTTTCCGGTTATTGGGTATTAACGAGTAAAGCTACTGTGAACATTCATGTACGAGTCTTTTAATTTTTCAATCTCGCTAAATACTTAAGAGTGGAACTGCTCGGTCATATAATAGGTATATACTTGCCTTTATTTATTTTCTTTTAATTTTTTTAATATGAAATTTATTGTCAAATTGGTTTCCATACGACACCCAGTGCTCATCCCAACAGGTGCCCTCCTCAATGCCCCTCACCCACCCTCCCCTCCCTCCCACCCCCCATCAACCCTCAGTTTATTCTCAGTTTTTAAGAGTCTCTTATGGTTTGGCTCTCTCCCTCTCTCTTTTTTTTTCTCCTTCCCCTCCCCCTACTTACCTTTATAATGAAGTGCTGACCTGTTTGCCACTTTACGTTTTTGCCGGCCATGTGTGAGAGTTCCAGTTGTCCCACATCTTCTCCGACACCTGCTATCATCAGGTTGTCTTACGTTTTAACTTGTGCTATTTCTGCGGATATGGGGGAGTAGCTCGTTGTGGTTTTACTTTGTGCTTCCCTGATGACTAAGATGCTGGGCATCTTTTCATGTGTTCCCTGGCCATGTTTGTGCCTCCTTTTTGAACTGTCCGTTCGAATCTTTTGTTCATTTTAAGACTGGCTTTTGTCTTCCTATTTAGTTGCCAGCGTTCATTGTATATTCTGGATATAAGTCCTTTGTCAGACACACGTATGTTGAATATTATCTCCCAGTTTGTGGCTTGCTGTTTTACTTTCTTCATGGAGTCTTTTGATGAGCAGAAGGTCATAATTTTGATGAATTTACCCAGTTTTTCTTTTATGCTTAGTGGTTTTGTGTCACGGGTTTTTTTTGTCTTTTTTTTTGAAATATAATTAAAAATTTTTTTAATGTTTATTTGTTTTTGACAGAGAAAGAGACAGAGCATGAACGGGGGAGGGTCAGAGAGAGGGGGACACAGAATCTGAAACAGGCTCCAGGCTCTGAGCTGTCAGCACAGAGCCTGACGCGGGGCTCGAACTCACAAACCATGAGATCATGACCTGAGCCGAAGTCGGACGCTCAACCGACTGAGCCACCCAGGCGCCCCTGAAATATAATTTATTGTCAAGTTGGCTAGTATATAGTGTATCCAGTGTGCTCTTGGTTTTGGCGGAAGATTCCCATGGTTCATCGCTTACCTACAACACCCAGTGCTCATCCCAACAAGCGCCCTCCTCAATGCCCCTCACCCACTCTCCCCTCTCCCCCACCCCCCCCCCCATCCACCCTCAGTTTGTCCTCTGTATTTAAGAGTCTCTGATGGGTTGCCTCTCTCCCTCTCTGTGTGTAACTGGTTTTTTCCTCCTCCCCTCCCCCATGGTTAAGTTTCTCAAGTTCCACATATGAGTGAAAACATACGGTATCTTTCTCTGACTGACTTATTTCACTCAGCGTAATACCTTCCGGTTTTAAATGTCCATCAACTGCCGAATGGATAAAGAACATGTGGTTTATATATACAATGGAAGACTACTTGGCAATGAGAAAGCATGGAATCATGCCATTTGCAGCAACGTGGATGGAACTGGAATTGTGTCATGTTTTTGAAACATGTTATGCACCTGCTGTGTAGATAATCGAAAAAAAATGTTTCCTGGGTAGCTGAACTCCTTCAGAACAAAAGTAGCTTGCACGTCTATGAACATGTGACCTCCCTGGGCTCTCTCTCTCTCTCTCGTTTTGGGGGTCCTTGTTAGAAGGCTGCTCCGCACTCTGTCCCCCTATTGCCCTAGGAGTTAGACTGATGGAGGGCCACAATCTGTGTGTGTGTGTGTGTGTGTGTGTGTGTGTGTGTGTGTGCGTGTGTGCGTGTGCCCGTGCGCACCAAAAAACAATTGAACAGTTCCATCATCACGGGGTGAGGTTTCTTCAGGCCGGACATTCTTGGGAAATGTTGCTGCATAGATATCGACTTGTCCCGTTACCTTCTGCACACGCCACCGGCGACTGCTTCCTAGAAATGGATTTGGAGTCGTGCAGTAATTACCCCCGAAAGCGTTCACTCAAGTCTGAGAGCAGATTAAATAATGAATCGCAAGGTCATTTATTCGTTCCAATTTAGAACCCTTGTCTCATTAGTTTTCTGGATGAAATTGAATGTCAAGAGGGGGAGAAAACTCAAAACTCAAGGGAAGGGGGAAGCAGGGGTGGAACGCGAGGAGGGTCCGCGGACTCACGCTCATGGTGCCGGAGACAGGGTTCTGGAGGGGGAGGCGGGACCCTCTGCGCCTCCAAGGTAGCAGGGCTGGGGGTTCAGGAGGGCCAGGGAGGCAGAAATAGGGGTGCCCCCACAGCTGCTGTCGCCCTTGCTCCTGGACCATCACCGTTTCTCACCTTTTGGACATTTTCCCCTTAGAACTGTAAAGTAGGGGAAGGAATTAAAGGGGAAAAACCCAAGGGTAACTCCTACGGAGCATTTCTTTTCCCTGCCTTGCTTCCTCTGCTAAGGTTTTGTTTTGGTTTTTTTCCCCTAAAACATAACCTGAGATTGTACTGTAAGTACAATTGTATCTCCTGTTGTGTGTGTTGGGTCACCCTTAGGATGAAAGCATTTTTTAACCAGGATTGTGGGGCACCTGGGTGGCGCACTGGGTTAAGCGTCCAACGCTTTAATATTTTTAATTTTTAATTTTTGAGAGAGAGAGAGAGCAGGGGAGGGACAAAGAGGGAAGGAGACACAGCCTGAAACAGGCTCCAGGCTCTGAGCTGTCAGCACAAAGCCCAACGCAGGGCTTGAACTCACGAACTGCAAGATCATGACCTGAGCTGAAGTTGGATGCTTAACTGACGGAACCACCCAGGCGCCCCAAGCATCCGGCTCTTAATTTCGGTTCAGGTCACGATCTCACAGTTTGTGAGATGGACCCCTACTTCCAGCTCCATGCTGTCAGCTTGGTATTCTCTCTCTCTCTCTCTCTCTCTCTCTCTCTTTCTGCCCCTGTCCTGCTCTGCACGCTCTCTCTCAAACAGATAAACTTAAGAATAAATTAAAAAGATAGATAAATAGATAGATAGGATTGTGTGTACTTTGTAAGCAGCAAGCTCTGTGGACTCTGGGACCCTTGTCCCTTCCACCGCTGCGTCCCCAGTGCCCAAGCTATGCCTGGCAAGCATGTTGGAAGGACAGGTCACGTTTTAATGCCTGAGCATCATTGTTTAATAACAGCAGCCAACATTACGGGGTGCTCGCGGTGTGCCAGACACATGCTAAGAGTCGTACAGAATCTACTTTCTTTACCCTGCACATCACTCTCACAGGAGACTGTGCTTTTCAGGGTCCTGACAACGAGGCCCCTGGAGCAAGTCTGGCAGCATAGTGTCATGGGTGAGAACATGTGATTCGGAGTTGGAAAATGAGGGTCCATTGCTTCTTAGCTGTGTGACTCAGGGTGAGTCACTTAACCTCTCTGAGCCTCAGTGCCTTCAGGTATAAAAAGCTCTACTAGCAACATCTGCTTTGTAGGACTGTCAAAAGGATTCAGTGAAATAACCGAGCAGTGAAATAACTCTGAGCCGGCCAAGAGAAGGCGATACGGACCGTTAGCTGTAATTACTATTGTTCTTGATCTGGGTGACCTTGAGCAAGTCGTTTTACCTCTGAGTCCTCGTTACTTCCTCTGGAAGATGGAAAGTGGTTGTGATCATTGAAATGATCACTGATCATTAAAACGTGCGAAAAGCTGAGCCCAGAGCCTGGGCATGGTCCACAGGGAATGGTTATGAAAAAGTACTGAAAAAGCAGGACCTGGTGAGCGCCTGTCCCTCCTCCTAAACTCATTCCAAGGGTCACTTCCTCCAGATGCCTTTCTCGGTTCCTCTTCTCCCTCCCCCCCTCCCATCTCCTCCACGTTCCTCCAACGCTCTGTGCTGTCCTCCCTCAGGGCTCCTCCATCCTGTCTCGTGATCTGTTTCAACTTGTCTGGGTTCTCACCCGACCCCGTGAAGGCAGGGACCACCCCGTCGCTCAGCGCTGTATCCCCAGACTCCGCCATCTGGCACGCCGAAGGCGCCCTCCAAAAGCACTTGCGCGGTTAGAGAACCGCGATTAGAGCAGCCGGGGAAGACGGTGGGAGCAGCCAGACGGAGATCGAGAGCTTCGTTGAGTCAGAGGGGAGATGTTAGCAGAGGCTTCTAGAAAAATTAGCCGCTGTCATAAATTCCAACTCTGTTTAGTAATGTTTGGCCAATCTTTCTTTTCCTGACTTAATTCAAAATTGGATGGGAGGGAGAGAAATTTGTCTGAGTGACTGTAAGTTAACAAGCTGTGATGATGCTCCGGGAACCGTGTTGCTTGGAGCCATCAATTTGCAGAGAGAGAGAGAGAGAGAGAGAAGGGGCAGAAGTGGAAAAAGGAACTCCTGGCGGTTGGGATGGGTTGTCAAGGGACAGAAGCAAGAGGATTCTGGGTTTTATCAAGGCTCCTGTGTTCCAAATGCTTATATTGCTTGTCATTTAAATAAACTTCATTGAGGTGTAATTTATGTACAACGGACCCATTTTACCTCCACGGTTTGGGTTTTGACAAACGCATGCACCTGTGTAACCACCACCACCGTCAAGATGTAGCATTTTCCAGCACCCCAGGCATTTTTTTTCTGTCACTCCTGCCCCTTGGCAGTCAGTTCCCTGCCCCCAGCCTCCTTCCCTGGCAGCATCTGATGCTCTTTCTGTCGCTGTGGATCCGCTTTGCCTGTTTTAGAGTTTTACACAAGTGCGATCACACAGAATAGACACTTATGCATCTGGTTTCTTTCATTCAGCATATTGCTTTCAAGATTCATATTGTATTTTTATGGGGGCGCCTGGGTGGCTCCGTCGGTTGGGCGTCCAGCTCTTTAAATTTTTTTTTTTAATGTTTATTTTTGAGACAGAGAGAGACAGAGCATGAACGGGGGAGGGGCAGAGAGAGGGAGACACAGAATCCGAAACAGGCTCCAGGCTCTGAGCTGTCAGCACAGAGCCCGACGCGGGGCTCGAACTCACAGACCGTGAGATCATGACCCGAGCCGAAGTCAGACGCTTAACCGACTGAGCCACCCAGGCGCCCCTCGGCGTCCAGCTCTTGATTTCAGCTCAGGTCACGATCTCACAGTTCGTGAGTTCGAGCCCCGCATCGGGCTCTGTGCTGACAGTGCAGAGCCTGCTTGGGATTCTCCCTCTCTCACCCTCTCTCTCTGCCCCTCCCCTGCTCGTGCTCTCTCTCTCAAAATAAATAAATAAACTTTAAAAAAGAGATTCATATTGTATGTTTGAGGTAAGGTTTAGTCCTGCTTCACGAATATACCAGTCCGTTTCCCAGATAATTCAGCGTAACAGGTGCATTAGTTGTGTGGTATGTTCTTGTGTGGTTCTGATTCTTTAATATCCAGCTTAAATGCCCTCTCCTTTGAGATTCCTTTCCTGACTTTCCCCAGCATGGCCGGCTGGGTTGAGGACAATGCTGATCATAACTGCCATTTAATAAGTCTTTATCATGCTTAATATATATTTACAAAGACTATTCTATTATCACAAACCTCATCTGAGTTAGGTATTATTGCCCCCATTTCAAAGAAAAGAAAGAAAGCTAAGGCTCAGAGAGGTTGACTAATTGAGCTAACACCACACAGCTAAATAGTAGCAGAGTCAGATTTTTTTTTTAACATTTATCTTTGAGAGACAGAGAGAGGCAGAGCCTGAGCAGGGGAGGGAGAGAGAGAGGGAGAGAGAGAGAGAGAGAGAGAGAGAGATACAGAATCCGAAGCAAGCTCCAGGCCCTGAGCTGTTGGTCAGCACAGAGCCTGACGCGGGGCTCGAACTCACGAACCGCGAGACCCTGACCTGAGCTGAAGTCGGAAGCTCAATCGACTGAGCCACCCAGGCATCCCAGCAGAGTCAGATTTTGATGCAGGACTGTGACCCTAAGGACTGTGCTCATAGCCGCTCTGCTGCTGAGCCTTGTGGGTGGACTGTTTTCTTCACCTGGAGTATTTCCCCTATAGTGTCAGTTACCTGTGTCAGTTACCACGCCTGGGAGCCGAGGATCCTCCTTCTGACGTGGGGTCCGGAGGTAAATAGTAGCCTGGTGCTACGTCCCGTGCCTACAGCATTCATCCCACTTCATCTCGTCAGGTAGGCATCGTATCAGCTCACATTATCACGAGAGAGAGAGAGGGAGAGAGAGAGAGGGACGTAACTTTATTCCAGTCTATTGTTATAACTGTTCTCCTTTACTGATATTGTTGTTAAACTCTTAACTATGCCTAACTTATACATGAAATTCTATCATAAGTATGTACGTATAGGGGAAAATGTAGTACATACAGGGTTTGGTATTATCTGTGGTTTAAAGGCATCCACCGGGAGTCCTGGAATGTATCCCCTGTGGACAAGGGGACTATTCTGTCCTCTGACCCGTGCTAAGAGCTTCACAGGGTTTACCTTATTAGCCTGCAATGTCACTGTCATAGGAGTCTATTCTTCTCATGGCTGAGAGCACAGACCCTGGATACCCTTATATCCCCCTACATCCCATCCCTATTGTTTTCCAGTTAACCGTTTTCCTGTCTTTGCCCCCTCATCAGCCTGAGTTCTTCGTTGCAAATGACAGAATCCATTCTAGACATTTAAATGGAAGGAAGACTGGGCGCCTGGGTGGCTCGGTCGGTTGAGCGTCCGACTTCGGCTCAGGTCATGATCTCGCTGCTTGTGGGTTTGAGCCCCATGTCAGGCTCTGTGCTGACAGCTCAGAGCCTGGAGCCTGCTTCGGATTGATTCTGCGTCCCTCTCTCGCTCTGCTCCTCCCCCACTCATGCTCTGTCTCTGTCTCTCTCTCTCTCTCTCAAGAGTAAATAAAACATTAAAAAAAATAAATAAACAGAAGGAAGACTTATTAAAAGGAGTTTAGATAGTTCACAGAATCTCCGGGAAGACCACCAGAATTAGCTTGGAGACTGCAGCCAGGAATAAAGCTAAAATTTCACTAAATACCACAGCCCCCGCTGCCTGGAAAGCCCGACACCCTCCCTGAAAGGAGATTCTTTGGGTGTCTGTGTCTTCCGTGGCTCACTTCTGAATTAAAGTGTCGCAGTACAGTGTCTGATTTGTGAGGCCTGTGTCACATGACTATGCCCTGGGTGTGAGGGATGCTGGGAAAGTAAGTGTCTGGCTTGAGCCAAGGAAAGGGAGGAATTCCTCTGAACTCGAGAGAGATTCAGAAAGAGTTGGTCTAGAAGCTCTAGAAAACACAGGTGTCTATGACAGTTCCTCCTAGACCATAACCTCTGGGACGGCGAAGGTGTCTGATTTATTTTTGTATCCCCAGCACAGAGAACATGGCAGACATAATGTAATTAGTAAGAACATATATATTTAGCAAAGGAATGAATGAGGAAATGGCTGGGCGAATGTGTATTTGACATAGGAAAGACCTCCAGACAGGAGGATGTGCTGACTCTTTTTGAGAAATGGTTTCTTGGCTTCCTAGGTGGGTCATTCCATCCCAAGTCGAGGATAACTCAAGCCTGGGGGCATTTCTGGGTCCCTCATCAGTCCCAGGGAAGGAGGCCCCTTCTCTGAATGAGAATTTCTCCATTGAATTGCTTTTGTGTCTTTGTTAGAAACTCAGTTGACTATATTTATGTGGGTCAATTTCTGGGCTCTCTATTCTGTTCCATTGATCTATGTATCCAGCCTTTCAACAATACTATATCATCATCTTAATTATTGTAGCTTTGTGGTAAGTCTTGAGACCAAGCAGCGAGATTCCTCCAACTCCGTTCTCCTTTTTCAGAATGTTTTTGGCTGTTCCGGGCCATTTTCCCTTTTTATATAAATTTTAGAATTAGCTTGTCAATACTTAAAAATGAGTTTTCTGGGATTTCGATTTGGATTGCAGACTTCATAGATCAAACTGTAATTAACCTCTTAATGATACTGAGACTTCCAACCCATGAACACAATATATCTCTCTATTTATTGAGATCTTTTATTTCTTTCCTCAGTGTTTTAATAGCTTTTAGCATATAGAGGCTTCACACATTTCGTCAGGTTCATACTTAAGTATCTATTGTAAATAGTATTTTTGGAATTTCAAGTTCTAATTGATTTACTCTTGCATATTGAACTTGTTCCAGGAGTTTATTCTGGGCATCTGTTACAGATTTAACCAGGTTTTCTACATAGATGAACATGTTGGGTATAAATAGGAATATATTCCAATCTGTATGCCTTTTATCTTTTTTTCTTAACTTCACTGGTTCCAAGCTGTCCAGACTTCCAACATGATGGCTAATAGAAGCGGTGAGAGAGGCAGTCTTTGCCTAGATGCTGATCTGAGGGGAAAAGCGTTCTCTTATCACTGAGTGTGCTGTTAGTTGTAGGATTTTTGTAGATGCCCTTTATTAGGTTAAGTTCCCTTCTATTCCTTGTTTGCTGAGAGTTTTGATCCTGAGCAAATGTGGAATTTTGTTGAAGGCCTTCTCTGTATCTATTGCAATGATCATGTTTTTTTTTCTCATTTAGTTTGTTAATATAGTGAATTACATCACTTGATTTTTTTCAGTTGATTTTTTTTTTTAATTTAAATTTTAGTTAGTTAACATTTTTCAGTTGGTTTTTGAATGCCTTGCATTCCTAGGATAAACCCTACTGGTCATGGTATCCTTCTTACACACTTTACGTTTTACAGATTGTTGGGTTATATATGCTGCCATTTTATTGAAGATTTTTTTTTTTCACCTGTGTTCTTATAACGTCTTTATCTGGTTTTGGTATTAGGGCAATCCTGGCATCCTTAAATGAGTTGGAAATATTTTCTCTTCTCCTGTTTTCTGGAGGAGATTGTGCAAAATTGGTGTTATTTCTTCCTTAAATGTTTAGGAGAATTTGCCAGTAAAACCACGTGAGTGTGGAGTTTCCTTCCTTCCTTCCTTCCTTCCTTCCTTCCTTCTTTTCTTTCTTTCTCTCTCTCTTTTGTTGTTGTTCACTTTCTTTAGTGGTTTATCTATTTTACTGATTTTTTTCAAAGAACGGGCTTTTGGTTTTGCACTCTTCTCTATTGTTTTTCTGTTTTTAACTTAATTGGTTTTTGCTTTAATCCTTACTACTTCTTTCCTTCTGCTTGCTTTGGGGTTTAATTACTCTTCCTTCTCTAGTTTCTCGAGTGGAAGCTTTGGATGCTGATTTTAGATTTTTCTTGGTTTCGAATAAATGTGTTTAATGCTATAACTTTCCATCTAAACACAGCTTTGGCTGCATTCCATGAATGTTGGTATGTTTTATTTTCATTTTCATTCAGCACAAATATTTTTAAGTTTCCCTTGAGATTTCCTCTTTGAGTTTCAATGAGTTGTTTAGAAGCGCGTTGTTTAATTTTCAAACATTTGGGGATGTTCCATCCATCTTTCTCTATGTGGGTGCTCGTTAATTTTTTTTTTTTTTATGATCTAAGAACATGACTTGTATGATTGCTGTTCTTTTAAGTGTGTTAAGCGTTGTTTGTTTGTTTGTTTGTTTTTTGTGGACCAGATTATGATGTATCTTGGTAAATGTTCCATGCACACTTCAGATGAGTATGTGTTCCTCTGTTGTTGGGGAGCGTGTTCCAAAAACGTCCATTAGGTCTAGCTGGTTGGTAGTAGTGTTTCAGTCTTCTGTACCCAAAATGATTATCTGCCTACTTGTTCAACAATGACCAAGAAGCGTCAAAGCGTCCGACTACATTTGTGGCTTTGTCTATTTCTCCTTTCAGCTCTATTACTTTTCGCCTCGTGCATTTTGATGCTCTGTTGTCGGGTACATACACACACAGAATGGCTGGGTCTTCTTGGAGAATGGGTGCTTTTATCATTATGTAATGCCCCTCTTGATCCCTAGAACAGTCTTTGTTCCGAAGTCAGCTTTGTCTGAAGTTAATATAGCTACTTGGTGTTTGTGCAGGAGTAGGAGAGGGGGAGCAGGAGGAATTGTGTCTTTTTCTAAACATTGACCAGTGTGGTTGCATAGAGCCACGCCCAGCGGAAGACGGGCGTCTGGATTCCCAGCAGGGTCAGTGAAGTAGGCATCTGCATGAGATCTATAGCCACCTGCACTCACATATCTGTAAGTGATTTCAGTGATTTCTGTAAGAGATTTCAGGGAGAGACAGGTATGGCCGGAGGCCACCGTGGCCTCAGAGGCTCCTCTGACTTGGGACTTAAATCATTCCATGTTTCCAACCTCTCTTCACTGTTGGGAGCCCTTGGCAACCCCAGAAACTCACGTTTTAAAATACTTGCTGTGTGTACTGGAGGGAAGGTAGAGGGATGATCTGTAGGTGTAATTGTTTTTTAAAGAAGTTCTTTCATGACCTCCCCCCGCCCCCCCCCCCCCCCCCCCCCCCCCCCCCCCGCTGTGTAATTTGCAAAGTGGGCTGTGGGGGGAAGGGGAAAGCGTTCCAAGGTTCCACGGGAAACATACCTAAAGACTAAAGCGGATGATGGGGCCCAAGGTCATGCCTAGAAGGATAAGAGTAAGTTCTGCACCTTGGCCTCTTGCCAGGTCCTAATTATTGGTATTCTTTTCGGCATTTTAGCCTCAGTAAGGACGGAAAGGGTGGCAGGGAGGGGCGGAGATGTTACTACAGTCCTCTTCTATATTCGTTTCTCCAAGAATAGTCTTCCGATTGTAATTGAATATAATTGGAGACAGAGTCTGGCTGGCTGGCAGCTAGCTGATTGTGTACCTTCAGAGTTTTGGGGTGGGGGAGTGGGAGCAGGGATGGGGGTGGCAGGGTGAAGAAGAAAGGCCCTGTCTGCTCAAGCTCGGCTCTGTCCTGAATGTGTGGGCAGCAAGGCAAGGGCCCGACAGACCTGAGTTCAAACCCCACCTGCTAGGCAGGTGACTTAGCTCTTCTCTGCCTCAGTGACCTTATCTATAAATAAGGATAATAATGTGTATTTAGAGCACGGTTGTACAGGTGAAGTGAGATAAGCCATAGAAGTTATGTCTCTTATGTGCTTGCTTCTCAGAGTGTGGAGCACAGACCAGCAGCCTTGGCTTCCGGGAAGGGGGACTGGAGGGGGGAGGGGAGCTTGTAGAAAACGCAGAATCTCAGACCCCGCCCAGCACGTGCATTTTAACAAGATCGCAGGTGATTCCGATGCATGTTGAAGTTGGAAACATTCTGCCTTTATACCCTCGTTCACCTTCCACACTGGGCACCATCTGTCTTTGAGGGGGTTCCCTCCACCCACGTGAAACAACACTCAATACCCAGAGCATTTGGCGAAAGTAATTTCCTGTTGCTCTGGGGAGCCCTGGCCTTTCTCCAGAGAATTAACGCTGGCTTCCCTCCTTCCACCCCTTCCCCCGAACCCCCAAATCCATAAATCACCATCACTTTGTGCATCTATTAACATTTATTAAGATTTGTGAAGACATAGCCTTTAGGCAACTTAGATCCCATTTTTCTTTTTTTTTTTTTAATAATTTTTTTGATGTTTATTTTTGAGAGAGAGAGAGACAAGACAGAGTGCAAGCGAGGAGGGGCAGAGAGAGAGGGAGACACAGAATCCGAAGCAGGCTCCAGGCTCCGAGTTGTCAGCACGGAGCCGGACCCATGACAAACCCATGAGATCATGACCCGAGCCGAAGTCGGCTGCCTAACTGACTGAGCCACCCAGGCACCCCAGATCCCATTTTTCAAACGTACCTAAGGGAGCCTGGCATTTAAAGAACCCCTGTTGTGAACACTTCTGCAAAGTAAATAATCACCAACTAATTCAAACTATTTTACAAAGCTCAAATTTTGCATATGATGATTTCAGAACAAAACAGAGTGAGCTGTTTGGAAGTTCTGGTTCTTAATTAGCAGGATTCAGGTTAAAACAGTTTTTCTTTGAGTAACATAGTAGGTGTCTTTTCCCGGTCTCAATGGGGCATCAAGATCACCCATGGAATTTTATGTTTTCCTATTTTTTAAGTACATAAATCTTAAGTGTGTGGCTTGATGATTTTACATACGTATGTACCTGTATCGATGAGACATGGAACATTTTTGCACCCTTGATCCATTTTTCCTGTTTTGGAATTTCACCTAATGGAATTGAGGCGGGAGGGAAAGGGGACTAGGGAGACAAGTTGACCAAAGTAAAGCCATTTCAGTCTTAGGCTGACACTTTACCAGCAGGTCTTAAAAAGACTTACAAGGTCCGACTCATGGGGAATCACAAGACCACACTCCCTCCAACAACAAAAGCCACAGAGGCTGGACATTTTTGAAAATTTCTCCCTGTGAGTGGTTCCACAACCCTAAGACAATGGAAAAACCAACCACCCAATGTAAATGTTAAACCCAAAGTTTAAGGGTGAGTCCCTTCCTATACAGTTAGCTATACAGTATAGCCTTCCTATACAGTTGTTGTTAAAACAACAACAACAACAACAACAACATAAAATCCTTTGTTAGAGGCAAAGGAGGGTTCTCTTACTCACCTGGGAGAAAAGTCCACTATTTGGTCTATGAAGTAGCTCATTTCTTACTTAATAAATAATAATTTACACTTAATAAACTTTTGTCCTTTTCTCTAAACGGCTTGCTCTTGAATTCTTTCTCGAGCAAAGCCAAGAACTCTTCTTGGCGAAGGGCCTGAGGCCCTCCCTTTCGGGGCTTAACATCAGAATCACACAGTTAAGGACCCATCACATGTAGCCAGAATCTTGGCTTCCATCAAGAAAAAAACCCAGACACTCCAACGAAGCTACATCTCCCCTCGACCACTGGTTCTCAAACTTGGGTCAACATCAGCATCCCCCAACACGGGGCTTATTAAAACCCAGCTTGCTGGCCCCACCCCATTTCTGATTCAGCAGGTCTGGGGTGGCCCCAAAATTTGTTTTTCTAACAAGTTCCCAGGTTGGTGCTGGTGTCGTTGGACCAGGGAGCACGTTTCAAAAACCACTGTCCAAGAGCGAGAGCTGATCCCTGGGCAGAACTCTTCTGGTGTGATTTTGAGTCACCCTCTTGCCTGTGTACCAGATGTTGATAAGTTTGTCGTGAACCTTCCCCACAAGGTGCAATTCATCCCTTCACCGTTTGCCTGATTGGGGTAAGACAGGAGCCATTGGTAATCAGCATCTCTCAGCGATCTTGGTGCCCTGATTTCTTTGACAGTCTAGGGTAAGGGGGTAATTAATCCGGACTTCTCTGCTTTCAGGGTATTTTTAATGAAACAAAACAGCTTGTTGCTACAGATGGGAGTCGTGAAGCAACAGAAAAAGAAAAAAGAAGGGACATTTTTTTTTTTTCAAGCCTCTGAATGGGTTTCTCTGTTAAACTGCCTCCCTGAACCACAGGCCCCCCGGCTCACCCCAGCCCCCCATGGGGGTCATCTCCAGGTTATTCTGACTCAGTGAGGAAACATAAAAAAATTAAGCTGGCTTCTGTGTTTGCTTCTTCTGAGTCTGGAGAGAAGGGGGCAGGGTGGAGACCCCAAGCAGGCCTAGGGACTGTGTCGTGGGGGGCACTGAAATCCCCCAGAGACCACCTGGGATGGTTCACTCTCCTCCAGAGAGGACGATGAAAAAATATGTCTGCTGACTTTGAAAGAGGTTTTTCTTTCTAATTTTTTGAGAAAAACAAAATCCATTAAAAGGCAAAAAAAAAAAAAAAAAAAATGGAGACCATAGGGTGCTCTCTTGTAACTTCCTTTCTCTGAGTTTGGATTTGTATGGTTGGTAAGAGCTAAGACAGGACTTTCTTCTGTTATTTTCCTGCTCCCAAGTGGCCACCAAGAAGGCAGTGGTTTCTGGGAGCATCTTAACTGCCGATTTCCCGTTAGGAGTGGGGCCTGTGGATTCAAGGGCGCTGGCACACTTTCCGTCAAATTCTCGTGTTCCCATAAAAATGCAATTCTATTTAAATTGTGAGGCATAGTGAGTCCTGATTACTATATTTATAAAAATTATATACAATTAGAGCAGAGTTTCAGGAACCAAGCCAACTCTCCCCCAGAGCACACATTGAAAAGCGCATTTTAGAAGGACAAAGGATGCTTTGGGGCAAAGCTGTCAGGGGACATCTCCCTGGGTCATTTTGGTCATTGGTTTTCAGGGGGCAGAATATAGGGTCTTCCTGGGCTGTTGGCTCCAGCTTGGGTGTGAACCGCTCTAACAACGTCAGATTCGTTTTGGAGATGATACGTGGAATGGTTGTACTTTCTGAGCCAAAGTTTGGGCACGTGGTTAGCTGAGGGTCTGAATGCACTTTATGGCAGTGGGAGGTCAGAGACCAGCCAAAGGTGGGTCTGGAAGTCAGAGGGAGACAGAAGCGATAACGTGGTGTTAGGATGTCCCCGATCCTCTCCAGGCCTGGGGCAAAGCCCTGCTGACGGAGGGGTCTGGTGATTTGGCCTCTAGTCCTTCTCTGGTAACCAAGTCTGGCCCGGGTGAGACCAGTCCAGCATTTTTGGCCTCCGACCCAAATCCCGGAGCTCACTGGTTTTCCATGCAAGGCACAACCCGTGGAACTTTTCACGCAGGCCAGAGAAGCCTGAGCCAGAAAGAACATTTGCCCTGAGACTGAGCACACTCGGAGCTTCAAAAGACCCTGCCTGCATCCACCACATATCTCCCCGCCCCCCCTACCCCCGCGCCCGGCCTGACAGCCCAGCACACGCACGGACTCGCTGTCCCCTGCGCACGCTGGGGCCCTTGTCCTTCTAGACCTCGGCATGGCTTGTGCGCTCGGCTAGGGTCGTCGTCACTTCCTTTTGTCCACTTGTCAAGACCCGGTCACCGTGTTCTTATGAGGGGTGAGCTCCCCGATGCCCATCCAAGCAGAACCCGGTGCCTCTCCTCAGAGCTCACTTCCCATGGGATGCTGCAATTGTTTGCTGGGGGTTAGCCCTCTGCATCAGAGGCCAAAGCAGGAGCGGCTTGGCCGACACGCGTTCGTTCTCAGCTCTTGTCCCCATAATATCATAGGTGTAGTTCATGCTGGTTCGTGCGGCTCGGTGCAGGGAGCCAGGTGCCTGGTGCCCTAGGGCTCCACCATCCGTAAAGGTGTCTTCATCTGCACAGATCAGGTGCTCAGTTAACACGTCAGAGTTCCAGCCAGTGGAAAGGGAAAAGGAGGGAGGCCAGGGCACGCCCCTTTCCCTTAAGGGTGCAACTTGAAGCTGCCTTCATTTGTGCATTTCACACATATGAACTGAGCATTTTTCACATGCTAGAAATAGCTTTGGATGCTGGGGATTCAGCAGTGAACAAGCCTAAAACCCTGCCAGAGTGGAGTTCACATCCTGGTAGCGACGGAGAGATATTAACAAAACAAAATATAACGTATATGCTGGGCAGTATGAAAACCGCCACAAAAGAGGAATCTTATTTCTTGGGGAGCTTCCAGGGCAAGGAGGGTGCTTGGACTTTGGAGGGAGTTGTCTGCACTTAGTAACTGATGGATGGGATGGTTCATGAGTGTTCAGAGGGCAGTGATAACGCAGAAGCTCAAAGCTCCGTCCTGCAGGTGGCGCCCCTGAGCTCGTGCGCTGGAAAGCCGTCTCCCTGAAGGTGAAGGATGATGCCGTGGCTTGGAGGGGACCTGCCTTGGACTCTGAAAGCCCCCCCCTCCTTTTTTTTTTTTTTAAGTTTATTTATTTATTTTGAGAGATCTAGAGCAAGGAAGGGACAGAGAGAGAGGGAAAGAAAGAGAATCCCAAGCAGACTCTGTGCTGTCGGCAAGGCTTGAACCCATGAACTGTGAGATCATGACCTGAGCTGAAGTCGAGAGTCAGACGCTTAACTGACTGAGCGACCCAGGTGCCCCTACCTGTTTTTTTATTTAATCATTACTTCCCCTGGGTGGCCACGGTGACCACAGTAACAGGCAATCACAATGGCAGTGACCAAGTTGAGGCCCATTCCATGAATAGGACTCTCTTTCTTAACACTGACATTGAACAGCAAGATGCCACAGTCTCTGGGGAGGGGGACATTCCTCACAGGGGCTGCAAGCATTTCACGTTCCGTGTGTGGTGATATGCATAAATGCCTTTGGGAAAATATTAAGTGTTTGCAACATTGTTTAAGGATAATCCTCAATGTGGACTGATTTTGTTTCCCTTCTGATAAGAAAAATCAGGAATTGCCATAGGAGACTTCAGTTCAACCATGGACATCCCCCAGAGACCTTCTTTAATACTGTATGTTGGAAGACTTTCTATGTCAGTTTATAGAGGACTACCCTGTGTTTTTAATGGCTGCGTGGTATTCTAGATTGTGATGAGAACATACGTTGTCTAATTGGTATCGATGTGCATTGAACTTTTCCGCAGAGAAGCAGTAAGGGATGTCAACTGAGAGCCTTTGGTTTCAAATCCAAGCTCCAGTCCATACTAACTGTGTGACCTTGGCCAAGTCACTCAACCTCTGTGCCTCAGTTCCCTCATCTTTAAAGGGATGATAGTCGCAAAATAACACCAGCATCCTTCACAGAGCTAGAACAAACAATCCTAGAATTTGTATGGAACCAGAAAAGACCCCAAATAGCCAAAGCAATCTTGAAAAAGAAAACCAAAGCGGGAGGCATCACAATCCCGGACTTCAAGCTGTGTGACAAAGTTGTAATCATCAAGACAGTCTGGTGCTGGCACAAAAACAGACACTCAGATCAATGGAACAGAATAGAGAACCCAGAAATGGACCCACAAATGAATGGTCAACTAATCTTTGACAAAGCAGGAAAGAATATCCAATGGAATAAAGACAGTCTCTTCAGCAAGTGGTGCTGGGAAAACTGGACAGCGACATGCAGAAAAATGGACCTGGACCACTTTCTTACACCAGACACAAAAATAAACTCAAAATGGATGAAAGACCTCAATGTAAGACAGGAAGCCATCAAAATCCTCGAGGAGAAAGCAGGCAAAAACCTCTTTGATCTTGGCCGCAGCAACTTCTTACTCAATACGTCTCTGGAGGTGAGAGAAACAAAAGCAAAAATGAACTATTGGGACCTTATCAAGATAAAAGGCAGCGAAGGAAACAGCGAAGGAAACAATCAGCAAAACTAAAAGGCAACCGACAGAATGGGAGAAGATATTTGCAAACGACATATCAGATAAAGGGTTAGTATCCAAAATCTATAATGAACTTATCAAACTCAACACCCAAAAAACAAATAATCCAGTGAAGAAATGGGCAAAAGACATGAATAGAAGCTTCTCCAGAGACATACAGATGGCCAACTGACACATGAAAAAATGCTCAACTTCACTCATCATCAGGGAAATACAGGTCAAAACCACAATGAGAGACCACCTCACACCTGTCAGAATGGCTCACATGAACAGCTCAGGCAACAACAGATGTTGGCGAGGATGCGGAGAAAGAGGATCTCTTTTGCACTGTTGGTGGGAATGCAAACTGGTGCAGCCGCTCTGGAAAACAGTCTGGAGGTTCCTCAAAAAATTAAAAATAAAACTATCCCATGACCCAGCAATTGCACTAGTAGGTATTTACCCAAGGGATACGGGAGTGCTGTTTTGAAGGGACACGTGCACCTCGATGTTTATAGCAGCACTATCGACAACAGCCGAAGTATGGAAAGAGCCCAAATGTCCGTCGATGGATGAGTGGAGAAAGAAGATGTCGTCTGTATATACAATGGAGTATTACTCGGCAATCAAACATAATGAAATCTTGCCGTTTGCAACTACGTGGATGGAACGAGAGGGTATCATGCTAAGCGAAATTAGTCAGAGAAATATAAATATAAATGACTTCACTCATATGAGGACTTTAAGAGACAAAACAGATGAACACAAGGGAAGGGAAGCAAAAAGAATATAAAAACAGGGAGGGGGACAAAACAGAAGAGACTGTTAAATATGGAGAACAAACAGAAGGTTGCTGGAGGGGTTGTGGGAGGGGGGATGGGCTCAATGGGGAAGGGGCACTAAGGAATCTACTCTTGAAATCATTATTGCACTATATGCTAACTGACTTGGGTGTAAATTAAAAAAATAAATAAATAACAGTAAGTGAATAAATAAATAAAAGGGATGATAGTCAGCACATCTATCTCATAGGGGATTAAAAAAGGTCATTCCTGGGGCGCCTGGGTGGCGCAGTCGGTTAAGCGTCCGACTTCAGCCAGGTCACGATCTCGCGGTCCGTGAGTTCGAGCCCCGCGTCAGGCTTTGGGCTGATGGCTCAGAGCCTGGAGCCTGTTTCCGATTCTGTGTCTCCCTCTCTCTGTGCCCCTCCCCCGTTCATGCTCTGTCTCTCTCTGTCCCAAAAATAAATAAAAAACGTTGAAAAAAAAAATTAAAAAAAAAAAAAAAGGTCATTCCTGAAAAAGATATAGAATGTTATCTGAGACATCGTTAGCCCCTGGCAGGCACTAGCCACGTTGGTATTGTGAATTTCTTACTGTGACTAGAAAAAATTCACAGTGCAACGATTTAACAATTTGTGCATGCTTCCTTGTCTGCGTGTCTCCATGAGTGGTGTTTGAAAGCAGGTTTTCAGGGACTGGTTATCTAGTAAAACTGGCTAATATCTGATAGTAATAGACATTTTAGAAGTAGAAAGAAGAAAACTACCACTCTAATTACTATTAGTAATCTTTGGACTCTTTCTTTCCCGCACTGGTTCCCTTAATAATGTCAGATAATTAAATGATGTGGCAACCCCCCCCCCTTTTTTTTGGTTTTGCTAATATTTGGGGGTGAGTTTTGTCAGCCTTTGTTTCTATGTGTCTGTAGTGAGGATCGTACTGAATTAAGTTTGTACCCTGGGAGGGGAAGGAAAAAAAGAAAAAGAGGTTAGAGTGGGAGAGAGACAAAGCATAAGAGACTCCTAAAAACTGAGAACAAACTGAGGGTTGATGGGGGGTGGGAGGGAGGGGAGGGTGGGGGATGGGCATTGAGGAGGGCACCTTTTGGGATGAGCACTGAGTGTTGTATGGAAACCGATTTGACAATAAATTTCGTATATTGAAAAAAAATAAAAAAATAAAATAAAAAGTTTGTACCCTGATTTTTTTCCTCTTTTATTTTTAGCACTCGCCCTCCCAGCTTTATTGAGGCGTGATCGGCAAGAGTGCACAAGCAGGGGGAGGGGCAGAGAGAGAGGGAGAGAGAGAATCCCAAGCAGGCTCCACACTGTCAGCACAGAGCCTGACTCGGGGCTCGAACTCACAAACCGTGAGATCGTGACCCGAGCCGAAATCAAGAGTCGGATGTTGAACTGACTGAGCCACCAGGTGCTCCCAGAACCTATTCACCTTGTGACTAAAGGTTTGTCCCCTTTGACCAGCATCTCTTTTGTTTTGTTTTGTTTTGTTCCTCTCTGGCTTAGAGCAGGCTTAAGTGAATAAAGTCAAAGGAGGGGGCAAGCGTCTGAACGGACATGCCCAGGACAGAACGGACACGTCAACACTGCAGTCCACCCGGAAAAGAGACTGCTTGTCTGAAGGCTTGAACTTACCCCCAGTTCTCTCCGCTGACTCCAGGGGCCCCATGACGTTTGGGGCCACCGTCTGTCTAGCAGGCGTGCTGCGTGCGTTCGTACTGAGGACTGTGCCGGCCTGTGCGTTTTACCTTCCAAATGTGTCACCCAAGAGCGTTACCCGACGGGCCCCTTCAGAGGCTCAGGCCGGGAAACTCTCCAAGTTCAGGGGTGGGCCTTGATATCCGAGGACGCATCACAGAGCTGTTTTTGATAGAAGAGTGATGCTCAGCTGCTGAATAAGAAATAGCCCTCATCCATAATGCATGGCCCTTTAGAAGAAGGAGAGAAAAGGAAGTCTAAATCTAGCAGAGGCTGGAAAAAGCTGGTGAGTGATTGAGAATACCATTCAGAACAGGCTGGGTGCTTTTCTCAGCGAAGTCATGCCTCCCTCCTGCTCGCCGAGGAGGCCCCCACGTGGGGACTCGCCTGGTCAGGGGGTCCGGGGTCAGGGAGAGCCAGAGAGCAGACTCCTAGGTGACCACGAACCGGTCACAGGAGACAGAGGCCAAACGCTGATAGGGGATGCCTTCCAACTCAAAGATCGTTTCACTCAAATATTCTAGATTCTTATTTCGGGATCCTGATTTTGGCTGTAGTGTTCACCAACCGAAACACAACTACAGAAACCAGGGAAAGGGAACATATGGGTTTGGGGGGCCTTGACTGAATTGCATTCCCACTGGCCTAAATATACCACCCAGACACAGGAAGGAGGCTGTTTAACATTTCGAGTGACATTTCTAGCGCCTGTCGCCATGCATACACTGTTGCTTCTTGTTTGTTCAATCTCGGTGACAGTGGGGGACTTCGCGGGGCCTGTAGCTTCTAGAAAGGTTGGCTTTGGAAACATTGTGGGAAGATGTCTGGAGGGGGCTCGAATCATACCCCCCGAGGAAATAGGTCCAAGTCGTAACCTCCGGGTCCCGTGAGTGAGCTTAATGGGGAGAGGGTCTTTGCAGATGTCATTGAGTCAAGGGCTGAGGTAATGTCTTTCTGGATCACGCCCTAAATCCAATGACTGGTGTCTTTACAAGAGGAGAATAGTTCGCAGAGGGAAGATGGCTGTGTGAAGACATGGGGGGGATGGGGGCAACGTGGCCACAAAACCCAAGGATTACTATGAGTCCCCAGAAACTGGAAGAGAAAAGGAAGGATCCTCCCCGAAATCCTTTGGAGGGAGTAGGGCAGCCCCCTGGTTTCGGATTTCCGGTCTCCAGAATCGGGAGAGAGTGCGCTTTTGTTGTTTTAAGTCACCCAGGCGTGGCGATTTGTTACAGAAGCCACAGGAAACAGGCGTGAGTCCCTCTGGCCTTGGCACCGTCCCCCTCAGCAGTCACTTTAACTCTCCGGCCACGGCACCTTTCCCATAATTTCCAGTTCTTTCTGCTTTTCTTCCCCAAACTGCCTTCTCCCGTGCTGTCCCCCCTGGCTACTTACTTGCTTCTAACACTGCCATCACCCTCACCCCCAAGTATATTCTGTCCCTCACATTGTCCCACAGACTCACAGGGGCTGGGAATGGTCATTGACTTGTATCCACCTGCTTATTTGCAGGCCACACCATTCATTCATTCATTCATTCATTCATTCATTGATTCATTCATTCAGCAACTCTGTATCACACCCTGGCCATACTGCAGGCAGCAGTCGAGGTAGGGGTGGTAGAGAAGTGGACTTTGCAGGAGCAATTTCCTTTGTGAAGGAACACTGATGTTCTCATGGGTAGTCACAGCCTATAACTGATGCGGCGGCTTTAAGAATCGGTTGGGAGAACAGGTAGAAAGCTTAGAACAGCTCCTGGTCCCCAGTTAGAGCTCAACAGATTCTCGTTGTCGTTATGGTTCCTGTTATTAGAAGTTATAATTGGAAAAAAACAGCGTGTAGCCCAAACAGAACGTGAGTCGGAGCCCAATCCTGGGGGGGGCTCACTCTTCCCTCACAAAGCAAGAGCGGAAGGAAGGAGGCTGGTGGCCGTGTGCAGAAATGCACAGAGCTCCTTGCTGCTGTCTCCGAGTCTGTCTGTCTGTCTGTCTCTCTCTCTCTCTCTCTCTCTCTCTCTCTCTCACACACACACACACACACACACACACACGTCTCTGCAGCCCCCTGTCTGCCACATCACCCCCCACATAATTGGTGTGGCACCAGCTTTCCCAGCGGCTCTGAGGCCACAGGGCAATTTCTCAGAATCCATTTCCTTCCAGGTGAGCCGGCAGGTGCTGCGGTAACAAATTAGCACAAACTTTGTGACTTAACACAACACAAATCTGTTACCCTCGCTGTGGAGGTCAGAATCTGAAACGGGTCATCCATGCCATGTATGTTCCTTCTGGAGGCTCCAGGGAAGAATCCATTTCCCCGCCTGTTCCAGCTTCTAGAGGCCTCCCGCATCCTTGGCTTCTGGCCCCACATCACTACCTCCGCTTCTGCCGTCGCGTCTTCTGTCTCTGACCCACCTGCCTCCTACCCTCTTACAACCCAGGCAACCCAGGATCGTCTCCCAATCTCAAGATCTTTAACTTGATCTCATCTGCAGAGTCCCCTTTGCCCTATGAAGTAACATAGTCACAGGTTTTGGGGATTAGGATTTGGACACCTTAGGTTTGGGGTCATTATTCTTTTTTTATTTTTTAATGTTTACTTATTTATTTTGAGAGAGAGAGAGCATGTGTATGCGTGCGAGTGGGGGAGGGGCAGAGAGAAAGGGAGAGAGAGAGAATCCCAAGCAGACTCTGTGCTGTTAGCACAGAGCCCAACATGGGACTTGAACTCACGAACCGTGAGATCATGACCTAAGTCGAAGTCAAGAGTCGGATGCCTAACCGACTGAGCCACCCGGGCACCCTATGCCTCTGTATCTCACGTGAAGTAAGTTGAGCGAGTTTGCTGCCTTCCCAGGACATGCGTGTTTTCTACTTTCTGGGGAAAAGTGGTGAGAGCAAGCAGGAAATAAAAGTGTGGGTTCCTCCTCTGATGTTTCACAGTGTCTTCCCAGACTGTGCTCCTGGGTTTTATTACCGATTTGGCTTTCCACAGCTCATCAGGCAGGTTTGGCCGCCCCTACATCCTGGGTGGGGAACCGAGGTGCAGGGAGGTCAGGTGGCTGGCCCCATCTCCCCCGGCCAATGAGTGAGGAAGCCAGGAGGAGGCACCCCTCCCTCCATCTCTGGACCCTGCACCCAGTGGGATGTTTGCACTCAGCAGCAGCTGGAAATTACTTCCATCTTCTCCCGTTGTTTTACAGGCAATTCGGGGAGAGCGAACTGAGTCTAAAACGTTACCCACCTCCTGATTGCGATGAAACCGGCCGGAGAGAGGCACATGTGTTGTTCGGCGTCCCCTGGGCACATTAAACCGTGTTCTTGCTAATAGGAACCAGCACCCCCACTGAAACACGAATGGAACATTTACTCCCCTGAGTGATTCTGGAGGGTGGGGCTGCTGTTGTTGGCTTCTGGTAGCTGTGGTTCCTAAGGAGCCTCAAGGCTCCTTAGGAACGTGATCTACCTAATTCTCCCAGGATGGACGATGGAGGAGAGTGTGTTGGTCAAAGAGTGCCAGGGAGATCCTCACTGGACCTCCTGTATGTTTCTGGATAAGACCATAAAGTTTCTGAGTGGGGGAAAAGAGACTTGACAGTCAGACAGGGTCCTTTGGCTATAGGCAACAGCAAGAGGCTTTGCACAGGATAGAACACTATGGAGGTGCTCAGAGGGCACAAGGAGAGAACACTATGAAGGTGCTCAGAGGGTAGAAGGAAAGACTAGTAAATGAGGTTTGGGAAAGACTAGTAAATGAGGTTTGAGTTCTGTAGACCCAGGGGCGTCTCCTAGCAAGAATGGCCCGGTGGTCTCGTCTGGGAACCGACACCTAAATGAACTACCTCTGTCTTCCATCTGGGTCCCTTTGATAATATCCTGCCATTTTTGGAACATTTCCTCGCTTTTTGGACAGCTGACTAGTTCAGGCTCACCTCGTGCTTCTCCTGTCCTGACCCTGGATTCAGCCATTTCTCAAGGAGCCCCGGTTGCTTTCCGTGGGGAATGGTATTTAGAAACCAAGATGGAGTGGAGGATGTGCTCACTGCCACTGGGGTGTCATTGCCTCTTGACCTCCCAGTGGAGAGAGCATATACGTATGCCTGTGCGTGTGTGTGCGTGTCCGTGTGAATTTGTACTGATGTCTTTAACACCAGCCTGGTACCACAGGGCTCTTCCTTGCCTTTTCAGGTTCCACGTTGCTGTCTCCCTTCTCCCGCAGTGGGAACCCGGGCTTTCAGCACAACCCAAATATTTATGCATTTGCTCAATCCTACAACACATGCAAAATCATTTCAAAATTATTATACCCAAACCACTGCAACAGCATGTCTGCTCTACAGAGTCCAAGATTCACGTACAGTCCTTTAGGATAATCAAACTGAAGGTTGATAGCCTGGGTGCTAGTTCTAGAAGGTACTTCGGTTGGTAACCTCCATGTGGCTGTGTAATTCCTCCAAATGCAGCTCGTTTCCTTTGTCTTCCCTTTTATTCAATTTTAGGGATTTCCCCCTGTTCTTGTTGATATAATATTATTGAATTTCTTTTTTTTATTGAAAATAAATTATTTTATTTTCATCTTGCTGATGATTACCAAGATTCCAAAAGACTAACTATATAAAATGGTATTGTCAGTAGGCAGCGCTCCCTCTGCTGTCCTTTCCATCAGACTGCCCCCCACTCCCCACCCCAAATAGGGAATCAGTGTCATTAGTCTTTGGTTATCAGACCTGTACATCTTTTTTTTTTTAAAAAATAAGCCTATAACAGTAACAGTGGTCATCTAGGGAGGAGCCTAGAAACTGTGACTGTTCTATGACTTTAAAGGAGAATGGCTTAATGGAGCAGGTACTTAAATGTTAATTTTTTAAATAAATAAACCTCTACCCCCTCCCCTACACGTGGTCATCCCCAGCTCAGACCAGCCCTATTCCTGTAGCTCTTGGACTGTCCTTTTCCACCCTTCAAGATCTTTTTCGGGTCCCCAGGACAGATGATGCTAAAAATACCCATGAGCGTCCTCACTGACAGACCCCAGTTCCTGGAGGCCCTGGGGCCTTCTGCTGAAGTGACTCACCAGCTGATCTTGGGAAGCAGGACCGCCTGGATGCATTTGGCTTGCGGCAGGGTCGACAGACTCTGTGGAAAGTGCTATAAATGGGTTCCAAGGTACAGAACTTCCTGAAGGCATCCTGGCGGAGGCCTTAAATGAAGAGAGGACAATATCCTGCACTAGGAGTGGGGCGGAGGGCTGGCTGCTCCAACCTGACCGCCAGTGCCCCACCTCCCATGTTGCCCCTCCGTCGCCAGGAGCCAGCTACAGAGTCCTGTCCCTGCCTGTCCCCGCAGGCATCTGCACTTGCTGTTTCCCGTACCTGGGATCGTCCTCCCAGAGATGTCGGTGAGATGGGCCATTGTCGTCAGTCGACTCCAATGCCACCTCCCGGGAAAGTCTATTCCCGACTGTGTTTGTCTGCTAGGGCTCTTGTAGCAAGGCACCACAGACTGGGGGGCTTAAACCACAGAAATTTATTTCTCGTGGTTCTGGAGGCTGGAGGTCCGAGATCAGGTAAACTGTGGGTACCCACAGATGCCAGTGGGTTTCTCCACCCCGTGTGTGTCTGTGTCCTCATAGCGTCTTTTTTTTTTTTTTTTTTTTACATTTTCTTGTTTAAAAAAATGTTTATTAATGTTTAGAGAAAGGGAAAGGGTTAGAGAGAGAAAGAGAGAGAGAATCCCAATCAGGCTCTGCAATGTCAGCCCAGAGCCGGATGCAGGGCTCGATCCCATGAACCACGAGATCATGACCTGAGCTGACAGATCAAGAGTTGGACGCTTGGGGCACCTGGTGGCTCAGTCAGTTAAGCATCCGGCTTCGGCTCAGGTCATGATCTCGCAGTTCGTGGGTTCGAGCCCTGCACGGGGCTGTCTGCTATCACCATGGAGATCACTTCAGATCCTCTGTCCCTCTCTTTCTTTTTTCTTTTTTTTTTAATATGAAATTTATTGTCAAATTGGTTTCTATACAACACCCAGGGCTCATCCCAACAGGTGCCCTCCTCAATGCCCATCCCCCACCCTCCCCTCCCTCCCACCCCGCATCAGCCCTCAGTTCTTAGTTTTTAAGAGTCTCTTACGGTGTGGCTCCCTCCCTCTCTAACCTTTTTTTTCCTTCCCCTCCCCCATGGTCTTCTGTTAAGTTTCTCAGGATCCACCTAAGAGTGAAAACTCTGTCCTTCTCTTTCCATCCCTCCTCCACTTGTACACTTTCTCTCTGTCTCAAAAATAAATAAAGACTTTTTTTTAATGGACAAAAGATTTAAATATTGTGTGTCTGCACTGAAATATATGGATTGTAGGGGCGCCTGGGTGGTTCAGTCAGTTAAGTGTCCAACTTTGGCTCAGGTCATGATCTCACAGTTTGTGAGTTTGAGCCCCGCGTCGGGCTCTGTGCTGACGGCTCCAAGCCTGGAGCCTGCTTCGGATTCTGTGTTTCCCTCTCTCTCTGCCCCTCCCCTGCTCACACTCTGTCTGTCTCTCTCAGGAAATGAATTAACATTAAAAAAAAAAAAGAGTTGGACACTTAACCAACGGAGCCACCCAGGCACCCCATCATTTCCTCTTCTTATAAGGACAGCATCATATTGGATTACAGCCCACTCTAGTGACCTCATTTTAATTTAATTATCTCTTTAAAGACCCCAAATATATCACTGACTACAAATATAGTCATATTATAAAATACTGCAGGTTAGGACTTCAGTGTATGAATGGGGGCGGGGGGGCTCTGTTCAGCCCATAACACTGACCATTCCACTTAAATGCCTTCATTCTGGGGGCGCCTGGGTGGCTGAGTCGATCGAGCATCCGACTTCGGCTCAGGTCATGATCTCGCAGTCTGTGAGTTCGAGCCCCGCGTCGGGCTCTGTGCTGACAGCTCGGAGCCTGGAGCCTGCTTCCGATTCTGTGTCTCCCTCTCCCTGCCCCTTCCCCGCTCATGCTCTGTCTGTCTCTGTCTCTCAAAGATGAATAAATGTTAAAAAATAAAATAAAAAGAAATGCCCTCATTCCGCCCATCATCCTTTATCCCATATCCTACTATATCTTCTCCGGAGCACCTATCACTTTCTGAGGTCACCTTAAATGATATTTGATTACTTACTTACTGTTTTTCAGCTACTCTAGATCAGTACTGTCCAGTGGAGGGATAATCCAAGTGCAAACGTAGCCATATATATAATTTAAATTTTTCTAGTAGCCACATTGAAAAAAAAGTAAAAAGCAAATGGGTGGAACAGATCTTACTAATATATTTTATTAACCCAATGTATCAAAAATATTGTCACTGCAACCTATAATCAATATGTGTTATTAATGATATATTTTATGGGGTTTTTGTACCAAGTCTTCGAAACCTGGTGTACATTTTACACTTAATAGCACATCTCAGTCTGGCCCAGCCACGTTTTAAGTGCTTGAGAGCCACATATGACTCATGGCTCCCCACTGGGCAGCTTAAGATTATAGATTCCAGAAGAGCAGGCCCTTATCTCCTTTGTTTGACCCTGCATCCCTCGTGCCTCGCCCGTGGTGGGCATTCCATATTTGCTGAATGACTGAATGGATAGATAATCTGTTACGCATGATGGGCTCCCCTTGTCATACCCGGGGCAGACTTGTTCATCAGAAAGGTCTTTCCTAAGTGTTGGGAGGAGATCCTATCGTTTTGTCAGAGATGCTTCCAGAAGGTTGCATTTGCCGTGCGCGTTCCCCTTATTGGCCGTCTCTGATCTAACCCGTATCCAGGTTGCCCATCCTTGTTTAGTGCCAAATAGTCAGGCTTGTTGGCCTGGCAGCTTTTTTGCTCGTCTGGGGTGTATGTGTTACCTGTGAGAAATCTAGATCCAGCTACTCATGTCCCAAGGGGCCCCCTGGCCCAGAGGAGTGGTGGGACAGCAGGTCCATTGCCCATTTAGTCTGGCTGGTAGAAAGTTTGGCTTTGGGTGACTTTCCTGCTTCCTAACATGAATTCTGGAGTAAGAAACAATAGCAAGTGTATTTATTTATGTTCCTTGGAGAGCCCACCACACTTCGTTCTGCCTGATTTCTCATTCCCCTCATTGAGCATTGCTGAACTTTATGCTATGCTTCAGTCATGATTCCGCTCTAAACATGCTGCTAAAATCCTATTCCCAGACTAGTACAGGCAGACCCAGGCCAATACATTATTTATAAGAATAATTTACCCATTGGCAGGAGGGCATTTCTGCTGGTGTCTGCAAGGCAGGATGGCTTTGTTCACAGACAGAATCGTTCGTGTGTTTGATAGCCCAGAGGATGCCCAGTGGTCCCCGACGGTGCTATTTCAAGAGCCCCATCTCTCCTGGGTTCTGTGGGGGCTCTTGGGAGGCAGTGGGGCCAGGCCAAGTAAGGCCTTTGCAGGCCCCGGCCAGAGGTTGGGTTTTACTCCCAAGTGTGCTGGGAAGCCACTGGAGGGCTCTGAGCAGGGGAGAAATGTGACCTGCCTCAGGTTCTACAGGGTCCCTCTGGCTGTGAAGATGACAACAGGGGACCAGGGAGGAGGGAGGACCCCGATGGTTGAGGCAGAAGGTACGGCGGCCAACCTAGAATGCAAGCCCAGTGGTTCCCCCTTCATCCCCTTCTCACCTCCTTCCCTGGAGGTGAGAGGAGCTCATCATTGTAATGCTGGGATCTTCTTGGGGACTTCTTGGAACTCTGAGCGATCTACCTGCCAGGCTTGTCTGGAACATGCAAAATAAGGTTGAACGAGGTGCCTGCTTGAAAGTTGAGAAATGGGCCCTTTTCTACTGCTGTGGAATACGTGGAGAGTATTAAACCTAAATTTGAATAGACGTTTGAGGATTGTGCCAGTCCTTCCAAGGAGTGTGTCGTCAGTTAGACTAGAGGAGTGTTCCAGAACTAGTTGAGCTCCCTCCCAAGCTGGTGTCCCACTGCTGCCTGAAATGTCTCCGCTATACCCTGGGGACCAAGCGTTGCCCTTGTCCTGCTTTCTGTCATCCCCCGACCTTAGGTTCTCGGGGCAGACACTGCTGGGTGTATCTTTGCCTTTTAGACTTTCTTCCAGTCTTAGTGATACGAAAGCAGTAGGAACAGAGCAGGAGGAGTCCCTGAGTGAGAAGGTCAAGGTAGAGGAAAAGACACATCTGGGGTTCTCTAAAATTGCCCCCAAGTGGCAGGTGGCTGACCTGAGCGGTAGAAATGGGCGCTTGAAAGTTGAAGCCCCGTATAGCCCTGATTCGGAGGGGGGAGGAACCCATGAACCTTCTAACGACTTTCTCTTACCCGTAGACGCCCTCACGGTGAGCGTGGTGCTGGAGCTCCAGGTTGCCGTGGACACGTATTTGGTTTTGAGAATCATATCTGAGCTTTATGACAAGCGCAAACCGGGTCCTGTTTGTTGGGCGAGGGGGTGTTGCGGGCCCTGCTGAGCTAAGCCGTCTTCCCTGAAAATTCCCACTTTGGTCTCCTGGGTGTGGAACACGGGGACAGAAAGCAGCAGCTGTTTTGAAGATCGGGACCCACGACCGAGGCAGTGTGGTGCACTACATACAGATCCTGACTCTGAGACCCTGACTCCAGAGTGCAGCCCTGTTACTTACAAGGCGGGTGAGCTCAAGCAAGTTAGGAAACCTGGCTGAGAATAATGATTCTCCATACCCCAGAGATTTATGAGGGATAAATAATCCAGGTAATGGATTTAGCAAATAAAAGCACAGAGAGGGCAAGTCACTTGCCCAAAGTCACACAGCAGGTACATGGCACAGCTGGGGTTTGAACCCAGGCAGTGTGGCTTTTTTTTTTTTTTTTAATTTTTTTAATGTTTATTTATTTTTGAAGGGAAGAGAGACAGAGCCTGAGCAGGGGCAGGGGAGGGGCAGAGAGAGAGGGAGACACAGAATTAGAAGCAGGCTCCAGGCTCTGAGCTGTCGGCACAGGGCCTGACGTGGGGCTCGAACTTATGAGCTGTGAGATCATGACCTGAGCTGAAGTCAGATGCTTAACTGACTGAGCCACCCAGGTGCCCCAGGCAGTGTGGCTCTTGGATCTACATCATAGCCAGCATCTCTGAAGAGAGAGTTGAAAAGCGTGGCCACATTTTTTTTAACGTTTATTTTATTTTTGAGAGAAAGAGACACAGACAGACAGCGGATGAGTGGGGGAGGGGCACAGAGGGAGAGGGAGACATAGAATCCGAAGCAGGCTCCCGGCTCTGAGCTGTCAGCACAGAGCCTGACGCGGGGCTCGAACCCATGAACTGTGAGATCATGACCTGAGCCGAAGTCGGACGCCCAACCGACTGAGCCACCCAGCACCCAAAACTCATTTTTTTTTAAAGAGCGCCAGTGCGGGACTCGAACTCACGAACCACGAGATCATGACCCGAGCCGAAATCAAGAGTCGGACACTTAACCTACCGAGCCACCCCACGCATGGCCACGTTTCACCCACTCCCATTGGACTGGAAGCCAGTTCATAATCCTAAACTCACTGTGCTATAATCCCTAATGGCTGTGGGGGCCCCAACGTGGCCACACTCCCCGGATGAGCCTCAGCGTATCTATCCGTCAAACCACTCTCTCCCACAGATGTCTGGGAGGAGTCAGCTGTCACCCAGCGCCCCGCCCAGAGCCAGGCTAGAGGTGCCTGGTAGGTAAATGCCGGCTCCCTTTTTCTCCTTCCAACCTTTCTAGCCGCATAGGATTGATGGAAAGAGTTCCTTTCATCAGGGGTCTTTGAGAAAAACTGGTGGCAGCCCTATTCTCCATGTGGCAATGCCCCCAGCTTTACATGGGCCCCCCCCCACCCCTGCAGCTGCTCAGGCCAAAACTCACTCACTGTCACCTCCTGCAAATTCTGCCTCCAGAATCAACCTCAAGTTCATTCTGTCTCCGCTCCACTGTGCCAGCTGAAGCCACCGTCGCCGTGCAGACAGCTGCAGGAGCTTCAGAATTTTCTCAGGTTCTATTCTTACTCTCCTCTCTGCCTCAAGTTAGCATTTTAAAGTAGAAGAGGTCTGTTCGTGGAATTCCCCTGCTTGAAACCCTCCAGAATCTTCCCAGAGCACTTAGATTAACGCCCACACTGCTCACCGGGGCCTGCATGGCCAAGCGTGATCCGCCCCCACAGCCTCCTGTCACCATCCGCGTCTAGTTCCTTCTCTCCGGTCACACTGCCCTTACTTTCATTTGCTGAACGTGTGGAGACGGTTCCCACCTCAGGGCCTTTGCACTTGCTGTTCCCTCATCGTTCTGCGTGGCAGGCTCGTTCTGTTCTTTCAAGTCTTAATTCAAACGACGTGGCTTCAGAGAGGTTTTTCCTGGCCATCGGGTTACAAGTGACCGCTCAGGTCATTCATCATTGTTTTATTCCCTTCAGAGAAGTGCCGCTAATGGGAAGGATTTTTGTCTATTTTTTATCTACTCATTTATTATCCACCACCTCTGTGCTGTAAGCTCTAGGGACAGGGATCTGGTCTGTGTCATTCGTCCCTGTGAACCGGCACTTGGAAGAGTCATTTGCTTAGAGAATAGACAAACTTACACCCCAAATCCGCTTATACTTTTGGTATCTCTTAGTACAGTTTTTTTTTTAAGTTTTATTTTATTTTTGAGAGAAAGAGAGAGAGAGAGGAGGTGGGGGAGGGAGACACAGAATCCAAAGCAGTCTCCAGGCTCTGAGCTGTCAGCACAGAGCCCGACGCGGGGCTCGAACTTACCATGAGATGGTGACTTGAGCCGAAGTCAGATGCTTAACCGACTGAGCCGCCCAGGCGCCCCTCTCTCAGTGGAGTTCTTAGGTGAGAGATGCCGACTGGTTCTCTCGTGGGCATGATGGGCTGTAGTTACCCGGCCCTGACAGGGCTCCCTTAGAAGGGCAGAGCCTTCCTGATGCGATGGGAGGAAAGGCCTCACGTGTGCTGCGACATTCCCTTAGCCAGGACCCCACATCAGCCCCCCTCACCCACAGTGTCAAGCCTACACATCTTCACCTTGATCTCGAAGGTCACTGGAGGCCAGCCCTTTGCTCCCCGTGTACTCTCGCCTGCGTAGTTTGCCTGTGACTCACCTGCTCCCATGTGCCCTCATCTTTGACTTGGCTCCCCGCTGTCCCCACCTGACAACTTTCCCCTCTCCAGCCTCATTCGAGAAGCTTAGAGCTCTCCACTTGGTTTAGTGTAGTTTAGTTTAGTTTTTGGAGAACTTGTCTGAGTCACGAATTAACTTGCCCTTAAATGGTTGGTAGAACTCACCTGCCAGACCGTCAGGGATCTTGCTTCCCCGGCTTCCAGATGCTTTGGCAGCTGAGACCTCCAACCTGTGGTTCTCAGTCCCATGAGACTGCTGAATGCGATCTCTGTCTCTCTCTCTCTCTCTCTACCTCTGTCTATCTCTGTCTCTATCTCTGTCCCTATCTCTGTTTCTGATTCTGTTTCTCTTTCTATCTCTTTCTGAGCACCTACCAAGAAGACAGCCATCTGGAGGCCAAGAAGAGAGATCTCCCCGGAAGCTGAATTGGCCGGACTGCTGATCTCAGACTTCCAGTCCTCAGAAATGGGTTTCTGTTGCTGAAGCCACTGGTCTATGGCCGTTTGTTACAGTGACCTGAGCAGGCTGAGACCAACGCCTTACTCTATACTGAGCACGTTATGTTCACTGCCTCTCATTTTCCCCAACCCCGAATGTGCCCGCAGTGCGCTCCCTTCACAGAAGGGGCAAGGCGGTGGAGGCTTGGTCAGATCAATCAGATAAATCCCTAATGTCGGAGAGACAGGTCGTAGCCTTGTTGGAGAGAGGTGACAATTGGGGGTCCCTGAGCCATGTCATGCTGACTTTTTTTTTTTAATAAAAAAACCCATTCCTAATGTTCACAAATCAGAGACTTCACGTGAAAATAGCCATTTTTGGCTTCTCTTGAGTTTGCGTTCCCCTGGACAAGGAGTAAGGGCTGGTGTCCTTGATGTTGGCCTATGGCCTTGCTAGAAATGGTAGGAAATGGGCTGGCCAGCCTTCCCGGGGGCATCGCCCGGCCCTGCCCCTGGGGACTCGTGATACCCACCTGCCACAGGACTTGAGTCTCTTCCTGGGTCAGAGCTGTCTCGTAGGGAGGGTCTGCCTCGTCCCAGAGAAGCCCAGGCCTCGGCAGGTGCCTTCTGAAGAACAGGGATGCTTGGCTCCGGGAGGACAGGCTCCGGCTGCAGCCCGCGTTAGGACTTCCTGTGGGTCAGATGCCCCTCTGCCCGGTGACCTCCCCGCGCCTCTACTGTCCTGTGAGGGGCAGGAGGGCAGAGTGGCCGAGAGGCTGGGCCCTGGAGCCCCGAGACTGCACGTGAGGCCCGGCCCTGCCACCCCCCAGCCCTGTGACTCCGGGCAAGCTCTTACACCTCCAGCCTCCCCGCAGAGTGGGGGGCAAGGAGAAGATTGTCGGGAGGAGGAGATGGGTTCGTGAACACGCCGGGGCCACGCTGCCTGCTTCGTGCATCAGGCTCTGCCCCCAGACACCCGGTAAGTGGAGCCTCCGGGATTCGTCCAGGGACACGCGGCCAGGAGGAGCTGGGGCTTTTCCTGCCCACATGTGTCCCCTCTGGAGGATGGAGGGCCGCCGGGTGACAAAGCGGGGGTCACAGCCCTGTGGGCCCCGGGACTCCTCCAGAAGCCTCTGCCTCTTGCTCCTGGAGCTCACGCCTCTCAACCCCCACCCTCCTCATACGGCTTCCTGGGAGAGCCAGCTGAGTGACAGGAAGCGGTCCCTCGGTCACCGTCTGAGGGACGGGAGGTACGAGTGATGCTGTCCCACCGGTCTGGACACAGAGCGGAGCCGGGCAGACTCCCCACGTGAGTCCCCTGCAGAGATCCCAGCCCAACACGAGCTCCGGCCTAGAAAGGCAGGGGAGCTTTTTTTAAGTCTCTGCCTTTTTGGAAGCCGTGTTTATCACTTCTGGGTCCCTTTCAGAACCCCTAGCGGTGCTCTTTTATTTTGAGATGGTGCTTTCTCCTGTGAAATTTGTTTGGCCCCTTGTGTGCTGTGCGTTCTCGGGGCGGTGGCAGGAATGCCTCACGTGCGGGGAGCGTTTTTCACAATTCCCGGTGCCCTGTCACCTCCGTCACCCTGCGGAAGTGGCAGGGCGGTGCGTGTGGTTCGCCTGTTTTACAGTCGACGAGGCTGAGCTGGGGAGGGGAGGGGTGTGCGGGCAGGGGCAGCCTGCGGAGTCATTTGTGCAGGAGGGACACAGGACACAGTGACAGGACAACGGTGGGGTGGGGGCAGGGCCCGAAGGCCTCGGCTGTGCCAGGCACCGGCCATTCAGCCGCAGGATCACGGGAGGGCCCAGGAGGCACCGGGGGCAGGTCTGGGGTGACAGGAGGGCATTCGTATCTCAGAACAGGAGTTACTGCCAACCTGTGCAGACTATTTACATCCCGTGCTGGGAAGCAGCAGCCAGGCTTCTTGGGTTGCAAGGGACAGGAGCGCCACGGGGCCCTCTCAGTCACTTCCGGCTGCTATAACAGAACCCTAGCCTACGTGGCTGAGACATTTAGTTCTCGCACTTCTGGAGGCCAGAAGTCTGAGATCACAGGGCCAGAGGGGCTGGGCTGTGGCGAGAGTCTCTTCCGGGCTGCAGCCGGCCGATTCTCCCTGTGTCCGCACCTGGCAGAAAGAGAGTGCATTCTGGGGCCTCTTCTTGCAAGGGTTACTCATTCCGTTCACGAGCGTGCCACGCACATGACCTAATCACCTCCCAGAGGCCCCGCCACCTCCTACACTCACGTCGGGACGCGGGTTTCAACCTATGGATTTGGGGGGGGGGGAGGACACAAACATTGGGTCCATTGCAGGGACTTTATAAAGGACATGGGGTCGCTCACGGAATAGACGGGAAGATGACGAGCCAGACCCAGGAAAGGATGGGAGAACTCCAGGAACCTCTGGGGATGACAGTCCCCAGTCTCTGTGGAGCACTGCTCCAGGGATGAATTGGCCCCAGATCAGGTTAACGCACCATCCAGGGGAGAGCCTGGTGGGCTCAGTTTGGGTCACGGCCGAGGGAGGGCGGGGCACCTAGACTGACAGCCCCCCAGGACTGTGTGCGGTGGGCGACGAGTGGTTCTCCACAGAAACATTGAGGTGCTGTCACCAGACAAAGGGGCGATGGAAGCTGCGTAGACGAAAGCGACAGGTGCCTGTTGCAACAGGAATGAGCACAGACCGGAGAATTCTTGGGCTAAGCAGGCCTCTCATTGAGCGAAGGGGAGTACAGGGGTCCAGAGAGGCTCCGAGACTTACCTGTGGTCACAGAGCGGGCACCATCGCCAAAACTTCCTGGGGCCAATCGGTGGGTGGTCTTTTCTCCCCCAAACGTAGACTTTCTAAGAAAACTTCACTCCAACAAACGGCCTCAACACATGTTGGCTAATCTCTCTGTTTTCGCTGCCTGAGGTTTGAGCTGAATACAAACAGAGTCATACGCGCATGCAGTTCTGTGTCTGGCTTCTTTCTGCTCAATGGTCCATTTGAATATTTCCCTGCGGTGCATATGCAGTCACAGCTGATCCTTCCCTGGTGTAGTTCATTCCTTCTCGGGATGTGCGATAGGATTTCTCAACCTCAGCACCACTGACATTCTGGGGAGGGTCAATCTTTGGTGTAGGGCTGCCCTGCGCATTGCAGGACGTTTCGCAGTGCCCGTGACCTCTACCCGCTAGATGCTGGTAGCATTCCCTGGTTGTGACCGTCAGAAACATCTCCAGAAGCCACCAAACGGCCCCCGTGGGACGCAGTCGCCCCCGGTTGGGTACGGTGCGTGCGTGCCGCGACTTGTTCACCTCGGCTCTGCTGACGGCTGCTCGGGGTTATAATGAATTGCTGCCCCCAGGACCCTTGCACGTGCCTTTTGGCAGAATCTACACACACTTCCACCATGCAGGCGCCTAGGAGGGAATTTCTAGGTCATAGGAGGCACGTACGTTTAACTTTTTTTTTCCCCAAGTGTCTGTGCCAGTGACACTGTGGGTTTTTGAAGGTTGGGGCCTGGCCTGTACCCTTCCTGCTGGCCACACTGCCCGGCACGGTAAATCCCACCCAGAAGACAGCAGTGGCTGAACAAATAAAAGCAGGAATTCTGACCTTCTATTTTAAGGTCCCGTAAGCCCTGATGTCACAGTGTTGGGCTCTGGCCGTGGGGAGCAGTTACCCCTCGGGACCTGCTCCTTCCTGTGTCGATGACAAGGTCTGTCTCCCCAGCAACTGCAGCAGCTCGTAAGCCCTGGGGACAAGGCCACGCTTTCACTTCCTTGGTGAGTTGCCTTCCCCGCCACGGGCCACGGCCGTCGCAGCCAAATGTCAAAATGTGACTTCAGAGGTTTACTGACATCGTTCAGCTTTGTCATTCAAACGTGCTGACAGCTCAGAGCCCGGACCTTGCTTTGGATTCTGTGTCTCCCTTTCTCTCTGGCCCTCCCCTGCTCACACTCTGTCTTTCAAAAACAAAATAAAAACATTTTTAAAAAATTGTAAAAAAAACAAAACAAAAACGATGAGATCTCGAGAGGGAGACCTGTTCCCACCCCCACCCCCAGTGTTCTTCCACGTTGGCTGTGGTAGCTGGTATCTCTGTTCTCATTGGTCTTTGGTTGATGGCCCTACACTAACCCTGTTCCACTGTGAGCCCTTCCTGTCTACTAACCCGCTCTCCACCACTCCCTTGCTTTCCTCAAGGGAGGAAACTTCCAGATGCACCCTGAGCCCTCTGAGGAAGCAGTAGCTCACCGGTTCTCTCATGCCGCCATGTTGGGGAGGAGGGGAATCTGCAGGACCTCGTTGGTCACTTTCTATCATTCGATAGCTTATCAAGTGGTGTTGATCTTTCCCCACTGCCACGTCTTGACTGACAAAGCGGGAGGGTCCCTTTAAGTGAAAAACTTGTTCTTCTCTCCCAACCCCCTCTTATCCAGTTGTATCGTTTTTTTTTTGTTTTTTTTTTTTGGATTTATTTATTTGAGAGAGAGAAATAGAGAGCAAGCAGGGGAGGGGCAGGGAGAGGGAGACACACAGAATCCCAAGCAGGCTCCATGCTGTCAACCCAGAGTCCGATGCGGGGCTTGAACCCACAAACCGTGAGATCACGACCTGAGCCGAGATCAAGAGTCTGACGCTTAACCAACTGAGCCACGCAGGCGCCCCTGGAGTCATGTTATTTTAAAGACATGTCTAACTTTATCCCCTGTGTTTCGGAAGGTTTCCCCCTCTGTTGAAATGTGCTTGTTCACATTGGTGCATCTCTCCACCAGAGGCAGTAAGCCGTCTGTGCCCCAAAATGCGGGAAAGGGCAGCGTCTCCAGGCAGAGGGGGCTTGTTAGAAATGATAAATCACAGACATTAAGAGCAACACATCGCCTGCCTACGGTAATAATGCTGAGCAAAAGGTCAACGAAGCTTTAACCTACTGTGAAATAAAATAGAATTTCAGATTTCAGAGACTATCCCTTGAGGTTAACTCTGGGAGGGTTGGATGAGCTTTGAGAAATTCCCTACATTGCATCTTACGTTGAAAATAATATTAGGAATAGTGAACGGAATAATTGCCCCAGTGCTATTCCCATATCTGTGCCCAGTGCACCCCCCAGTCACGTGATCTTTTCACTAAGAGGCAGGTTGTTATTATCCCTGTTTTACAGGTGAATCGAAGGAACTTGACCAAGACCCCGCAGAGAGGAAGTAGACGAGTCAAGATTCAACCGGGGTGTGTTGGACCCGGGCTGGTCCCTCTCTGCCTCAGACTTTGGGCCACCCTCCTTGAACTTCAAGACGCGTGGGCCCCAGAACCCTTTCTAGTTCTCTCTGTCGCTAAGGGGTAAGCATTTTTACTCCTTGGTATGGTAACTGCTTAAAGTGTCAGATTTTCAAGGTGAAAGAAAATGCCATCCAAATCGTTTGAATGCATCTTATTTTTTTTAAATTAATCTCCTATAAAAGGTAAGGTGAGGGATGTGCAGAGCTCTTAACAGCACCAACGGCCTCACCCCCTCATTGCGGGCTCTGGTTGGGGCGTCGGGAGAGACGTGGAAAATGGGAAAGAAGGCACCAGCAGTGCAACCTGCAGGCCATATTTTCAGAACCCCAGCAGGTTCTCGAGCCTTAGTGACGCGAGAGAAGTTTGTGGAAAATGCCAGCAGTCGGGCCTCACCTCACGGCCTTCCGTTCCGTAGCTCTGGGGTGGGCGAGAAGTTAGGTTTTCCACATGCTCCCCACTGGCATTTTGGTGCAGGGCACCCACAGACCCAGTTTGTGGAATTCTACATCAGACCTCCCATCCCTGCCAGTAACAGCTCCGAGGCTGAGCACTGGGGCGACTCTAAGACTTTGAACTGGCTTCAGAGCAGTTTGGTGTCTTGGGCTCAGGAGACCCTCAGTCAATTTCAAGCTTCACTCCGAGCCAGTCTGTGCAACTTCTCTGAGCCTTAGGGAAGTAAGCAATGTGAGCTCCTAAGCCAATGTGAGCTTTCACGAAAGAAATGTCACCTAGTTCATTGTGGCTCGAACAGACTGGCAAGAGATTAGGCTTCCAGAATGGGCAGGGCCTTGTCCACCTCTAGAAGTCTGAACTTCTTGCTCTCTGGCAGTGGGGAGCCCTGAGAAGATCCAGAACAAGGAATAATGGGAGTGGGGGGCGGGCAGGAAGACAGGTGCAAGAAACTAAGCAGGAATGGACACTGGCCTGACCTAAACTGTTGCAAAGAACCAGGCTAGAGAGGTAACAGGGAGAGGTGAAACCAAGGTCTCAGAGACCGAGCCAGTGTAGGAGAACTCTGGGCGCCCCTCCATGCTTAACATCCGATAAAGCAGTGCCCGGCACATTATTGACACCCCAAAATAATTATTGGATGAATGAACAACTGAATGAATTTTCTTAGTTCTAGACCCTGTCTGGTTATGGGGAACAGATGAAATCTTCATATGAAAACACGAGAAACTTGCACATATTCAGAAAGTGGTTCAGCTACCGAAATAGAGACCCGAGATGGCAATGGCTACAATGTAATAGAAGCTTATCTTTCTTTCTCAGGCAGCAGGATGCTTAAGCATATGGGGCTAGTAGGGCGGCTTCCTAATCGTCTGAAACCCAGGCCCCTCCTCTCTCATTCTTCTATCATCCAGACACGGTTTCCATCTCATGGCCCAACATGGCTGCTCTAGCTCCTGCCACCACATCTGTACTCCAGCTGTCTTCATTTTACCTGTGAGTTAGCCAACGGCAAAGGAGAAAGGGTGTGCACATCCTTTAACGACATGACCCAAATGTTGTAAACGTCCCTTCTCGGCATTTATCATTGGCCAGTATTCAGTGATGTGGCCACACTCGGCCGCAGGAGCAGCTGGGAATTGTAGTCTTACTCCAACACTCACCTTCCCAGCAGGAACACGAGGGTCCGACGCCCAAAGGGAAGAGGCGCATAAACACTGGGAGACACGGAACCTGCCATGGAGTTCAGCATTCGAAGCCCCTTTGGCAAGTTTTCACACTCGTTAAATCTGGACGGCGTATCGGTGGGTGTTGATTAGATGGCCGTCTGCACTTTATGTTTGAAACGTCTCATAATGACACCAAGTGCTACACAGATGTGAGCACCGCCCCCCCCATTTGTCTCCGTTTCCACCGTCTCAGCAAGTTACCCACAGGGATGCTGAGGCTCCGCCTCCTCACCTCTCTACTGGGTTTGTGGTGAGGATTCATGGGATCGAAGCCGTGGCTGTCCGTGGGGATTCGTCCACGCGGGCTAAAATGGGGAGGTCAGAATATTGGGACGGTAAATAACAGAACGTCCGATGAACGGTAATTTGAATACGAGGCCTTTGTGTTACGAAGCCAGGAGTTTGAAGAGCGGTGCCTCTGCCATTGTATCAACAGCTCATTTGTGTCGGGACCCTGGTCGCCTCTGACTCTCCGGATCTTTCGTCACGGTCCCCAAATGGTGGTCGCCGTCCCCAGCGTCATCTATTCACACAGCTGTATCCAGGGCAGTGTTCTCTCCTCGGCACTGTGGACATACGGAGGGGACCGCTCTCTGCTGGGGGGCTGTCGTGTGCACTGAAGGGTGCTTTGCCAGCACCCCTGGCCTCTGCCCACTAGCAGCACCCCTCCCCCAAGCTACAGCCACTAAAAATGTCTCCGGACATTGCCAGATGTCCTCTGAGGGACAGAAATCACCCCCGGGTGAGAACCACTGACCCAAAGTAGGAGCAAAAATGTTCTTTTTTTTTTTTTTAATTTTTTGAACGTTTATTTATCTTTGAGAGACAGAGCATGAGCAGGGGAGGGGCAAAGGGAGAGAGGGAGACACAGAATCCGAAGCAGGCTCCAGGCTCCGAGCCGTCAGTGCAGAGCTCGACGCGGGGCTCGAACTCACAGACCGGGAGATCATGACCCGAGCTGATGTTGGATGCTCAACCGACTGAGCCACCCGGGCCCCAGAATGTTCTCTTAGTGCAGCCCACTCTCCCTTCAGTGAGGAAACTATTTCTCAGGAGCCTCTGAGGACCCCCCATTCTCCACTGGCCAGGGCGGGTCACATGCCCGAGACATGACACGGGAGCACCTGCCATTTTCTGTTCCAGGAGGCGGCCGCCCCACACGGGAGGAACAGGAGGGTGACGATTGTCCTGTGCGCCCAGCAGCATCTGCCTGAGGGGTCTTCACGGGGGCGTCCAGGTATCTTTCCAGAAGTCTTTACACACTTGGTAAGGACTCTCTAGCAGGGACGGCCTGGCGTGCAGGGCCACCACGGACGCTTGTTGGGAGCTCAGCGTTTGTCAGGTGCCGTATTAACTGCTTTATACCCATTGACGCGATGAACTGTCACCCCACCTCTGTGGAGGGAGACTTTTTCTCCCTCTTACAGAGATGAAGAAATTGTGGCTGGTTAAGATTAAGCCACTTGCCGGCGGGTCCCACGGCCCCTGAAGGAGGAGCTGGGTGCCAAAGGCCCTGCATGTGGCCAACAGGCCCGTCAGGGGACAAATCACACCAGCTGCCTTCATACACTTAATCTAAAGGACGGTGACCTAAGTATTAAAGAACTGCGGAGGCGAAGGGAGAACACAAAGCCGCCGCTGAGGGCGTGAGTTTGGGGAGCGTCTGCCGCGCCAGGGCTGGGGGTCCCAGGGAAGGTCGGACCTGCCGAGACTTCGAAGGGCCCGAAGCGGGGCTCTGGCCGGCCGCAGAGCGGCACCGTGACCCTGCTGGGGCCACCGCGTCCCGGCTGGATGCTGACCGTTCCTGGACGGCCAAGCAGACGGGAGAGACCGTGCTTCCTGTCCTCCAGCCCCTCCCAGCCGGCAGAGAAGACGGGTGGCTTCCAGAGTCCCAGCCCAGTGTCGCGGGAGAGCACAGAGGGCAGGTTGGGGCTCAGGGACAATCCTTAATCATCACACGTCTGACAGCCTCCTTCTTTCCCTGCCTGATGCCGGGAACCAGGAGGGCTTTAGGGAGAGTTTAGATGGTGTCAGTCAGGACTGGCCCGAGAGGTGGGCTAGGTGCGTCAGGATCCTTCGGTGAAGGCCTCTCGCTCCCAGGACCCCGGCCTTTGTTGTGTGTTCCCGAAGCGTGCGGTTCCGGAGGCAGCCCCTGGGTGTCCACTTTCCTGACGGAGGCGGACACACGAGGCCCCTGGTGGGCCGGTTCTGCCGTGTTTCTGGTGGAGACCCAACCCAGGACCGCTCGTGGTGAACTCCCCGTGGTTTCTGTAGGCACCTAGTACCCTCTCCCGATTTCTCTTCGAAACAGGTAGGACGGCTCTTCTGTTTCTGCCGCTGAACTCTGCCTACTTCAGTCACGCCTGCAATCTTCATGACAATGATTCCATCTTACAGATGAGAAAGCTGAGGCCTGTGGTAGGTCAGCAGACTGCCCAAGGTCACACTGATTAGTCAGCGTCAGTGTCAGAGCCGCAATACGAAGCCAAGTCTCCTGCCCCCTCCCTCTGTCCCTTCCCACCTCAGCCCAGGAGGATGTGACTTTTAAACTGGAGTGAGGGTCGGGGCTCCTGGGGGGCTCGGTCGGTTGAGCGTCCGACTTCGGCTCAGATCGTGATCTCACAGTCCGTGGGTTTGAGGCCCGCGTTGGGCTCTGCGCTGACAGCTCAGGGCCTGAGCCTGCTTCGGATTCTGTCTCCCTGTCTCTCTGCTCCTCCCTGGCTTGCGCCCTGTCTCTCTCCCTCTCTCTCAAAACTAAGTAAACGTTAAAAAAAAAAAAATTAAACTGGGGTGAGGATGTGGTCTGAATCCACATTTAACTCGCAGATCACAAAATGTGTTCCACTCTTACGCTTGAATTAATCTGAGGCTTGATTCTTGTTTGTTTCCATTGTATGGTTTTAAAAAAGCATAATGATTCTCCTCGAGGTCAAGCGGCTGTGATTGACAGGGACCCTTACACAGCCAGGGGCTCCACAGTGGCTGCAGGGTGGGCGGCCTGTGCACCTGACCCTCATCGCCAGCCCTGGGGAATGACACAAAGACAAGACGGTAGAGAAGGGTCCACCTTTTATCAGACACCCACTGAGCGCCAGGTGCTTGGCTCCAGGTGGCACACGCGATCCTTGTCCCTGTGCAGTGAGGACAGCCACACCCTTGTACAGATCAGGAAACATCAGTCTTTTTTTTTTTTTTTAATTTTTTTAATGTTTGTTTATTTTCGAGAGAGACAGAGTTATGAGTGGGGGAGGGGCAGAGAGGGAGGGAGACGCAGAATCTGAAGCAGGCTCCATCCAGGCCCTGAGCTGCCAGCACAGAGCCCGATGCGGGGCTCGAACCCACGGACCGTGAGATCATGACCTGAGCCGAAGTCGGACGCTTAACCGACTGAGCGAGCCGGGCGCCCCAGGAAACATCATTCTTTCAGGTCACAGGAATTAAGCAGTTGCTGGTACGGCTGTCGTTCTGACCTGCTCGGCCTCCCATCCTCCCCCACTGGTCACGGCACCTCGATTTTCCTTTGTGGGGGCCTATCCCTCCTTCACCCTCAGGCCGTGCAAGGTTTGGATGGCACCCACTCCTCCTCATCCCCTGCTGCCGGGGCAATTCTTGACTTCCACGTTCCATCCCCAGATTACGCGGATTCAGCCAGGGGCTAGTTGGCACGTGAGCCAAGCAAAGCAAAGGAGATGTGGCCCTGCCACCACTCATGAATTGTTGTGAAAGAAAAACTCGTTCTTTCTGTTGGGCTTAAAGACACGCGCATGGAGCTTCTGGGGTTGCAGGGAGACCCCCCGTCAGAGTGTGAAACCCAGGAGGTGGGGTGGACGGAAAGGAGCCAGAAGAGAGGAGGCAGATTCTTGACGACGGGCGTCACTTCCAAGGCTGGATCGAGCCCTGACTGAACTCATCACTTCCCATCCTGGGTTTCTCTGTGATGCGAGACAAATTCTGCCCTTTGCTCAAGGCGGTTAGGGTTGGCCTCGTGGTTGCTTGAACTTCCCTGTCTCCTGACTGCCAACCAGATCTTTTTCCCAAGTATGTCCCGCCTTCTCTCCACCACACCAAGCTACTCTCCCCTCAACTCTAGATGGGTTAAACTGAGACTGGTCTAGACTACAAACCACTGAGCTTCTCTAGGGATGCCCACCTGGCCTGTCATGTGACAAACACTCAAGATTCAGCCAGTCATACTTCTTTGATTCTCCAAAAATAACTTAAGTTTGCCTTCAGATGCCACGTAACAAATTACCCAGAAATCCAGTGTCACCCTCTAGGTGTGCTCTCTCTCTCTCTCTCTCTCTCTCTCTCTCTCTCTCTCTCTCTCTCTCCCTGGAATGTCTGTGAGTGCTGGGACGTGGTAGGAAAGCATCCTGGATGAGGGGCGACTGAACTGAGTTTTGAAGAGTGAGTTTGTGTTATTCTATCAAAGAGAACGGGAGGAGTGCCTGCCGGGGGAACTCTCCACCTGTGTGAAGGCAAAAACACATGAGAGAGCAAAGCAGGGGGCTTGGAGTTTTCTATTGGGACACAGGGAGCCCCGGTGATGTTTGTAAAAGACGATCCACTGAACTAGCCATTGGAGAGAGAAAAGCGTGCACATATGTGCACCGCGGGATGGATTTTCACCGAGAGGACGCATCCGTGTCACCTGCATACAGATCCAGGAGCGGAGCACGGTCAGTACCCATAAAGTTTTACATCCCCTCCTGTCACCATGTGTCCCAAGGGTAAGTTGTCCTGACTTCTCACATCCACGTCATGGGGTAGTGTTGCCTGCTTTCAACTTTATAAAAATAGAACCAACTCTTCTTTAATTCCTCATCGGGAGATACATCCTTATTATTGTAGGTAGTTATACGTTGTTTTCCCCTCAATGTAGGGCAGGGCTCAGCAAACTTTTTCTGTAAAGGGCCGGATACTAAACACAGGAGACTTCTCCGGCCATTTGATCTCTATCACAGCCATTCGGCACCACTGCCATTGGGCGAAAGCAGCCAGAGACAGTCTTCAAACCAATGGACGGCTATGTTCTGATGAAACTTTATTCACGAAAGACAGCAGTCTGGGTGACAAACACAAAGCCGTATTTTCCAGTCCCTACCGTGGAACACTCCATGGTGTGGATATACCACATCTGATTCATCTGTTCTTTTGTTGAGCTTTTGGGGGTAGGTTGTGGTTTGAGACTATCTGTGAATAATACTGCCGTGAACATCCTTGTACGTGTGTTTGGGGAACATACGTTTGCATTTCTGTTGGGGATAGTTCCAAGGAGCGGGACCGCCGGGCCGAAAGTTACACATTTATTCAACGCAATAGCTTTTGCAAAGTGGTTGGCCCCGATTTTTCACCTGTCCACAACCAGCGGTGCTGGGGCTTTCCAGGTGCTCTATTTGTCTGCCAACACTTGGTGTTTGAGACGTGTTAAAGCTCAGCAGCACCTTTTTGTACGCTTACAGCCATTTCGGGTGTCTTCTTTGTGAGGTGCCCCTTCCAATAACATTTGTACCTTTTATTTATTTCTTTAATTTTTAAATGTTTATTTATTTTATTTTTGAGAGAGAGACAGAGAGAGAGAGAGAGAGAGAGAGAGAATGCGTGCAAGCGGGGAAGGGGCAGAGAGAGAGTCCCAAGCAGGCTCCATGCTGCCAGCACAGAGCCCGATGTGGGGCTCAGTCCCCCAAACCGTGAGATCATGACCAGAGTCGAAATCAAGAGTCAGACCCTCAACCAACTGAGCCACCCAGGCGCCCCACATTTGTACCTTTTAAATTTGCATCGATCACACTCTGCCCGGATGATACATCTGGAAGCCTCCTTTGAAGAATTTGGTTTTCCTTTCTTCTCTAAACTCAGGAGTCTTCAGGGGCCCATGTTCTGCTGATGTTACTAATTTGTCTTTAATTCCAGAACCTGTGAGATGTTAGCCCTCTAGGAGTTTGTTGAGGTCCTCTTCCCTTAAGGAATTTTGATCTTGTGTCTTGCATGTATAATGACGATTCTGAAATTCAGAATACTAAGAAGCCTAAACTGTCAGAGATTGGGACCTAAAAGAATTCAGACAGCGGGGCCCTTGCTGGGCTCAGGCTGGGAGCCATGATGGTGCACACTGGGGTTCATCACTGAACCAACCCAGGTTTCTGAGTCTAGGTGTGAGCGGTACCCGATGTCTGTATCTGCCCCAGTCTTCTTGAGAAGTAAATCTGCCTGAGGAGGGAAGGTTAGCGATAGTGCGTATCATTTGGCAGATTCTGAAATAGAATACTTTGCATGTGTGTGAGAGAGAGACACACACACACAAGGAATATGACCGATGGCTGCGGAATAACTATGGCTTATATAACCCACGTAAAGCCCAGTTGCACGGAGGTCCAGTATGACAAGGCATCTGTGTAAAAACAAAAACAGTTTAGCAGCCCCAAATTCACCAAGAGTCATTTGAATATATATTGGAGCCTTTTGAATAGTGTGCCAAAGAAGGGACCCACGGATAATACATATCCAAACTTCTTTTTACAATCCTTCTTTCTACAATATACAACGGCTGCCATGAGGTTATTTGTTCCTCTTTTTATCTCCCACTTAAACAAAATGACATAAACCGAAAAAACTCTAACTCAACCCTCTTGGGCTCTTTGATTTTGATCCCTCTCCCTTATTTCCCCAATCCATTTGAAGTCCCCAGCTGAAGTCCTCAAAGTTCCCATGGGAACCCCCACTAGCCCTTCCTTAATTTATCCCCCTTACGGATTCTTGCGTTCAATTGAGAAAAGGCTCAGTCACCAATCAGACAAGACTCCTTCCTGCATTGGGGAGGAAGAGAGCAAAAACAAAGCTGATAGAATTTTCTTTAAGGTTTAAGATAAAAGAGGCCACGAATACTCTCATGAGTTCATATTTGTGTCCTTGCCAGCCTTAGATTCTTGGATATCGTTTGAAACTTTAAAAAAAAAAAAAATTACTTTTAGGGAAAACTGGTCTCTTTGATTTGATTCTTGCAAGTAAGGACATTGAGCCATGACCATGATAGGAACCCGTATTTGAGGCTTCAACTTCTGAGGACTAATCATGGCACAGGTACCAAGAGCCCAAGGTCATTATTTGGGCTGGCCACATAGGCAGTCTGGCTGACACGTACCGAATCTCCCAGGAGGAAGCACACTCTGCATTCTGTTCAGGCCCAGTGAGCTACACTTGTCCGGGAATGGTGGGAATCCTCCCGCAGCCCACCTTCTCAGATGCCACCCAGGGGCCAGCCTTGTGAGCAAGTCTTTCAAAGGAGACCAGCCAGGTCTGCTACGGTCACTGGGTTTGCACAGTGAGACATTTAAAATGAATGAACCCTCCCAGCAAACTCTATGAAGCCATATAATCATTTTCGCCATTGGGAGGAGAAGAAACGGAGGCTCAGCGAGGGTGGAGAACTTTTCTACTAAGCGATAGTAAGTGGTAAATGCTAGAAGGAGACCATGTGAAACCACAGACCATGCCCTGCTGTCTCTCAAGTATTTATTTCAATTTTTAATTAATAGCCAACATTTACTGAGTCTTTTCTATGAGCCAGGCACTGTGGTAACAGCTCATTTATACCTCACTTCATGAGACCTTCTGTTCCTCTTATCTTCATTTTACAGATGAGGAAACTGAGGCACAGAGATCCTGAAGACTGAACATCAGGTCATAATAATCAGGACCCTGCGTTGGGTGCTTTTTAGGCCCAGACACTGCGGTAGGCATTTTATGTGCTCATTAAAACTTCACAACATCTATATAAAATAGGCCTGCGGCAGCTCCAGAATCCGAGGGTGGAAGGGAGTGAGGAATGGCAGTCTGATCGGAAGGAGGTTTGAGGTTTTCTAGCCCTTCACCTAAGATGGAGGAGAGCTGGTGGTCCACCAGAGAAAAGGAGGAGGCACCTCCAGAGGAGTAAGTGCCACTTTTGTTCCCAGTTTACGGATGAGGCTCAGGAGTATCTCTTTTAAATATTTTACTTATTTTTGAGAGGGCGCAAGCAGGGGAGGGGCAGAGAGGGAGGGACAGAGGATTGTGCTGACAGCAGAGAGCCTGATACGGGGCTTGGACTCATGACCCAGGAGATCACGACCTGAGCCGAAGTCGGACGCTCAAGCAGGTGCCCCGAACCTCAGGAGTTATCAAGTAACGTGATTAACGCCACACAGCTCCTGGGGGGGGGGGGCGGGGGGAACCCCTGATTCCAGTGTCCCAAGGCATGTTCCTCCTGTGTGTCTCTATCAGCTTTGCTGAGCGCTTTCTCGCCGGGGACCCCTGTAGAGCGGAGCTGAATTGGAGGTGAAGCTTAATGGAGTAAAGCGAACACGAGGAGGAAATCAAAAGTTCCAGGAGACAAGTTCCACCAAACTGGAGCAGATTGCTTCCCGCAGAAGCAAAAGCAACTCATTTCCGGAGTCAAGAAAGAGGAAAGCAAGTGGAAACTTCCAGCGTTGGGGCCTCGATGAGTGTTCAATGCAGAGTGCCCTGTTCTGTTAGGTGGAGACAGCCGTGCAGCTTCTACCTCATTCTCTCCCGCACATACGCCCCACCCTGGTGGGGGGAATAGGGTTTCTTGGAATCCTCACTCCCAGAGGAGAGGGTGTAGACCCAGCTGAAGAGAGAAGCTGAGAGTTTATCCAAGCCCAGAGAGGCAAACCCGTGCCTCTAGCGGACAGGCAGCTGCAGCTGGAAGTGGCCAACCGTTGTCTGGCCCTGCTTCTCTGCCTGCCTGCCCGCCCCACACCTGTCCCGAAGTGATACGATTTGTGAAACAAGGCCCCTGCCAACCCTCTGGACAAAGTCAACAACTCGTGTTGATTCTGCTGATTCTAAAAAGTGATGGTTGCTGTTATCCAATAATGCAACGTAATGGGACGTTGAGCTTATTTTTAGGCAGAATTCACACGGATTTTAGAGCATCATATGGTCTGAAGGGGACACTTCTCTTACATTTTCCTAGAGTGTAAAGGGAAATTAGGGGCACGTGGGTCGCTCAGTCCATTAAATATCCAACTCTTGATTTCGGCTCAGCTCATGATCTCCCCTTGGTGAGTTTGAGCCCCGCAAGTTGGGCTTGGTGCTGACAGTGTGGAGCCTGCTTGGGATTCTCTCTTTCTCCCTCTAAACAAATAAACCTTTTTTTTTTTTTTTTTAAGGTAAGTTAAATTCATCAGCAGAGATGGCCAATTCGGGCATTTACCAAGGACTCTGGGGGAAATCCTTCCAAACACGTGGGATTGTTTCAAGGGCAAAGGTAACAGCTCAGCAGAGAAGTGGCTTCTGTTTCCTACCTTGCAACCCCACCCAGTGAGCCCAGCCCAAGGATGTGACTAGTGCCTTCCCAACACTAGGAATCTGAGGACAACTGGGTGCGCCCTTGACTCTTGTACGTTCAGGCTCACAACATCGGGCAGGTCGCTTTGGCTCGCCAGGCCTCAGTGGCCTAACCTGCAAAAGGGAAATAACCACGCTTTCCGATGCTGTTAGGTGAGCCCATGGATGGCAAATGTGGGGCACTGTAGCATCTGGCGCTACGAGGCGCTTCACATACACTGGGAGCGGCTGCTAAAGCCACCGGGACCATGAAGCCACCCTGTGCATGTGTAGCGAGGGCAGCCCAGGGATAGAGGCAGCAAGAAGGGCTTGCGCATCGGCTCCGGGTACCCTGAAGCGACTCCCACCTCTGAGAACCGTCAGTGGGCGTCCGCCACCACCGTTCCTTCCCCTTCAGCCTTCCTCAAGCTTCCAGAATTCCCTCCTAGGCTCGCACCCCACCTCCACGCGGCCCACGCTTGGGGGACAGTTGACTCCACCCCCTTGCTCCAGGGGGAGGCCCTGATTGGCTTACAGGGAGCAGCGGTTTCCACACGAGCCAGTCATTGGTTCGCAGGCGAGCATGTGACCCGGGGGGGGCCAATCAGGGCGCATCTTGTTTTGTCCTGTGCTTGCCTTCTGGGGAAAGAGCCTACGTGCGGAAGGGTGGACCCGCTGGGGTGCGGCCGGCCTGGCAGAGGTGTCGCTGAGCCCGCAGAGCTGAGAAACCGCAAACACTTGTGCACCGGTGGCGTTGCGAAGCTTCTGGATCATCCACCCGGAGGCTTGAGCTTACCGGCGCTTTCTGCGTGCGTGGTACCGATCCCCTCCATTGCGGCAGCCAGTTCAAGTGGCCTTTCTCCATGACTCGTAACTGGAAACGTCCCATCGCGCGGAGCTTTTATAAGAAGCAATCGTCTGCTTTCATGTCTGCGTTCACGGCTTCTCACCAGCGTGTAGGACACCTCAGGCACTTAATCGTTGCTTGTTGAATCCATCGGACGTGACTTACCCCGTGGAGCTTGGCGGTCTCTGCGAGAAATGAGGAGACACGTGGTTTTGAATCTAAATAGGATGTTGAGACAAGCTGAGACCAAGTCCCAGCGCTAGTCCTACAAGCCGTCAAGGTTGTCATCCTTAATCCTCCTTGAAGTGACCGTAGAATGCTGTTGTGAATAACCACCCCGTATGAACCAGCTGGGCCTCCGGGAAAGATTCACGGAGAGGAGGGGAGGGTGTCTCCTTAAAAGGTACGTTGGAATTCTCATTGAAAGAAGGAGACGGGCCCCAAATGAGGTGTCTGTTAGAACACTTTTGGTTCAAATGGGACAGAAAATTGGTTGCCAGATGGCTTGAGCGAAAAGAAAGAGAGGGTGAGGGAATTTATTGATTCGTGTGAAAGAAAAATCCGGGGCAGACTGATCCTCAGGAATGTGAATGTGAGCAGGACCCTAGCTTTTGCCCATCACTGAGCTCTGCTTTTCCTCCTTGTTGGGTTCTGCCTCCTGCTCTGCCCGGGAGCAAGACGGTGACAGCAACTGCCAACAGTACTCCTCATGGGCTCACAGTAAGTGGGAAAGAGTGGGGGAGAGAGAAAGAAGACAGGATCCACAGCAGGCCCCAGGCTCCAAGCTGTCAGCACAGAGCCCAACTCGGGGCTGGATCTCACAAACCATGAGATCATGACCTGAGCCGAAGTACGATGCTTAACCGATTGAGCCACCCAGGTGCCCCACAGGGCCTGGCTTTGAGGAGCTCACAGCCCAGAGAACTTGTGGGAGTTTTATGCCCATGCGGCTTAGGATAAGGAGGAGGCGTAGAGTGGGGCAGGACCTCTGGGGTCCCGCAGCCCCATACCCCTTGTATTTCCATTCGGTGTGAGAACCCCAGGTCCCATCCAGAAGATAGAGGGGAGGTAGGCCTGCCTAGAGAGCCCTGGAGGGACCCAAGGTGGATTGAATCTGTGTCTCTGTTTGGGGAGGAAATGTGGCTTCAAGGATAGGGAGAAGCTTAGCATTTAAGAGAAAATAGTTCCGGGGCACCTGGGTGGCTCAGTCGGTTAAGCGTCTGACTTTGGCTCAGGTCGTGATCTCGTGGTTTGTGAATTTGAGCCCTGCATATGCTGTCACACTGACAGTGCAGAGCCTGCTTGCGAATCTCTCTGTCCGTCTCTCTCTCCCAAAATAAATACATAAACTTAAAAACGGGAGGAAACAATTTCTCTAGGCGGTGCCTTTTTTTTTTAAAGGCAGAGCTTGTCCCTTATACTTCTGGGCAACCCCAGAGCCTGCGTGAAGCCTGGCACATAGCAGGCATGCAGTCGGGATGAACAAAGAATTTCTTGTAGCTCTCCCCTCTCTCCCCACTTCTTTAGACTTGGCCTCAGGGGGTGAATATTGCCTTGATTTATTCTGACCACTTTACAGTGTGAAGCCCAGTGCCTGGCACATAGTAGGTGCTCAGCTGTTTGGTTTCCTGTCACCTCCATAAATGCATGGTGCATCATCAGGCCTCAGAAAAAGAAGGGTCTCTATCCTTGTAAACCTTGCTATGGAGTCAGGGCTGACTGATTCTTAAACATGCAGAAAAAGAGACTTATATAATAGACTTAATGATAACGATCACCACTTGAGCACCTACTATGTGAGAACTTGACAAGTTCTTTCAAATCCTCCACTAACCCTTCAATATGGGCATTATCCCCTTTTCCTGGATGTGGCCCCCGAGATGTGGAAATGGTGGGTAATTAGGTCATTCCTTTAGAGCAAACCATGGTCCATGGGTCAACGCTCACCCACCACCTGTTTCTGTAAATAAAGTTTTATTGGCACATGACCGCAGCCATTCATTTACATAATGTCTTCAGCTGCTCTCGCACTACAACAGCAAGTTGAGTAGTTGTGACAGGGACCATATGGCCCACAAAGTCTAAAATATTTACTATCTGGCCCTTTACTGAAAAAGTTTGCCTGGTTTAGAGAAAACGTTCGAATACTTTATTTTTGCTAGGCCGGAAGTCAGATCAGGAAAGGCTTGGCAAGGAAATGAGACTTGCTGGGCTGGCAGAGGATTACCACTGCAGGGGGTTGAAAGGGGAGGGACAGGACTGCCTTCGTGTTTCGTGTTTCGGGACAGCCAGTCTGGCTGCTGAGTGAACTGTCAGTAACAAACCAGAGTGCGGGCAGCGAAACCTGTTAGGAGTCTGTTGAGATAATCCAGGCAAGAGGAGGCTGGGCTGGAAAGTGCCAGCTGGGTGAGCGCTTTAGGAGGGAGAATCACCAGGAGTTGGTAACTAATTTTCTGCGGGTGGCGAGACGGAGAAAGGAGGAATCAGGGAAATACCATAATTTGGTGGGGGGATCAGAGGCCTCATTCACTGAGCGAGGGGGAGGGGGAGGAGGGGGAGCCAGAGCTGGGAGTTCAGTTTAGGAGGTGTGGAGTTTGAGACTCCTGTTGGATGTCTCAGCCAAGATGTCCAGCTGGGGTTGGTATTATGGGTCTGGAGCTCAGAGGGAGGGACAGGTGCGCCCCAGAAGGTGGTGGTTTCCGAGCCTCCAATCCGCAGCAAGAAGAGTGAGGCCAACAGCAGGGTGTGGTTCAGACCCGGGGCTGGGTTCTTGAAAGCCCACATTCTTGCAGCTCCAGCACGGGGCTTCTCCTCATGTCCTCCCGAGGCCATTTCTTGAGCCTCAGGAGCAGCCGCAGCCAGTGAGGCGAGTCCGGGACCCCGCAAATCCCAGCCCAGCCTCCAAACGGCCAGGACCTCCTCCGGGCCTCAGAAGCTGGGAAAGAACGTTCTCCCTAGAGTCAGAGATCCCAGGAGCGCCAGAGGCTGTCACTCTTCCTGAGAAGTGGACACCTGGCACACAGACAAGGCCTTTGCTGGTGCCTCACGCCCCCAGCTGTGTTTCTGCTCCCAAGCGTGGCTCTGGGGAGCTGGGCCGTACGTCCCCCACCTTCCCCCGCACTCGTGGGGCCATTTTTCTGGAATAGTTTCCTTCTGTGGGCTCAGGTGAGTACTTACTTGCCTGGCGGAGAGAGCTGGAACGCGCCCCAGCTGGCCCTCAGGTACCATTTTGAGTGTATAGAGCATCCAGAAGGCGTGCCTTATATGGGCCTGGGAGCGGATGGCACGTGGGAGGCATCCTGCGTGCTGAAAATGCTGTGCGCCCTAAAGAAGGCTGAGGAAGTCTTTTTCCTCTAAAGATACGACTAGTGCCTCGGATTTATTTTTGCCTTGAAAGATTTCTAGGCTGCCTGAAACCCTGAGAGGGCTGGAGGGAAGCAGGGCTCTCCGAGCGGCTGGGCCTGCCAGCAGAGGCGCTCAGGAATCCCTCCATCTGGGAAGACGCTGGTTCTCCCCGGTCAACGCCCGGGCTGACTTCTGCTCCAGTCGGCCTTTGGAGTTTTGTCTGCCTCTTCCCCCTTCTAGAGGGGACCGTCGCCCCCCGTGTGCCACAGACCAGTGTGGGGAAGGGTGGCCCTCTTTCCGTGACTGGTAGTCTCTGCCCCCTGGCCGCCTCCCCACGTCTCAGTCACTAGCCACTAACTAACGGTCGCTTTACAAATCAGCACAGTTTTAGTGGCAAGTGACAAATTCAAGTCCAGCCGCCTTAAGCCCCAAAGGGAGTTCACTGGCTGGGGTCACTGAAGATTTCAGGAGGGGCGTTTACTTTCGGGTAAATAGGCATCCAGGTGCTCGAATGATGCCATCTGAACTGCCTGCCTCTGAGCTCTGCCACCCTCCGTGCTGGCTTTATTCTCAGGCAGGCTGGTCCCACGCTGTGGCAAGATGGCCGTCAGCTCCAGGCTTACACCTACAGGAGCTCGGCAGAGGAACAGCACCACTTTGCAGGTCAACACGTGGTAAGGGTCCTGGAATTCAACGTCCAGGGCCGCCCAGCTGGAGTCTTAGGACCATTCCTAGCCGATCGCGGGGTGGGGGTGGGGCCAGGACAATGCTGTGTTCTCACTGGCCGGGTTTGGGTCACGTGTTCAGCTCCTGGAGGAGGGGGTGGGGTGGGCTCCAATCCAGGCTCCAGGGACTGAGTGTGGCTGAGTGGAGGTTCTGTGCCCTGAAGGGGCAGTACAGGGGACAGAGGGAAGTAATGGATGACTATTATGCTTGACCCCTGAGTACGGTGATGTGGAAAGGTGGTCTGTGAGCCGGACTGGCCCTCGAGACGGAAGGAAGTTCTAATGGTGGAATGTTGTATATGAGGGCAGCTGTCTACACAGGGTTAAGCCAGGCGTTGGAGTCCAGTATGGTGTGTTGGGGGTGGGGGGTGGTGAGAGGGCTGGGTGTAGGTGTGAAGGGAGCCAGCACCTGGGATTGGGATGGGGGATAGAAGCTCCAGAATGGGGTGGAGGATGTGCCTCCAACTTTCTCCCTCTTGCCCTCTCTACTCTCACCTTCCTTTCTTTTTTCTTCCCTCCTTCCTCAAATATGTGAGTTCCTGTTCTGTGCCAGGCACACATCCAGCGCTAGGGGACACACAGATGAACAAGATGGAAGTGTTTCCTAGCTATTAGGGCTTAAAGTCTCCTTCGGGAATAAGAACTAATAGATAAGTGAGATCATTTTTAAGAGATGAGCCAGAGAGTGTGACTGAAGTGTGGACAGCTGCTTTCACCAGGGTGGTCAAGGAGGGCTTCTTGGAGGAGGTGACATTTAGGCAGAGACCAAATGATGAGAGGGAGCTGACCCTAGGAAGGATAGGGGTGGGAGAGGAAGGGACAGTGAGCATGGTGGCCTTGAGGTGGCAAAAAGCCCTGGGTACTTGAAAAATAGGCAACAGCCCATGTGGGTGGAGCCTGAGGATGGAGAAAGCGCTGGAGGTCAGAGTAGGGCTAGGCAGGAGCAGAAGGCCAGGGGAGATGTATTGGAAGGGAAATGAGCACTGCTGCCTCCTGGTGTAGGTGGGGGGATGATGGAGCCGTGTTGTGGCTCGGACCCAGCCTCCTAGGAGAAGAAAGAGAAGCAAGAAGGATCATTGTCCTTCAGCACCAGTTCTGTACCAGCTGCCATCTATCCATGGCCCTGAACCTTCAGAAACATCCTGTGAAAGGTGTGCTCCCATTTTACAGATGAGGAAAATGAGGCTCAGTGAGGCGAGTGGCCCCAGGCCTCTTGGCATACTTTGTGAAGCTATAATTTGAACTTGGGTCTTTTCACCTCCCAGACTCTGCCTCCTACATGGATCTGCCTCTCGCCACGCACATTCAAATGCGGCAGCAGTCCAAAGTGATTTATCGCTTTTCTTTCCTTCCCGCCGCCTCTCGTTTCCTTTCTTAATTTCCACATCTCTGAGCTGAAACAGGCTGGTATTTAAATTTGCCAGTAGCAGAGTAGCAGATGGGGGTGGGGGCAGCGTTGGCCCCTCAGAGCACAAGGGATGGGAGGCTGAGCCCCACCTGGCCGCCGAGCAACAACCCCCCCACTCCCCCCCCCCGCCAGATGCTCCCCACAGCGCGTGCCAACGCCCCCCTTGCCCAGCTCCTGAAATGGTTTTGGAGTAAGAAAGAAGATCTGCTTCTCCTAGCACGTAAATGTCACTTTACTTCAAGCCTTCCTTTTTTATCAGCTCACTTGGAAAGTGCCTGCTATCTCCAAAGGAACGGTTTTGGTTCATCTTCCAAATGCCACCACAGTTGGTGCCGGCACAGAGCTTAATAGCAGATTATTTTTACAGCTTGTGCTCTTCCCCGTCTTTGAATCCTGATGCCATCTTCCCCAGACACGTGAGAGAGGAAGTGGAAGGTTGCCATCATCAACAACCCATATGTCCTGCATTATGGGGACTTTCAGGGACCTTCCTTGGAATCCCTAATTCTGGGATGAGACACAGGGCCCCTGACACAGGTTCAGGCTTCAGAAATTTACTGCAGAAGAAAGAGTTCCTGTTTCACCTAGACCTTTTGTCGTGCCCGTCTTGATTTTTCCTGTGCAGTCTCTTCTGGAAATGGGACCTCAAATCTCTTTGGGCATGACTGCTGCCTCTACCCTTAGTTCATGCATTTTGGGTAGGGGTGAATTCCACCTGTTACCCCCTACCCCACCACCATTTTTAGAGGTGGTCACATGATTGAGGCTGGGCCAGTGAATGTGTTTTTCTCCCTGATCTACCTTGGTGACTCAGACACAAACAGGAAACCCATGCCAGACCAGCAAGATTTGGTTTGGGGACTTATATGGGAACTATTGGCAAAGAGAAGTTGTCCCGCTAGGAACTGGCTGAATGGGTGAGATGGAGACCGGAAGCTGCTGGCAGCCAGAGTGCTGGGAGAAAGTGTCTTTGATAGTGAGGACAACACAGAAAAGAAGAGCTAGAACTTGGGTGACAGGGAGGGAAAGATGGAGTTCTAATGAGATCACTTGAACATCTGGATCCAGCCATGCCTGAAGCTAATTAAGTTTGGAGTCGATAGGTATATGCATTCATAAATTCAGTTTGATGGCAAGAGTACTGACTAATAGCTATTGGTGTGATCCTGGCCGCATAAAGCAACTTGGTCTCTGAGTTTCCCCACCCTCACACGTTACTGCAAAGATACGGCTCATAGCAAGAAGGAAGAAAGATAGGGGCAAGGCATAGACCCCACTTCTCACCTACATGATCACGTGGGGCATCTGTTGAAGGCTCAGCTGCTCTCTGGGGATCCCCCAGAAAGATGTTCAAAGTATAAAGGGCAGGGCTACTTGCTGGGACAAGGTTGGCAATCGGAGAGGAAATGCAGGGTCACAGACTGAAGGCCTCCCCTGGCCCCCTTCTTGCTTTAACACAAGGGCCTCGGTCCTCCAGGCTGCAGTCAGCCAGGGGCTCTCACGAGTACTTTTGCCGTGCTTATTCACTCCCAGAATTGCACTTAGACTCAGCAAATAGTTACCAGGGAGCATGCCAAGTCCCGGGGATTGAAAGACTTGGGTTTGGATTCTTGCATTCTTGTCTCCCTTAGTAACCACATGCTGTCGAGCAGGGTCCCTAAACCTCCCAGGGCTTCCTGCTCCTTGTCTGTAGATCAGGAATAACCGCATGACCTGCTTCAGAGGGTGGTTAGGAGGACTTCATGTTTGGCCCTGGGTCTGGCACATAGTGAGCCACTGCTAAGCATGTGCCAAGGTTACCGTTCCAGAGACGATGATATCCTAGTCCGTGTGTGTGTGTGTTGCGGGTTGGGGGGGGGGGGGATGATGAAAGTGGCTCAGGTTTTAGAGAGTTATATAAATGGATTATTTCTATGTTGTGTAGTTGATGATAAGACGGACACAAGCCACTTGTACAGGCAGCTCTGGGAGCCCAGAAGGAGAGCGATCTGACAGTAGGTGGGATTCGGAGAAGGCTTCTTGGAGGAGGTGACCACTGAGCTGGGACTTGAGGATTGAATAGGAGTTGGACCAGAGAATAGCAGGGGCAGATGCTTAGGGGCATAATACGAGCAGGAAGTTGTGCCCGATTTGAGTAACTGCCCCAGTGGGATGTGATGGAACCAGAGAGTCAGAGGGTAAGAAGAAAGTGGAAAGACGATAGCAAGAATTCGGGGCAGATCCTGGGAGCAGCAGGGAGCCTTGGAGAGCTTACTGACGAGGGAGTGGAATGGTCAGATTTGAGTTTTAGGTGTTTCCCCCATCTGCCGTGAAGGGAGATTAGAGGGACAAGTCTCCTTAGAGGGGGAAAGTTGTTGGGGGCATCTAGATGAAGCTAATGCGGTCCACAGACAGAGGGGATGGTCTGGAGGGAGGGGCAGGGCCAAGACAGGTGAGAGGGACAGAACTCAGCTGGACGGAACACTGAATACAGCCAGTTTCCATCTGATCCTCGGTTCCCTTGACTGTGATTTGAAAACACATCACGTGTGCCTTATAGAATGATGGGTTGCTTACCGAGATCTCTAAAAGCTGACGTCATCTCTCCCCAAGTGAACCTCATATTTTTTCAGCCCATCTGCCATAGCTGGGTATATTTTGCCTTGATCAACCATTGTCGTCTTTTTAATTTTTTTCCATCCCAAATACCGATCCGGACTCGTAGCTGTAGGTCAGATTCTCGAAGCTCTTTATACGCCGTAGCCCTGGACCACTTGCCAAATACTCGCCTGTGCCTCATCCCACTTTGTTTTCACAGACGCCCCACGTAGTAACTGGGATGGAGATCCTGGTGTCCGTTTCAGACATAAAAGAACAGAGGAGCTGGGAACCTAACTAACTGGCCTAAGTACCTGTTAGAGCTACCAGATTTTTATTTCTGTTTTATGGGTATGTATTTGTTTTCTGTGCTAATCCTTAAGCGTGAAATTGCATTTTAATTTTTTAAAAGGTGTTATTTATTTTTGAGAGACAGAGCACGAGAGGGGAGGGGCACAGAGAGAGGGAGACAAAATAGAACGCAGGCTCCAGGCTCTGAGCTGTCAGTGCAGAGCCTGATACAGGGCTTGAACCCACGAACCGTAGGATCATGACCTGAGCCGAAGTCAGACGCTCAACCGAATGAGTCTCCCAGGTGCCCCCGAAATTACATTTTAAGAGATGTTTGAAATACAAGGATGCCCCTCTTTTGCCACAGGTGGTAGGTGGCACGGACTGGTGTTTAGCGCCCATTTCTGATTCTGTCCTTCTGTTTCCCATACGCAGAGGCAAGAAAGCGCCCGATTCCGTTTCCCAGAGTCCCTTGCTGCTGGTGTTCTAGATGTTACTTAGGCCTGGCCAGTCAGTTGCATGCACATAAGATCTGCTTTTGCCTTCAGGCAGTTTGCTCTGTTTTAATATTAAGCTTCTGTGACGTTAACACATGTTCGTGGCTGTTTGTTGGACAGACTACAGGAGATTTGTGCAGCCTCATGGCGTAAGATATTTGTTTCGGAAGTCCATCTGCACATTAAATGCATATGCAGACACGTTTTCATTGACCAACGACCAGAAACTCTCACCGCAGGCAACACTTTGCTCAAGAGCAGCCGAATTATACACAGCGCAAGAGGCTGATCCCTAGCTGTATCACGTAGAACTGGGTTGGCCGCACACAGCAAGAACCTGACCAACAATGGCTTAAACAAGTAGATGTATGGTGGGCAGGGAGCGCCGGGGGGGGGGGGTGTGTGTGTGTGTGTTGGGGATTTGTTTTTTCACACCAGATGCCCAGAGGTAGGGAGTTGCTGGCATGGATTTAGCTGCTCAGAAGTGACATCTTGAACCTGAGCTCGCTCTTCTTTATGTCTTTCTACTTTGCTTTCCTTCACATTTTGACTGCTCTTGTCTCATGGTCACGAGAGGGCTCCTGTAGACAAGAGGTCATTCAGCTTTCCGGCAGCGGCTGACAGACACACACGGGGCTTCACCCGTTTGTAGACAGAAGCTTTGTTTGGTTGCTTCCTCTGCTCTGGGTTTGGCCAGGATGGCACCAAGCTTCCACCTGCCATTCGCACCGAATGCCAACAGCAGCCGACATCAGCGGTCCGCTCCGGGAGCAGCCTGAGCCACACAGGTCTCTCGCTGTAGTGACTAAGGCAGGCACCGAGTGCAGAATTTTATCGTCGTTTCAGTTGTAAAAGCTGATCCAAAGCCACACAAAGTGACAAAAATTCACCAGCCTCAAAATGTGGTGATGAGCAGTGTTGATCAGCCTGGCTCAGTTCTGGAGTCTGGGTCTCGAGCCTGACCCTCACTGCTCCCTCCCTCGCTCTGACGAATCTATGCAGTGGGTGTCTTCTGCCCAGATCTGACAGTCACCACTGGGTGGCCCCTGTCTGTGCCTGTCACGGGATCTGGGAGAGCTGGGGGACCTCTAACTACAGGATTTATATCCTATGGTCCGAATCTCAGGGGGCAGTGGTGAGCATTTGGTAGGATAGTCAGTCTCATCCCTTGGCCCAGTGCCTGACCCTAAATGAATTTTCCTATTCACTGTTGGAGGAGGAGTTGTGTTCAGCCAGAAGATCGCTTATATTCAGGTAATCGCCGTTTACAAGGAATATTTACATACATCATCTTATTTAATCTAGCCCAGTGAGTATCGGCACCCCTGTTTTACAGATGCATTAACCAGGGCTCAGGAGGGCTGAGCATCTCGCCCAAGGTCACATAGATCTGTAAGAGGCAGAGCCGGGACCAGAGCCCAGGCCCTCCTCCTGCAAATACCAGGGCCATGAACAGGGTGAGGCACTGAGGTCAGGTGCAAAATGTCAGGGGCTGCCAAAAAGCTGAGAAATCGAGATAAATTACGTTGGGGTGCAATACTTTAAAAATCAAAATCTATACAAAAAGGATCCATGGCAAATATCCACAAGGCAAAATATTAAAAGTTTTTTAAATGTTTTCATTTATTTTTGAGAGAGAAAGAGTAAGCAGGGGAGGGGCCGAGAGAGACAGGGACAGAGGATCCAAAGCAGGCTCCAGGGTGACAACAGAGAACCCGATACGGGGCTCGAACTCACGAACTGTGAGATCATGACCTGAGCCGAAGTCGGATGCTCAACTCTCTGAACCACCTCAGAATATCAAACTTTTAAACAAAGACAGGATCAGCCTGACTGATGTTTTCTTTGGCTCAGGCTCCAGTAGGGCTTGGCACGGCTGGGGCTGACTGTGTGCTGGCTGCCGGTGGCCGAGGTGGCCCCCACAGCCTCGGCCGTGCATCCTACTTCACGAGATGTACACGGAAGCTGTGGCCTGGGGTGTCTTCGACTCCTGCTGGCATCCAGCACTAGAAGTAACAGCCCCACCCTATCACGTACGGTGACAGTTGCGGGGGATGGCCCTCAAAAATCTTGGGACGCTGTTTCAGTTCTAAAAAGAGGACTGGATGTGAAATACACACAAATGGCAGATTCTACTACAAGGGGACAGTACCTAACACACAGGACCGTGACTGCAGTGGTGGGAGATCGGGCTTGGGGCAGAGCCAGACTTTGGCCGGACGTCCTTCCTGATGCCTGCAGGTCGGTGCAGGTGTTGGGGGGACAGCTGGTGCCCGGGTCCCTGCCCAGCCCTGATTCTCCAGAGTCACATCCTTCTGCTCACGGCTGCTCAACCTGTGCTTACACTTCACTCTCGTTCCTCCTACAAGGCAGTCTTGCAGAACGTTTAGGCCACTTAGTTACCATCCTAATCTCTTTTGACCAAACCTGTCTGTTTTTACACTACTAATCACCGGGTTGTGCCTCCATCCCGCCCCACGGTAAGGAGTTCTGGGGGAGGAAAACAGCAGGATGAACAAATCCCCGATTTCCCGGGGAAGGAGCCCAGCAAGGCGTAATGAAGGGCTCGGGTAGACCTCCAGCAGTACTGAGAACGTCTCTTTACGCCATACGGCAAGAACAGAAGCAAGTTTCTTCTAGAATGTTGCTTCTCGGAGGGTCACCTTTCCTGTGATGGCAGGTCAGGCGCTCAGGAGGCAGGGCCAGGGTGGCAAGGGTCAGTGGAAAGGTTGCATATCCGCGGTCGTCTGCAGGAGCCAGGGAGTGGCTGGGCAGAGTCATAGTCCCCACCACCCCCTGTTGTTTTACACTCATCTGCTTTCTTCCTTTTTTTTTTTTTTTTTTTTTAAGTTTATTTACTTATTTGGGGAGCAAGAGAGCATGGGTCGGGGAGGGCCAGAGAGAGAGGGAGAGAGAATCCCAGGCAGGCTCCACATTGCCAGCGCAGAGCCTGATGTGGGGCTTGCACCCGTGAACCGTGAGATCATGACCTGAGCCGAAGTCAAGACAGGGGCCCCTCCACCCTGTCTGGTTTCCTCATGTCTGTCGCCTGCCTTGCTGTCGCGGAATTAACGTCTGGCTTCTCCCGCGTTGAGACTAAGCACTTGGCGTCCTAGTATCAGAACATCTGGACACACGACAGCAGAGGAGTTCTAGTAGCTCTCATTCTCCAGATCAGCCTTTAGATTATTGTTCAGCAAATATTCGCTTTCTTCCTACTCCCTTCAGCCTCTGCTTAAGAAACATATGCCCTGTCCCACTGAGGTTGCCCTTGACCTTGTGATTTGTTTTGATCAATAGAATGAGGGTAAAAGTGCCGGTGTGCCAGTTTTGAGCCTAGACCATAAGGAGGATCTCACACTTCCACCTGCCTTTCTGGTAGCTCCAGACTTTACCCACGAGAATAATAAACTCCTGGGTAGTTGCTGTTTTTCCATCAGAATAGACACATGTAGCGAAAACCCGACTCTGCTTTCCCACATACCTGCGAGATGATGATAAATTCTCACTGTGTGCTGCTGAGTTCTGGCATGGCTTGTTATGCGGCAAGAGCTGACCGATACAGAGCCGAGGGCTTTCTGAGGTTCGAGAAAACTGATAGCAGTGAGCATCAGTGGCGCGGACTTGGGGCCAGATCAACCTCGGTTTGACCCTGGTAGGCTCCTGTTCTTATCACCTGTGAGCTGAGGCGTGCTGCTGCACCCTGGCCTTTGAGGAATGTCCCTGTGTGATAAACATGGATGGTCACCTCTACTGCGAAGGGCTGTTGTGAGAATGACACAGATTGTATCTGAAGAACTGGAAACGTAGCGGGTCCCCCGTGCCTTGCTGTCATCCCCACTCCCCTTCCTTTCCAAGTGTTGCCAAACTGTTAGGTTTCGAGAATGGCTTTGTGAGCCCCTGTGTCACCAGAAGCCACTTGATAGAAGCTGTAGAGGTAAAGATCCAGGCCCTGGAGTGATGCTGGCTCGCTCCAGTTCTGGCTGCACCCCTTACTAGCCGGGTGACTTGGGGTGAGCTACCTAATCTCCCGGCATCTCAGCAGTTAAACGGGTTGAACGGCATTTCCTAGCTCCGGGCTGCAGGAAGGGAAGGGTTCTCTGAGACAGGAGCGGGTCAGGAGGGCAGGAAGGTGGCACCCCGTAATAGCAACCTGCGGGCACGGCCACTGTTGTTCATGATGCAGGACTTCAGCATTCCTGTCCCACCTCCTCACCCTTCCTCTCTGCCAGCGTTGCTCTAAGTAGGACCCGTGGGCCACCTACCGTAAAATCACCTGGCCGGTCGGAGGTGGTACTCGTTAGAATTCAGACTCCCGGGCCCCGTCTCTGACCCATAGAATCAGACTCTATGTGGACGGAACCTGAGGACGGAACCTCTCTGGGTCCTGGAACCTGCATTTCAACTGTCTCCCCACCGCTGACCCGGGCTCCTCCCCGGTGGTGATCTCATGACTTTGGCTGAGTGGCACAGAGTCCGTTCGAGATTCAAGTTTGAGGCGCTGTCTTCGAGGCAAATCAGAACCACCCACTGTTAGCCTTTTGGTTTTTGTCGACAGAAAGCGCGTGGGGAAGTTGCACTTCTCTGGGTGCCCGTGTGGTGTTGGCTGTGTACCCCAGCCTGGGAGGTTTAGAGAAGTGGCCAGGTTTCCGGGGTGGGCCTTGAGGGCCCCGGGGCGGTTCGCCCCGGAATCAGCAGTGGTCCGGGTGCCTGCTGGGTTTTGTATGCCCCAAAAGCTAAGAAAAGTTTTTACCTTTTTACACTGTTGGAAAAAGTCAAACTGTGCGGTTGATTTCAGTGATAGGGAACACTGACTTGGGAACCCCAGTTAAGCAAAATACTCTCATCCACGTTCCATTCTTCTCATTAGTAGACTTGTATTCTTATTATTTTTAATGTTTTTTTTTTAATTTTTTTTTTTAGAGAGAGTGAGAGAGAGAGAGAGAGAGAATGAATCCCAAGCAGGCTCTGTGCTGTCAGCACAGAGTCTGACGCAGGGCTCGATCTCACAACCCTGGGATCTTGACCTGAGCCGAAATCAAGAGTCAGACACTCCAACCGGCTGAGCCACCCAGATGCCCCAAACTTGTATTATTCTTTAAAACTGCACTTAGTTACTGTATTTTGAATTTCATCAATAAAAAAATGTGTGGAGATTTTTTTTAAAATCTTGTTAATACCATACATAATTCAGTTCTGCCTCTTGACCCATAATCTAAAATTTTGATTCTCTGGCCCTGGGTAAAAAAAAAGTTTGGTATTTCTGGTCTGCCCTCTGGGGAGCTGTCTCCCTAACCCCTTGGCTCCCTCTCCTGCGGGAGAGTCCACGAACGAACTGGTTGCAGATCTCAGAATCAAAACTGCCTGCTGGCCCCAACAGGATTCTTGGTTCCACTCTTTCCTTAATATCTGTAGCAGTTCTGGGGCGCCTGGGTGGCTCAGTCAGTTAAGCGTCTGACTCTTGATTTCAGCTCAGGTCATGATCTCACCATTGGTGAGTTCAAGCCCCGCGTCGGGCTCTGTGCTGACAGTGCAGAGCCTGCTTGGGATCCTCTCTCTCTCTCTCTCTCTCTCTCTCTCTCTCTCTCTCTCTCTCTCCCTTCCTCCCCCTCCATCCTCTCTGCCCCTCCCCTGTTCTTGCTCTCTCTCTCAAAATAAATAAATAAACTTAAAAATATACAACTGGAGGGGTTTTACACACACAACTGTCAAAAGAAGATGAGAAGTGTGGTTCAGAAAACGCGCTGTCCGATGCTGGGCTGGTGCAGCCTTGGAGGGTTGCCCCTCTGCTGGCCCCCACCCCAGCCCTGCCCCCCCAGATCCAGGTCCCCCCCCGGAGTGTCCTCCCGACTCAGCCTGTGTTGTGGGCTTCTTCCCACTCGCCTCGCCCCTCTCCTGGAGGCTGCAGTCCCCATGGCAGAAGGAACGGAGGGAGCAGTCTTTGGGAAGCCGCTCAAGGCAGAAGGGGCACTTTGGGCGTCATTGGGCATTGTCCCCACTGCTCCCCACTTGCTGACAGAGAACCGGCTGCTTCTCGGGTTTTCCATCCTTAGTCTTGATTCTCACATGGGGCTCCTCCTTCCTTTCTTTTCTCCGCCTTCAGAATTTGCAGCTGCCCCCTGCCGTCCGTCCCCTCCCCGGGACAGAAAGCAGAGAGCCAACCACCCCCAGGAAAAGAGAGGGTGGAGCCCAGGGCAGGGGGTAAAGGAGAAGCATTCAGATCACTGAGGAAGAGGGGCGCCCGGTGGGGGCTCAGTCGGTTAAGCGTCCAGCTCTTGATTTCAGCTCAGGTCATGATCTCGCTGTTGGTGAGTTCAAGCCCCGCGCCCGGCTCTGTGCTGACAGTGCGGAGCCTGCTTGGGATTCTCTTCCTCCCTCTCTCTCTGCCCCTCCCCCACTCGTGCTGTGTGTGTGTGTGTGTGTGTGTGTGTGTGTATCTCAGAAAAATATATATAAAAAAAAAAACCACTGAGACAGAAAAGGGACACGGGGCAGAGAGTCCACGGAGTGGTCCTGTGGGCCCCTGAGACCCTAGAATCCCAAGCGTCACGCCAGCAAATGGATCCCCCCCACGTTGGAGACCAGCGCCCGAGTCCCCATTCCCCTGGTGGACGCGGCGAGATTTGGATTCTGTCATCTGACTCTGAGGTAGAGAACCAAACGAGCATTATTTCAAGGGTTCGTGTATGTATTTGTTGGAGCTCTGTGCCCGCCCGCTTGCGGGCAGGGGCAGATGCCGGTGGAGACGGGACAGCCAAGTGCGTGTCTGGCCCCGTGGCCGGCAGCCAGGCTGCTCTGTGCAGTGACAAAGCCACCTCCGCTCCCCACAGTGAAGGGCATGGAGCCTGGAGACCATGGGTTTAACTGAGCAACAGTTTATACTCGTGCTGAATACAGTTTTCCAAAAGAATTAAAAGGAATCTTGTCATAACATTGTCCTAAAATTTGCTCTTCTCCCCCATCCTGAGCCTTTCAGTGAGTTCTACCTCGTTAATTTAACGGCTTTATACTTTTTCAGTTTTCTGCTGGTGCCAGAATTTATTCAATCCCCACCTTTGTCGAGGGACATTTAGGTGGTTGCTGTGTAGAACATAAATCTCACTCGAGCTAGATTCCTAGTAGGGACATTTTTTTTTTAAGTTTATTTATTTATTTTGCGAGAGAGAGAAAGGGAGAGAGAGGGAGAGAGGGGGAATCCCAAGTAGACTCTGTCCTGACAGCACAGAGCCTGATGTGGGACTTGATCTCACCAACCACGAGCTCATGACCTGAGCCGAGATCAAGAGCCAGATGCTTCACCAGCTGAGCCAGCACGCGCCCTAGTAGGGACGTTTTGGAGTAAAAGGGGTTTTGCGTATTTCATTTAAACTCATACGGCCAAATCACACTCCAAAAAGCCTGGACTATATTCTCCATCAAGCGGCTGCATGTTGTATGTCCACTTACAGATGGGGAAACCGAGGCACAGAGCAGCTGATGGGTGGTTCGTGTGACCGCAGGGCCAGACCTCTCGGCCACCGTGCAGGTTGGAGAGATTGTACTGGATGGCTCAGGGTGCTTGTGAACGCCGTGGCTAGCCTGAGTTTTCACAGAAACCCTAATGAACGAATTCTGAATGCACAAAGCCGCGTAAGGGGGGCCGTGATTCATATTTCCTCCGCAAACCTTCCTCTCAGCAGCACGCCCTTGGATGCATTTCGGCACGCGGCTCTGCCCAAGTTGGCTGTTTGTATACTTTTCCAGGAACCCTCTGCTGGGGAAGTCGCGGTTCACCTGTGAGCTAAGGGGGCACCAGAGGCAGCCACTGCCTGCATCCACTTTGTTGATGAACATCCACGGGGGACGTGCTGCCATAACTGCGTAATCCAGTAGAAGGCCCTGGCCCAGGAGGTGAGTGCTAACGCCAGGAATGACATGCGAGTGTGAGATGAACGAGCCGTGTCTCGGGGTGAGGCGGGGAGGGTAGGGTGTGTGCGTCGGAGGGAGGGCAGGAGGCCGAGAAGACAGAACGAGAGCTCACCTCGCCGCAGCCAGAGCAGAGCATGTTGTGTTGCTTGGTTTGGGGGTGATTTTTCCATTCCGTTATCTTGGCCAAGAATTTTTGTAACTGCAAATAACAGGTACCTACTTAAAGGAGGTCCAGCAAAAGAGGTAAATGTAGTTGCTCACTGGGCAGGTGTTCCCCGCGTATCTACCCCGTGCCACACACCGTGCCCTTGGAAACTTCAGTTCTCCTCGAGAGGAAGGTCACTAAACCAGGCACCAAATAAATGTACCCAGCATTGCAGATAGTGCTGGGTACATAGTGCAGATCGGTGCTCGGGTGGAGCAGGAGGTCGTGGGGTAGAGCACCTCTGAGGAGAGAACGTCTGGGCTGAGACCTGAATGATGAGAGCCTGGGTTGGGAATTTGGGTACAGAACATTGCAGACACAGGGAGTAGCAAGTGCAAAGGCCCTGAGGCAGGAGTGGACTTTGCATAGTAGAGCAGCAGAGAAGAAGCATGGTGTGTCAGGATGGACAGATGGACAGATGGGAGGGAGGGAGGGAGGGTCAGGAGACCAGGCTATAGTAGGGGCCTAGCAGCCTCAGCTGGGATCTTATCCTTAGAGCAATGGGGTAGCCATTGGAGGCTCAGAAGGGGCAGGAGAGTTAGCACATTCCTGGGAAGGACAGGAAGTTCAGGGGTGGGCCCAGGCTGTCTTTCTGCCCTCCATCGGTCTGTGGTTCGTCACCTCACAGTGTCAGGACGGCCACCGGAGCCACCAGCATCCAAGGCGGGAAGACAGGGTTAGGAGGATGCCTGTTGCGTCTGTGACGCAAACAGGAATAGAGCCTTTTCCAGAAGCCCCGGTGAGCTTCCGCTTGCAAGCCCTCGGCCAGAACTGGGTCCCGGTGGCCGCTGTGAGGAAGGCCGGGATATGGAGCGTTCCCCCAAGGGAAATGGCCCGACCGTCATCGTTGATCACCCTGAACCTGCCACACAAACCAAGGTTCTCAGACCAGCAAGGAGAAGGCCCGCCCTGGGAGGTAGCGGAGAAGGGGAACTCTCAGGCCAAGTAAATTAAAAATTGTAAATTAGAGGCCCGTCCAAGGTGCGGGGCCGTCCGCGCCCCCACCCACCCCACGCCAGCGGATGTTGCGGGGAAGGTGGCCGCCTCCGGCGTCCCTGGTGGAAGGCCCTGCAGAGGCGAGGCCTCTGTGTTAGGCAAGTGCTCCCTCTAGTGGCTGCACAGAGATGAGCCCTGCAGGCTCCAGGGAGCCCGAGGTCTACGCGGGCAGAGGGCTTGATCCGTCCATCCCGGAGCCCGGAAGGAGAAGGGCCCAGTGATGCTGGTACGAGTGAACACTTCCTGGGCACTTGCTGTGTGCCAGGGACCCTTCTGTGCAACTTACAAATATTAGCTCGATCCTCTGGGCAGCTCTGCACGGTCAGTCCCATTCATGTTTCAAAATTTTAGTGACGGGGGCCTTTGCCCTACCGTAGGGACGGGAATCAGACCTGCGTCTGTCTCACACAGACACCGTGCTTCCAGCCGGCAGATTCGGGGACTGTAACGTGCACCCATAAGTATTGTACCAGGGGGACAGTCGCGTTGATCATGGATTACATCCCTCTGTTGTTGTAACTTGCTTACTTAAAAAACCATGACTGGGGACTTAAGGGACTTAACCATGACTGGGGACTTAAGGGGTCCGTGGAAAGCCCGGGGCCCGATGCTAAGTGCTATAGGCCAGTCCGCACACTTCCCTGGACGGAGGCCCAGAGCAGCCATCAGATGGGCCAAGGGGCTGGGGCCCGAAGAAGTCAAAGAGCCTCTGTGCCTTACGATTTGGAGGCCAAGCTTATTTCTTCCGTAGACTTCTGGAGGCGGGTCGGGATGGAACTGATCAGAGACGTTTGTCACAAAGGCTTGTCTGAGCCCTAAGTGACTTGTGAGGATCTTAGATTTTGCATAAACCAGCTTTTGTGTGGCTCAGGAAACATCTTGACCTGGACACCTAATCAGGGCCCCTCAGGGGTTGAGGAAGGCCACAGCCCGCTCCCTATTTGAAATGAAAATTTCGTCTTTAAAAGCCAAAGGGGAACGTGAAAATTATGGAGTTCCCAGCCTTTGGGTAACGATGAGAAGAGTTAGGACTTTGGATTTGGTTTCTATTTCTACCCCCGTGGGGCTGTGTGGCTTTGGGCTAACCTCTTTGAACTTCTGGTTCTTTACCTTTCAGGTTGGTTTGAAAATTACCTCTTCCCAGGCAGCCATAGGAGAAAGTGGGGTCCATTCGGCCAACACTGAGGGTGGGCGCCTGAGTACCGGGGGTCTGTCTGCCCGACACTTGGGGTGTGGGGACTTGAGGGTGCCAGTCCTGACCTCAGGGTCGTGGTGTGGTGTGTGCAGGATAAGGCATTGGGATTTCTAGAGAGATCGGTGCAGGGGTTGGGGAACCCAGGGCAGGCTGCCGGTCCCACTGCCCGTGGCTCAGAGAGAGGGGTCCTGGGAGCCATCAGTACAGTGCTAACAGCAGGGCAGACCAACACCTGGGGAGCGGGTACTGTTCACCATTTTGTCTTTGCAACAACCCTGTGACTGAGGTGCCGTAGCCCCAATCAGCAGGAAACCGAGGCACACGCCAGCTTGGATCATGCCGGAGGCCCTATTAACAGCCAGCGGCAAGGTGGGGTCTCATGCCTGACCCCACAGACCTCAGAACTGACTGTTAGAGTGGGGAAAAGAGCTCGTGCTGGGGCAGGGTGTGACACGGGAGGTGTCTGAACAGTCGCCCATGGACGGTGTGACTGGCCAGAGACAGGATGCTAGAAAACAGTGGGCGATCCTGAAAGTCCTTTTTAGGGAGTGGAGGGGAAGCAGTGGTCACAGACAAGGGTAAGTTTTGATCCGGTTTATACAGTTTATTTATTTTTATTAAAAAAAATTTTTTTTTAACGTTTATTTTATTTTTGAGACGGGGGAGACAGCATGAATGGGGGAGGGTCAGAGGGAGAGGGAGACACAGAATCGGAAGCAGGCTCCAGGCTCTGAGCCATCAGCCCAGAGCCCGACGCGAGGCTCGAACTCACAGAACGCGAGATCATGACCTGAGCCAAAGTCGGACGCTTAACCGACTGAGCCACCCAGGCGCCCCTCGGTTTATACAGTTTAATTCCACTCTTAACAGGCTCTAGAAAGCCCATTTTTCTAACCCCACCGCCTGGCGCTTGGGGAGGCCCTGGGCTGCCTCAGCATGACGGTGGCCTGTCAGGGCTCTGCTCCCCAGGGCACCTCTCAGCCCTCACTCTCGCTCCCCCTGAAATTGCTGCGATGAGAGCTGGTCTCCGGCCCGGGGGGCCACCGCTCCAGGTGGCATATCTCACGCGAGGAGCACAGAGAGGCTGACTCTCACACTCCAGGAAGGCGTCTGGGAGCCGAGAAGGTTTCGGCCGCTGGAGGACGTTACTTACGTCTCCCTAACCAAACACAACTCACGGTTTCATGCTGGACATCCTCCGGTCTTACAAGGTTCCAGGCATTTCCACGCTTCCGGCCCATCCCCAGCCGCGTGCCCACCTCGCTTCCCCCTGCTCCTCCCTCCCTCTCCTGCACCTTCCCCTGCCTTCCAGATCTCTTTGCTTTGGTGCGGCGCACCTCGGGGGGTCTCTCTGCCTGGCCTGACTTCCAGGGTCCCCCCCCCCCGCCCCCGCAGAAGCACCTCTGCAGCCATCTGGGCCCAGAATTGTCAAGCTTTTTCAGTTTTTTGCAACAAGCTTCGAGGCTAGATTTGGTGTGCAGTCTGCCCATTTGCGGGGATTAACATTCATTATTCAAATATGATGCAGACTCTTCCGGCTCCATTGGCTGACAGCTTGTGACTTTTGGACAGAAAGTCAACGATACTCTCTCCAGTTTAAAATTTCTGTGACTCTGACACCCCCCTCCCCCACCCACACACCCCGGGGAGGGCAAAATTGAACACACACATACCCTGTGACACCCTGGGCCCACCCTCCGCTTAGATGCCCTGGAAGAACTCTCACTCCCACCTGCAGGGGCCACGCGGAAGGATGTGCATCCCAGCATCGTGTGTGAGCATGTGTAACAGAGCGATGTCAGAAGCCGTCCAAGTGTCCACCAACAGGCCGATGGAGCCATGCTTTTTGATACATTTGCAGCGAGAATGAGCTACGGCTACATTTATTAGTGCGGACAAATCTCAAAACACCGAGGAAAGCGTAGTGTTTTACTTATGCAAAGCATTAAGCCCGACGAGTAACAGCACGCATTGTTTACGTGTGCGTGCCTGAGTCCTGTCGAGGTAAGGGCAGATCTGGGCATGACGAGCGGCATATTCGGGACATTGGTACCGGGCGCGAGAGAGAAGCAGGCAGGGTGGGGGGAGTTACCCATGAGGACTTAACTTGATCTGTCACAACGATAAGCTTTGTTTCTTGAAAACAAACCCTGGGCACGTGAGGGGGTTCCCGGGAGACCGGTAACAGGTTTCTTAATCAGGATGCTGGCTTCGCTTTGTGAAAATTCATCAAGCCGATCACAGCGCACAGTCGATGCGCACTTTTCTGCACAGCTGTGATTTTTCAGTAAAAATTAAAAAACGTAAGTCATGAAGCAGATGTGAGCCAAGCCGGGCGGCGGGTGACTCTCTGTCCTTTGTCGTAGGCTTGAAATCCTTAATAATAAAATTCCGCGAGCCCGTAAACGCTTGGTGGTGACCCTACAAATTGAGATCACAAAAGTGTTCTCTCTGTGACCGCCTGGCTGGAGGGTTGCTGTATGAGGGCGAGTCCGTGACAAACACAGACGTAGGACCTGATGTTGTTTCCCGGGCCTGCCGTCCGTGTGACGCTTTGGCGGGGGGGGGGGGGGGGGCCTCTCCCTCTGCCTGGACTGGCTGCCGTGGGGTTAGAGCTGGTCTCGGGGCCTCGTCTGGAGCTCTTACAGGGGCACATTTGGACACATTCCAGCACTGGCTTTCTTACCCGCTTGGCTACACATCCGAGAACGGGTGAGGGAGGAAGACTCCGTTTAAAGGGAGAAAAGGACCAGGAAAAGGTCGTCTGCTCACTTTGATCTAGGACCTCGTAGTCACCAGAGAGGTTCCCAGGCTTTGCCGCCCCGATCCGCCCAGCAGCCCCGGCTGGGTGAGCGCTACCTGCGGCCATGAGACAGAAGAGGAGACCGGGCTCAGAGAGACAGGCCAGTGGTGCAGACCCGCCGCTCGTGACACACTTGAACTCGGGCCCGAGAGCCTGGAGCTCAGAGCCACCTGGGCAGATGCCACCCCTCCAGGGCTGGACGTGCGGACAGTGAGCTCAGGGCACCCGGGCCGCTGGAGGACGTACAGCCGCAGAGCGGAGATGTCCTGGGTCGGCTGATAATCGCCACACCCCGCCGAAACCGGATCCTTTACACGTATGGCACCCTCCAGTCCTCCCAGCAGCACGTAGTGAAAGGCTAAATGTCGTTATCTCCATTTTCCAGAAGGAGACGAAATGAAACCCACCCAGTGTTACCTGAACAGAGGGATGCGGAGGAGGGATTTGAACTCAGGTCTCCGATCCTATACCCGGACGCTTCACCGGCCACCCAAGACTCCCCGCAGTTCCCCCACTGCTTCTAGCCCCCGTTGTCACAAGTCGGGGCCCAGCAGGACCCAGAGGCCCTGGCTCATTCCCTTCGGATCTTAGGAAACGGAAGTACCCCCGGGAAATCTGCTTTCATTGGTGCGGCGGCTTTTGTGCCTCTGCGGAGAAACTGGCCGTGTGTACGTTTAAAGAACAGGGTTGAAACACTGTTTGCTCAGAGGGGTGTGGAAATTTTTCCGGCGTTTCCTTGGTTACGTGTTTTTCTAGGGTGCCGGAGAAGGCTCCAACAAGTCGTTTTAGCGGTAGTATTTTATAAATTTATAAATCTTTAACGTCAAACCCCCCTCCACGCAAAGGTCCGTAGAGCTGGAAATTGATGTGTGTTTTTGGCAAGTCGGTTAACAGCTAATTCCCTTCCCCAGCCACCACATCCATCTTTGCGAGGTGCCGGAAATAGAAGCGCCTGGGGTTTTGGTGGGCAGACGGAGGGGAAACCTCCCGCAGACGCCCCGGGTCCGGCCACCTCAGGGGTTGGCCTCGTGTCACGTCTCGGACACAAGCCGCAGTGATGTCACCCGATGCCACGGTGCGGAACTGCCCTCTGCGGTGTCTGTGGTCAGCCCAGGGCCCAGAAGTGTCTCCCTTCCTGGGCTTCGGTGTCCTGGTGAAGTCACATTTCCTGGGCTGGGGATTCGGTTACCGACAACTGCCTTGCCAGCTGGCAACTGCAAAAGAAACGTTTCTGGAGCCTGGGGCACACGGGGCTCTGGCGGGCCGGCCGGCGGGAGGGGGTCCTGGGCGCCGCAGGTGTGCGCTCCCAAAGCCCAGGGCTCCGCGGCCGGGACACAGCGCGGCGTGAGGAGACCCGGGGGGGCCGAGGACCCTGACCTGACCTGCAGCTCACCAGGAAGGGGGAGATGGGCGTGTGCGACCGGAGCGGGCCTGGGGCCCTTGTGGAACGTGGCTTTTCCCCACTCCCACAGAAAGCAGATACGGCAGTGGGAGGGTCCTCTGCCAGGCCCGGCAGTGAGTCACTTTTTCCACCAGCCCCTTTCCACGTGTGCCGTCTCACGCCGCGGCTGTTCTGCGGAGGGGGGAGCAGAGCCTGGAAAGGGGAGATCCGGAGCCCGGGGCGAGGGGGCCGTGTCCTTCTCCCTGGCCAGGTTCGAGCAGGGCGGTGGCACTCCCCCAACGACGCGCCATCGCTGCGTGCGAACGGGCCTCCCTTCACAAAGAGGATAAAACCCTCATTCCCGCCAGGCTCTGCATAATGTTGGCCCTGTCTAGCACCAGCCCCCACTCCGCCCACCTTCTGGATGATTCAGCCTCAAAACCCACCCTGCTGTTTGGCTCCTGCCCGCGATCTGACCTCAGGGTGTTTGCAGCGGCTGTCCCCTCTGCCTACAGTGTTGGATCTTGGGTTTCCACTCACCTGTCACCGCCTCGAGGAAGCCCTCCGTGATAGCTCTAAGATACTATCCCCATAACTTTATTCTTTTTGTAAGTTTATTTATTTTTGAGAGAGAAGTGAGTAGGGGAGGGGCAGGGAGAGAGGAAGAGGGAGAGAGAGAGAGAATCCCAAGCAGGCTCTGCACTGTCAGCGTAAAGCCTGATGTGGGGCTTGAACTCACAAACCCTGAGATCATGACCTGAGCCGAAATCAAGAGTTGGATGCTAAACTGACGGAAACACCCAGCACCCCCCATAACTTTATTCTATCACTCTTAGAGGGTTTTTTCCCCTACAGCCTTTATAATTAGCTCGCATGATCCCACATATTCGATTATTTACTGATTGTCTCTCCTTCACTAAAACGTCAGCTCCTTGAAGGTGGGGATCTTTGCCTGTCTTGCTCACTAAGTCTGTTTTGTATCTAAAAACTGGAGCGAATAATAATACAAGAGATTTGGGGGGGGGTCCAATGAAATAATACAGCTAGCAAATTCAGCCCCATGCCCAGCACATGGTGTGCCTGCAATAAATATTGGCCTTAAAAAGATTTGGTTGCATGAGACACTGTCTCTGTCCATCTGGGCTCCTGTAACAGCGTACTCAGACTGGGTGGCTTACAAGCAACAGAAATTCATTTCTCAGCGTTCTAGAAGCTGAGAAGTCCAAGATTAAGCCACCAGCAGGTTTGGGGTGACAGCCTTTGTTCTTTTTTTTTTTTTTTAAATGTTTTTTAATGTTTTGTTTATTTAAAAAAATTTTAATGTTTGTTTTGGAGAGAGAGTGACAGAGTGCAGTTGGGGGAGGGACAGAGAGAGAGGGAGACAAATTCTGAAGCAGGCTCCAGGCTCCGAGCCATCAGTACAGAGCCCGACGCGGGGCTCAGATTCATGAACCATGAGACCATGACCTGAGCTGAAGTCGGACGCTTAACCGACTGAGCCACACAAATGCCCCAGTATGTTATTTATTTTTGAGAGAGAGAGAGAGAGAGAGAGAGAGAACACGAGCAGGGGAGGGGCAGAGAGAGAGGGAGACACAGAATCCGGAGCAGGCTCCAGGCTCCAAGCCATCAGTACAGAGCCTGATGCGGGGCTGGAACTCACACACCACGAGATCATGACCTGAGCCGAAGTCAGACACTTAACCGACTGAAACACCCAGGCGCTCCCCATGTTTTTGTTCATAGAAGGCCATCTTCCTACTGTGGCAGAAGGGGCAAGAGAACTCTCTGGGGTCTCTTTTATGAGGGCACTAATCCCATTCATGAGGACTCCACCCTCTTGCCTTAATCACCTCCTAGAGGACCTGCCTCCACATACCGTCACATTGGGTGTTGGGGTTTCAACATACGAATTTTGAGGGGACGCAAGCATTCAGTCCATAATACCGCCCAATACCTGGTCACTCCGCTTGGGCCTTCACAGTCAGTCTCTAAATACTAAACTGTTTAGGTCATACTTTTTCGTTTTCTACGAAGTTTTATTTGCATGCCGCTTGCTATTGAAAAATGCAGAACTCTTAAAAGGTAGACACAGTCATAATACCTCACAGCTTTTCAGATGTTTGGCACCTGTGTGGGCTAGAGGCAGGTATCTTCATTATTGCTGCATTAAGAACTGAGCACAAACCCAGTGGCCTAAGACAGCACAATGAAAACAGCCTCACAGCTTCTTTGGGTCAGGAATCCAGCATGGCTTGGCTGGTCCACTGCCTCAGCATGTCACAAGGCTGCAACCAAGGCGGCCGCCAGGGCTGGGGTCTCATCCGAAGGCTTGACTGGGGGTGGAGCTGCTTCCAAGTGCACTCACCTGGTTGTTGAGATTTGTGGGCCGTTGGGGAGCCCCTCTCTTGGTTCCTCGCTGTAGCGGCCTCCCCGGGGTGGAGCTGACCACGTGACCATGGCAGCCAGCTGTTGGCTGGTACGGCTGCTTCGTCACAACCAACAGGGGAGAGAGTCTGCCAGCAAGATGGAAATCAGACCCTTCTGTAATCTAAGCACAGTGTGATGTCCCGCCTTCTCTGAGGTATTGTGTTGGTTAGACAGACTGCTCAGGGGGACGGGATTATCCGGGATGCGATGGCCACCCAGTGGAGACCATCGGAGGCATCTCAGAGACCGCTGACACTAGGGAAGAACCTGTGAGATGTACGCAAAGGCTTAGCTCGGTGGGCTCAGGGTTGTCCCCTCCTTCAGGCTGTAATGAGGTCCCTGAACCTGCCCACACCCCTTCTCAAGTCATCTCACAGTAAGCCTTTGATCAGAAGGCAACTGGTCTCTCTCAGTTCATGTGACAGGGACACGTAGCATGTTGCTTGAGAGAGGTTGTAAAGAATTTGTGTGACCTGGCAAAGGCCATTCTCTCGCCGTAAAGGCTCAGCGGCTGGGGTTGGGGCTGAGGGAGGCTGGGTCTCCAGAGAAGGAAGGGGCTCAGGCATCCAACCACCGCTCCTCAAGGTCTGAAGTCAGGAAAACCCATCAGAGTGACTCTGAAACTCTCACCTAACACCCACTGGAAGAGGAGGATAAGAAACCCAGGTGGGAAATCCCCAGGAGGGTGGGAGCCTCTGGCCAGAGACTGAGAACCCAAATGAACTTTGGGGAGAGCTGCTTCCGACAGGGCAGGTGGACGGGGTGGGCTCCTTCAGGCCCCAGAAGTCCTCGTACAGTTGGGTCTGTGATCAGTGCTGATCGTGAACGAGAGAGCTGGGGAGAATGTGTGCAGCCTTTGTTCAACAGTGACCCCTAGTGGCGACGAGGCCCCATGGATGTCGTTCATGGTCCAGCCGCCCAACTTTGTTGGGATGCTCGACTGGCCCTCCTTTGGACCAGGTAAATCCCAGGGTTCTTGAACAGTAGGCGTGGTCAGGGAGGAAGAGGTGATGTCGGACTTCTCAATGAGGCGTCATTTATTTATTGGAAACATGAAAGCAATCGGGAAGGAGTTGACTGCTTCACAGGTCACAGAGGTTATAGAATAAACCGGAGGTCGGCCATCTTTTATCAAAGGATTACATAATAAAGACTTCAGGCTTGCAGGCCATATGCCTCTGTCCCAACTAATGAACTCTGTCCTTGTAACATGAAAGCGGCCACAGGCAATAACTAAAAGAATGAGCACAGTTGTGTTCCAATAAAAGTTTATTTACAAAAACAGGCAGCCAGCTGCGGGCCCTCGTTTGCCGACCCCTGGAGTAAATAGTTGAGGTCAGTTTTTCCGTCTTTAAAAAACAGAAGATCGTGTACGTTTCTGTAAAGTGTTCTTTCCTCTCTTGGGTAAATGAAGTCTCATCCATGGATTTGCTAATTGTCCTTTTCTCCCTTCAATAAGTAGGTTTTACTATTTTATTTATGGATTTACTCATTTTTCCCCTCCTTTGAGTAAATGGAGGCTCTTCAATGGATTTTCTCATTCCCGTTCCCTTCTTTGGCTAGGTGGAAAATTGCTTAGTATTTTCTCCTTTAGGCGAATGTAAGCTCAATCATAGGTTTGCTTACTGTTCTTTTCATTGTTTGTGGGTTGCGCTTGATTCGGTCATTTGAAAGCATCTACTTACACACACACGTACAAGCTCAAGAATGTACGACTTGCGGTTGTAAAAGTGAGGCTGTTCATCTTCTGCTCCACGAGTCTGGAAAAGCTTATGAATCTCGAACACTGTCCGCTGGCGTATCGTCCAAGGAGACACATCACTTCCTCGTGTGCGGGCACTTTCTCCCCTGTCTGGCCGCATGCTTGCAACACAGCTGAAATTGGCATCAAGATTTTCCACTAGACGGTCCACACTCGCCAGCAGCCAGTTTGGAGGTGCTCCTGCCCTCAAAGCCGCAGCCATGTCCACGGCCTCGGGGGCAGGTCTGGGGAAAAACCACCAAGTGATCTGGGAGAAGCAAAGAGTCTGGGTCAAGGGCATAGGGATTTCCTTCCACCTCAGTACCGCTGCACCTCTCCGGACAGACAGACCTGCCGTTCGTCTCGAGCGTGTTTTTGTTTTTGTTTTTTTCCAAAACCTCAAGCAGAACTTCTAACCATGATGTGTGACACGCCTGTAGGTGTTCCTTACTCCTTACATGCTCCTCGGCATTCGATGTCATTATTTGAAAACAGTGGCGCCGCGAGAATAGTCTTGGGTTATTCTGTTTTAAAGGACATCCCATGAGAATTAGCCTTCGATGACTGTAGAAGGGTTTGATCAGAGAATCAGCCGGAAGGATTTAGCGTAGGGATTTGACCTTATGCAAACACGGGAGGTGGTTCGACAGCCTATGTGAGCCTGTTTCTTCGATGTGGGGCCTCACGTCAGCAGGGCCGCTGCCAAGAAGACAGGGCGAGTGAGAGACGCAGGCTCGAGGACACCCCGGAGCCACAAGGACAGGCCAGAAGCCCCACCCAAGGGATCGGCTGGAGAAGGTGGCATCCTTCATCACACAACTAAACAGGCACCTGCCCGGGATTCGGAGGACTGAAAAAACACCTGCGGGAGCTGGGAGGGGGCTTCCTGGGGCCCCGGGCCGGCCAGGAGAGCCAGAGATGAGCGCTGGGGTGGGCGAGCCACAGCCAGGCCCCCACACCCCACCCTTCAAGAATAAAAACAGCACATCTGCGGGGCACCTGCGTGTCTCCGTCGGTTAAGCATCGGACTCTTGATTTCGGCTGAGCTCGTGATCTCGCGGTTTGTGGGTTCGAGTCCCTCACTGGGCTCCATGATGACAGTGCAGAGGCTGCTTGGGATTCTCTCTCTCTCTCTCTCTCTCTCTCTCTCTCTCAAAATAACGAAACTTTTAAAAAAACAGCATCTATGCTTCTTCACTTCTACCTTCCCAGTCTTACCCAAAATGTCTCCTGAGGCCCATGCCAACCAGAAACTGTACAGGGAAAGGAATTCTGGGAATTCTAACTTGGGGGAGTTGACACAATCCAACCCCGCCACAGTTATTACATTAAAAAGTAGATAGCAGTAAACGAATTGATTTGGGCGTTTGTTAGAAATGTCACTCGGGGCGCCCGGGTGGCTCAGTCGGTTAAGCCTCCGACTTCGGCTCAGGTCATGATCTCGCAGTTTGTGAGTTCAAGCCCTGCATCGGGCTCTGTGCTGACGGCTCAGAGCCTGGAGCCTGTTTCGGATTCTGTGTCTCCCTCTCTCTCTCTGCCCCTCCCCTGCTCACACTCTGTCTGTCTCTCCTTTAAAAATAAACAAACATTAAAAAAACATTTGAAGAAAGAAAGAAATGTCACTCCCAGGGGCACCCGGGGGGCTCAGTCAGTGCTAAGTGTCCAACTTTGTCTCAGGTCACGGTCTCACGGTTCATGGGTTCAAGCCCCACGTCGGGCTCTGTGCTGACAGCTTGGAGCCTGGAGCCTGCCTCAGATTCTGTGTCTTCCTCTCTCTCTCTCTGCCCCTACTCTATTCACACTCTGCCCCTACTCTGTTCTCTCTCTCTCAAAATTAAATAAACATTAAAAAAATATTTTTAAGTCACTCCCGACTGTCAGTATAAATGGACATTTAAAACACACATAAGAAAAACTTCTGATGTAGTAGGAAAGGCTTGGGGGTCAGAAAACTTAGATTCACATTACTAACTGTGTGACGTAGGACAAGTGGCTTAACCTCTCTGAGACTTCATTGCTTCACCTGTAAGATGGGAATTAAAACTACCAACTCATGTAGATAATACACACAAGACATAGCACAGTGGCTGTCCATCAGATGAAAAGGGAGTTCACCGGGGCGCCTGGGTGGCTCAGTCGGTTGAGCGGCCGGCTTCAGCTCAGGTCATGATCTCACGGTTCGTGAGTTCGAGCCCCGCGTCAGGCTCTGGGCTGATGGCTCAGAGCCTGGAGCCTACTTCCGATTCTGTGTCCCCCCCCTCTCTCTGCCCCTCCCCCATTCATGCTCTGTCTCTCTCTGTCTCAAAAGCAAACATTAAAAAAAAATACTTAAAAAAAAAAAAAAAAAAAAAAAAAAAAAAGGGAGTTCACCCAGGCACTTAACCACAGTGTCGTATCGTACGGTGCTGTTTTCAGAGGGTACCAGTCCTGCCGAGTCTCTCACTAAACTGTGGATCCATGACATCAGGGATTATGACTAAATGACCAATACCGATGGATAAATGAGCTATGCCCCTGGGTGCTAGGCAGGATGGGCGGGGCCACTCCCCTTTAAAGATAACAACCGGAACTCTAGTCGTCGAGCAGTGAAGCGGCTGGACCTTCTGCCCTTCACCCCACATCCTCACGTCTGTCCTTCGCATCAGAACATTCTGGAAGTACGGAGAAGCGGCTCCACGTTCAGAGATGTTGCTCTTTCTTTTGTTTCCCCAGCATCCTGCGGTTGTGCCACCACGTGGTTGGAGTCCTTCGCAGGCTGCCTGGGAGAAAGTCTCGTTGGAGAGGCCATGCTCCGCCCGTCCTCGGAGAGGTGTGTGTGTTTTGCTTTGGCCGACTGAGTTCCACCTGTGCTGTTCGTTAAGTCGGTCGGTTTTCCGACAAGATGGATTAAGAATCTGTTATGTGCCAAGGACAGCAGCAGGTCCTGCTGTCTTCGTATTCATGTTTCGGTGGTAGCCAGCCTCTAGGATGGCCTTCTCGCCTCCTTGTATTCACATGCAGTGAACAGTGAAACAGGGGTAACTTATCTCTCTCTCTCTCTCTCTCTCTCCCTCACACACACGCACACACACATTCACAGGAATGATGGAGGTGACTCCTGAGGTCAGGTTGTAAAGACACTGTGCCTTCTGTGACACTCTCTCTTGAATCCGTCACTCTGAGGGAATCCAGCTGCCGTGTTGTGAGCACATCGAGCAGCCTTGTGACAGGGTCCGCACAGTGAGGAACCGAGGCCTCCTGCCAACAGCCGTGTGCGGGCGCCATCTTGGAAACAGACCCTCCAGCCTCAGTCAAGCCTTCGGATGAGACTGTAGCACCAGCTGACATTTTGACTGCAACCTCATGGGGGACCCTGAGCCAGAACCACCCAGGTGAGCTGCCCCCAGATTTCTGACTCACAAACACAGTAAGAGAACCGATGTGTATTCTTTTAAGCCATTTAGTTTTATAGTAATTCATTATGCAGCAATAAATAAGTCACACATGGGGAGAAACGAATAGTGCCCCACACAATGCCAGGTGAAGGCTAAGTGCTGTGGAGAAAAATAAAGCAGGAAAGGGACTGGTGGGGAGGGAATTGCAGTCTTAAAGAAGATAGTCACTAAGGCCTCACTAAGAAGGTGACAATTGGCTAAAGCCTGAAAGCAGTTAGGGAATGAACTATGTGGAAGAGTCTCTCGGGCAATGAGATCAGCAAGTGCAAAGGTCCTGAGGCAGGAGCCTGAGTGTGCCCTCGACACAGAGCCTGACGTGGCTGGAGCAGGTGAGGAGGGGAAGACGGTAGACGTGAGGTCAGAGAGATGACAAGGGGCCTAACCAGAGGCACGGAAAGCCCCATGATGAGATGATCGTAGTGGCTAGTGATCCCGGGCGTGGCTCAGTGCCAGGCCTGGCCCTTCCCCTGCATTGCCTCCTTCAATCCTCACCAGATGGGGTAGACACTGTTACTGTCCCCACTTGACAGATAAGGAAACTGAGGCCCACAGAGCTTATGTAACTAACCTGAGGCCACACGATCAGATAGGGATTCAAACCCAGGTCTGAGGTCCTCAAACCTATGGTCTTAATAACCAGTCGGAATTCGGGTGGGAAGGGAAGAAGGGGGAGGGGGGCGCTTCGCCTGTTCTCCTGAGGAGCCATCACGCTCTGGGATGCTTTGTCCAAATTGGGACCTGTTGAACCTGCGTTGCACGCGTACTTCGGGCCCCGGGGAGAGAGAGAGCGCGCAGGCCGTAAGTGACCCAGGGGGCGGGCTTCGGGCCGGGTCCAAGGCTCTGAAGATTCGCAAAGTAGCTTGGGGATCTCCGGCCCCGGGGGAAAGCGGGACCAGCCGAGGCCCAGTTGGCAGTGGAGTGTGTCGGCCTTGCTCCTGGCTCCCCACAGACGTGCATGAATCACCACGGGCAGCACCACACGGTCTGCCCAGGACGCGCCGTTCTGCGGGGAGCACGGCTCCCACTGTGAGCTGGGGCCAGGCCGGCAGAGTCTGTGGAAAAATGCTGCGGTGGGGTACACCCTGGCACTCTGCTGTGTTCTGTGCTGCCCCAGATTCCCCGGTGGCCTCCTGCCAGCCCAGTGGGATTCGGTACGTTGGTTGAAAAAAAAAAAAGCCAGTAGAGCACTTTTTGAGAAGTCAGAGGCCCAGACGTTAGGTTTCTGTCCAGGTTATTAACAACAGCCACGAGGTCACGACACTTACTTCGTGTGGACCGAGTGCCAGGCGCTGTGCTAATGTGTACGTCGTTCTGTCCCTCGTGGGCCTTCTCAGAGTCTTACGGCGGGATGCCTTTGTTAGCCCCATTTTCCGGGTGACGAAACCAAGGCACCGAGAGGTTAAATCACTTGACCAGGGTGAAGAGGGGGTTTTCACACTGTTGTGCTGTGGTACCCTGGGCCCCTCCCGGGTAATTTCGAGGTCACACTAAGGAGCGCGGAGGGCACTGAGGGCACCCACTTCTCCCTATTCCCAGCTCCGCTCTCTGTTCTCATATGTGGGGCTCGAGGTGAATAGTATTAGCTTAATATCAAACTAGTTTTCTTGTTTTATTTACACTGACAATATAAAGTATGCAAGGCAGGGGCCCTTCGTTGCCTTCTCAAGATCCATTGTTCCCTCCTTCACTCCAGTTTTACTGAATGGGGCATCGTGTCCAGCGAAATGGCCCCAACCCCTCCCCTGCTTACAGCTAGAGGCAGCCAGTAAGATGTAAAGCTGGGGTCACCAGCTGGGGCTCAAAAGGCTCTTCGTAGAGTTTACTCACTCACTAGAAGGTGAGTCCTTTTGGCCCTTCTTCTCTTTGCCTCCTTTTTGCTGCTCGGATCTTCAAAGTAACGGCCGGAGCCCTGGCAGCCACCTTGGACCATGGCTCATCACTGAACACGGAAGTTCTGTGCTGAGGATGGTTAAGTGGGAGGCTGGGGTGTTAATGGCATCGTGGCACTACCAAACCTACCACACCAGCCCCGTGCTGCCTCCTACGTGAAAACAAAAGGAGCCCTGCATGTTTTAAAACCTATACTTGGCTTCCCATTATATTCAGCTGGAGTTAAACTTACACGGCAATGTTTGTTGAACTCTTGCCATATGCTAGGGTACACATTTAACCCTTACGGTAACCCGATGAATTAGGTGGGTTCCGGAGCCGGGTAGTCTGGACTCGAATTCTTGCCTCTTTCTTTTTTTTTTTTTTTTTTTTTTTTTTATAAATTTATACTTATTTTGTTGTTGTTTTTTTAAAATTTTTTTTTAACGTTTATTTATTTTTGAGACAGAGAGAGACAGAGCATGAACGGGGGAGGGTCAGAGAGAGAGGGAGACACAGAATCTGAAACAGGCTCCAGGCTCTGAGCCGTCAGCCCAGAGCCCGACGCAGGGCTCGAACTCACGGAGTGTGAGATCATGACCTGAGCCAAAGTCGGACGCTCAACCGACTGAGCCACCCAGGCGCCCCAATTCTTGCCTCTTTCAACTTAGGCAAGTAACTCCATCTCCTTGTGCCCCGTTTTCCTTCTTCCTTAAAGGGGAACAGCAGCAGTGGGGTCCACCCATCAGGTCGTTCAGAGGATTAAATGAGGCTGTGTGGCACGTAGTAGGTGCTTAGTAAAGACCTGCCCTTCTCCCTGTTGTACAGATGAGGACATTTGAGTGGAGGAGTCCAGGGTTCCACAGGCAGCGTAGGGAAGGGGCAGGAATTTGAAGTCAGGCAGGATTCTGTTACTAAAATAAAATAAATTAGCTACTCCCTCTTAGATGATCGGTAAAGATTAATCTTGTTATGAATTCTGTGTAATCTATTGTTATATGTATCCATGATAACGAATGTGGAACTAAAAGATGTCATGTGGGGCGCCTGGGTGGGTGGCTCAGTCGATTGAGGGTCCGACTTCAGCTCAGGTCGTGATCTCGCGGTTCACGAGGTCGAGCCCCGCGTCGGGCTTTGTGCTGACAGCTCGGAGCCTGGAGCCTGCTTCGGATTCTGTGTCTCCTTCTCTCTCTCTGCCCCTCCCCCCCATCCATGCTCTGTCTCTCTCTCTCTCTCTCAAAAAGAAATTAAAACATTAAAAAAAAATTTTTTTTTTACATATGTCACTACTTTTTAACTAGTAAAGAAACAGTTTAAACAAAGACACCAAGCCCAACTGTGTGCCCAGGAGCGGCAGGGGGCCGGGAACACAGTGAAGAATAAACTGGTAAAGACAGACCTACTGTCCTTGAGGAACCCCCAGTCTGGTGAGGTGGGGGGGGGGGGGTGGGGGCTCATCCATGTAATATACACAGTAATATAGTAAGTGTTGTAAGGGGGCCCCTGGGTTGTGTGAGCTCAAAGAAGGGGCTCCTAACCCAGGAGGCAAGGAGGGCTTCCTGGAGGAGGAGACATGGGCATTTAATGCCGAAAGAAGCTATGGCAGGCTACTCTTGCCACAGCCCCTAGTGATCCCTGCCTGCCTCGTGTATTCACAGCCTCGTGTCAGATTTCCCCTTGTGTGGGCACTGCTGGGCCTAGTGGCCTGCTTCCAACGAATAAAATGTGGCAGCGTGATGGGCTATCACTTCCAGAATTAGGTGCACAACACCGTGACCTCCATCTCGCTGGCACTCCCTCCTGCCCTCCTGCTCACTCCGTCTGCCAGCTGCCGTGTCGTTACGTGTGCTGCGGAGAGGCCCCCATGGTGCGGAACTAAGGCGGCGGGGACAGGCGGGGGTGGGGGGTGGGGGGGGGGGTGGGGGCGGGGTGCTTCCAGCCGACAGCTTGCGAGGAACCGTGGTCCTTGGCCCAACAACGCAGGAGGAACTGAATGTGCCAGCAGCCCCGTGGGTGAGCCAGAGGCCTTGTCAGCCGAGCTTTGAGGTGATGGCAGCCCTCGGGAGACCCAGAGCCAGGGGACGCAGGTAACGGTGTCTGGATTCCTGACCCATAGAAACCCCGGGACAAAAAAATGCCATCTCAAGCCACTTGGTTCTGGGGGAGCTTTGTTACACGGCAGCAGATAACCAACACAGAAGAGCGGGAATTAGCCCTGTGTTGGGAGGGAAGCGAAGGGGAACGGGAAGGCCGTGGTGGGCACGGGGACCCACTGAGCAGGGGCCCAGAAGGAAGAGCACGTGCTGCTGCGGCAGAAACCGCGACGGTCTGGTTGGGGTACAGCGCAGGCTGGAGACGTCCACCCCGTGGGGGCAGGAACTTCACCTCATTGTTTTTAAGTTTATTTATTTTGAGAGCAAGAGAGAGAGAGAAAGCGTGAGGGGCAGAGAGAGGGAAAGAGAGGGAATCCCAAGCAGGCTCCGTACCATCAGCACAGAGCCCGACGCGGGGCTCAAACTCACGGACCGCGAGATCACGACCCGAGCTGAAATGAAGCGTCGGGTGCTTCGCCGACTGAGCCACCCAGGCGCCCCAGGAGCTCCGCCTCATTCACTGGCCACCATATCCCCAGCGCCCACGCGTGAAGGCTGGGCACACAGTAGGTGCTCAATAAATGTGGGTGGGAGGCGTGATCAAGAGAGAGGAATGGCCGAGGGGAATCTTGGGAGGAGGGCCCAGAGCAGGTAGCCGAGGTCTGCTGGCCTTCTCACGGAACCTGGATGGGTCCTTAGGACCACCCTGGCCCTCGGACAGGGGAGACGCGTGACCGCGACCAGGCCTGGAGCATTGCTGGAAGGAGGGCCCGTGGACCTGCCCGTCGATAGGATGTGTGGGCAGAGGGGAGTGGGGGCGTAAGGACACCTACTGCTATAGTCAGAGTGACTGGGGCGGGGGGGTTGGGGGGGGGACAGTCGTGCTGTTTTCTTGTGATAGAAAATATCCGAGCCATGACCTGGGGCAAGTCACTTAGCCTCTCCATGCCTCAGTCTTAGTCATCAGGAAAGTGGGGTTAGTAAATCCTACCTGACAGTCATGAATAAAGACCCGGGGATAAGAAAAAAATGAGATTTACACGCGATTTATGTGTAATGCATGATTTGTATATTACATACGTGCTTTTTACGTGTGGGAGGTTTACGTTCCGTCTACATACTATCAGAGCACCGGAGAAGGGGCAGCCTGGGTTGTTGGAGGGGCACCGGGAGAGGCGTGCGCTTCCGGAACGCCTTCCTCCAGCTCTGTCCCTGGGAAGAAACAAGCCACTCAGAGGAAATGAGAACCCTCTGCACGAAAGCTCACTTTCGCCAATTGTGGCAGAGGCAGATTGCATCATGTTTTCACTGCCATCTGCAAATGGCACCCTCCCGAGAAAGGGCCTCTCCCCCGACCAGCAGAACCTCTGAAATAGGACACTTCTTGGACCGACCCAGCGCAGGCCCTTGCCTCTTGACATCACTCAGGGCCTCCGTGTTCTGGCTCACCACGACAGATGTATAGATTTCAGGGTTTCGAGTGCTGACAGGGATCTGCAGCATACTTGTGGGCTCGAGTCATGTCTTAGCTTCGGGGCCCGGTCGTGCCCGTTCACATCACGGGTATTTCAGGGTCTTGACAAAGGGATCATCCTGAATGTCAGATGCGTCAGGGGGCTCGGGTGTTGTGTTTCTGCCTCTCGGGGGATCATGTAGGGTATCCGCGGGGTCATTCCAACGCTCTGGATCAGTGGTTCTCAGCTGGGAATCGTTCTGCCCCCCCCGGGGAACATTTGGCAGTGTCCGAGAACATTCTTGGTTGTCACGACCGTGGGGTTGGAGTGAGGCCGGGTGCTGCTTGAACCTCGTGGGTGGAAGGAAACCCAGGGTGCTGCTGACCCCCCTGCGATGGAGGAGGCAGTGCTCCCCCTCCCCCCCTCCCTGCAGAGAGTGACCAGCCCCGGTCGTCAATAGTGCTGAGCACAAGAAACTCAGCTCTAGGTTAACTCACTCGTTGAGTGAATTCTGAGTGCCCTCTGTGTGCCAGGTCCCGGGTAGCCCAGTGGTAAGACTGTGAAGGAGACCCCTGAGGCTCCCCTCATGGAGCCAGCTACCGTTCTGGTGGAGAAGACGGATAGAAACAGGTAGACAATGAAGTGTGTTTCCTAAGATGAGTTCAGATGCTGAAAAATGCCGTGACGACCGGCCCACGGGTGTTTCTGCGCAAAGTCATTTCCCTTGTACCGGGCACAGTGCTCAGCAGAGTCTTCGCTGAGCTGGCAGTGGTTCCGAGTACTCAGCTCTTGTGCCCTTGGGCAAAGTCGTCTCTCTGTGCCTCAGTTTCTTCATCTGTAAAATGGGAGTTGTCCTAGGACCCACCTGGTAGAATTGTGGGGATCGAGGGAGGGGATATGTTTAGAGCCCCTGGAACATACCTGGCCTGTCAGCAACATTTATTGCTCCATAAATGTTAGTGTCATTCATTCATTCATTCATTCATTCATTCATTCCTCCCTGCCCTCTCCTCATGGGTCAACAGAAAGTCTTTGCCCCGACTCCTCGGTTCCATCGCTTCCCTTGACCTTTGCCAGTTGTGGTGGGTAATGAGTGCCCAGCACAGGGTAATAGACCTTCCAGAAGGTAGGAGACGGGTAGCACAAGGACTCGTCAGGGGATGGCCATGGTGGAGAGCAGTCCCTGCTACTCTGGGAAGGGTATGCTGTAGCCCTGTGTCCCCAAATGGCCCTTCAGGGTCCCCATGAGCCCAAGTGGTCAGCACGTTTCTTGCGCAGGTACCTTAGTGGCTCGCACCGGGCCTCAGTTGGCTTCTGACCCCTGGGGAGTTCTTCCTGTCTGCGGCCAGTTCCTGAGGGGCTAGCGTCTGAGAACTCGGTCTCCTTGGGTGAGCCAGGAGCCTTCTGGTCACAAGTAAGAGGAAAGAAAGCACCCCCCAGACTCCACGGACGCTACCCGACTTCTTCAGCTCCTCCCTGGAGAGACCCTGTGGCCTTCCCATAGAGCAAAAGTCCCGCTGGATTTCCTTTCTTGACCAAAAAACTCACCTGAAATTGGGAGGCAAACTCAAGAAACCAGTTGATTTATAAAGCAAATTCAAGGTGAAACCTGACCAAAAAACCTATCGACCTTGTGGAAGTGAGAGGTTTGGATATGCCTGCAAATATCTCGTTGAGTCGTTTTAAAACTTTAAATTGATGGTATCTGGTTTTGTAACTTTTTCCGATGTGGCATCTGCTCTTCGAAAACAAGAACAGGAGGCAGAAAAGACTCTCTGAACTTGTTCCTTGTTCAGATTAGAATGGAATAATGATAATACCATGCAAATTAAACATCGTGCCGTAAAAAGAAAGACACCACTTTCCAGGAGGATTCACTTCAAGTAGAAACCGTGCAGCATCAGCAGGTGGTCGTAACAGCCCCTCATCCGTATTGCCCCCTCCTAAGTGCTTTATCGTATGAGCTACATGCGAACGCTGTCCCCACTTTATAGGACGTTGAGGCACAGAGCGGTGAAGTGAGTCGGGTGGGGCAGCGTGGCCAGTAAACGATGAGAACAGGAATTTGAGGCCGATTAACCCAGCTGCAGAGCCTGGGTCCCCAGGGACTGGCCCACGGGCCTCGGATAGTTTGGGTCCCGGCCGTGGCGTCGGAAGACGACGTCGTTCTTTCTAGATGGCTGCAAGGAAGGCCACCCCCCTGAACCTGTTTTCGGGTTCATTCAGCAAAGGCTGTGTTATGTGACTGCTGGATGTTGTTGTAGTCAAGCTGAGACGCCGTATCGGCCGATGGGTTCTCTCAAAGTCGCTTCCCCCGCCCAAGTTCTCTTGGGCTGCAATCAAAGGCACTTGCCATATACAAACTTCAAAGCCAATTACAACCGGCCTGACGTGACTGGAGGGCGCCTCCCAAGGCCCTGACAGAGATGGCAATTGGTGATGGAGCTGTTTTTAATGATGTTTCATTTTGATGAAGCCAGAAAAAATGTGCAAATACTCAAAAGACTGTTTACAAACTCCAGCTGTGGCCACTGACCCACATCTAATTCTGCTAATCACATAGACAGGAGTTTTATCCCCACCCTCAGAATACATTTCCAGCTGTCCCCACCTCTCAGCCCCCCATCCCCGCCCCCACCCCTGTCCCCAGCCAAGAAACCGCTTTTCTTTGTCCCTACAGCTGCTGTCATTAGCATTGTCTACTGGGCAATAGGGCAGTACCAGACCTATTTCCTTTCTTTCTCCCCACCCCAAGTTTGTGCCATTAACACAGAGAGCTTTGAGGTTTTCTAAAATCTAAACATCCCAAATGTGTAGGGCTGCATTTGTAAAAAAAAAAAAAAAAAAAAAAAAAAAATTCAGACGAAGAGTCTCACTTCAGATTTCCATTTAAACCAATTATATCTGTTAGGATTAGGTTTCACTAAACATAACAGAAGAAAAACCCAAATATGTCATGCCTTAAAAAAAGATCAAAGTCTATTATTCCTTCATAAAAAATTAGGGACCCAGACTATCTTTTTTGCTCCACCGTCCTCAGCATGTGGCCTCTATCCTCAAGGTCACCTCGTGATTCTAAATAGCTGCTGCAGCTCCAGCCATCGGATCAACCTTCTAGGCCAGCTGCCAGAAGACACTGAGGAGCCAAGGGCCCTCACACCTTCCCCTTTACAGAGCTGTCTTGGCAATAACCCACCAAATCTCCTTTTATATCTCCTGGGCCAAATCATAGTCCTGCGGTCTTATCTAGCTTCAGTGGATGCTGAGACGTGTAGTCTTGGACACTGGCTGACAGTGAGGTCTCTGTCACCATCGGGGATGCAGTGTGACTACAGCAGCCCAGAAGAACTGGAGTTCTGACCACCCAGCACAGCGTTGGGGACCAAGGAGTCTGCTGGTGCTTCCAGCCTCCTTCACTGACCCCGAGGCTTCATTTCCTGGGCAGACTCTCCTCTTCCAGAGGGACTGTGATCTGGGGTCAGAGGTGACTTACTGGCTTTAGTAAATTGGGCTCAGCAAAACCGAAGGAGCAGTCTTCCTTTGGGATCTTGGGGGTGTATCTCCAGGCTCCACTCCGGAGGCAGCACAGCCCCTGGGGCAGCTCCGTCACCGTCACCCAGAGCCTGTCCCCCTCGTTCGCAGTCTGCTGACCTCTACGACCCTCCTGTCCCAGTAGAAAAGCATTCCAGGGCTGCGATCCGGTTCCGTTGTCTCCCTCAAGGTGGCGATACCGCCATGTGGGCCCTTCCACCATCACTTTGCTCTCATCTCATCCCTGATCTCCCATCGGCTTGCTGGAACATTGGAGGTAGCCCTGGGGGTGGGGGAGCCTCAGGAGAAGTGGGGCCTCCTTCCACAGGAGCCCCGTGGGATGGCCGTGGTCGGGAGGGCTGGACAGTGGAGTTGACCGACAGCGGGCTGACGTCAAGGAGCACCAGTGGCTAACGCATCCACCAGAAGCTGGTGGTGGGGGGCGGCACGGGATCGACCCCCCCCAAGAGGCTCCAGGAGGAACAGGACCTGTGCCTTGATATGGGTCCTCCATTCTCCAGACTTTGGGAGTAGATGAATTTCTATTGTCTGAGCCCTCTGGGGTGCCGCATTCCAGCAAACTGGAAGAATGGGGCTGGCACTGAGACTGGGGAGGTTTGCATAAGAGGAGAGAGAGGGGGAGGGTCCCTAGGGGGAGGTTTGCATAAGGGGAGGGGGAGGGGGAGGGTCCCTAGGGGGAGGTTTGCATAAGAGGAGGGGGAGGGGGAGGGTCCCTAGGGGGAGGTTTGCATAAGGGGAGGGGGAGGGTCCCTAGGGAAGGTTTGCATAAGAGGAGGGGGAGGGGGAGGGTCCCTAGGGGGAGGTTTGCATAAGAGGAGGGGGAGGGGGAGGGTCCCTAGGGGGAGGTTTGCATAAGGGGAGGGGGAGGGTCCCTAGGGGAAGGTTTGCATAAGAGGAGGGGGAGGGGGAGGGTCCCTAGGGGGAGGTTTGCATAAGGGGAGGGGGAGGGGAGAGGGTCCCTAGGGGGAGGTTTGCACAAGAGGAGGGGGAGGGGGAGGGTCCCTAGGGGAGGTTTGCAGAGGGGGAGGGGGAGGGGGGAGGGTCCCTAGGGGAGGTTTGCATAAGGGGAGGGGGAGGGTTCCTAGGGGAGGTTTGCATAAGGGGAGGGGGAGGGTTCCTAGGGGAGGTTTGCATAAGGGGAGGGGGAGGGGGAGGGTCCCTAGGGGAGGTTTGCATAAGGGGAGGGGGAGGGTTCCTAGGGGAGGTTTGCATAAGGGGAGGGGGAGGGGGAGGGTCCCTAGTAACCCTCCCCAGGGATGCCTCAAGGGTCAAATGAGGCAGTGTATGCAAAGTGCCCAGCACGCCTGACCTGGGCCTTCTCCCCCCACTTCCCATGCCTGGCTTCACGGCTCAGGTCTTTCCCCCCCCCCCCCTCCCTGTGACCGCCACCCACCAAGAAAGGTCTTGCTACCGAAAACAGCCCTCCGCCTCCCGCTGTGCCCTATCATCCCATCTCTTTTCCCAAGCAGCACTTAGGACTTTCTGGAGTAATCTCATTCTTTTTTTTGTCTGCTTTCTGCCTCCCCGTTAAGGCAACAGCAAGACACACACATGCTCTCAACCGAAATTTGCATGTGGGCGGGGGCTTTCTCTGTGTTTATTTTCATTTTGTGTTCTGTTCCTTTGTTTTACATTTTATGTGTCATTTTCTTTTATGAGTCCCCAGGGGTGAGGACTGTGCCTGGCCCCGAGCAGGCCCCTGATGAGTGCTTAGCAGGTGCTCGGCGAGGACAGCCTCCAGCCTCCTGGCCTGGTGGCCCCGAGTCCCGAGTCCCGTGAAGGCTCCTTTGCACAGGCCTGAGATTCTGAGTCCCTGGGTCTGGCTTAGGGCTCGGAAATCCACGCTTGTAACAAGATCCCCACGTGATTCCAGTGCAAGCGGCCTAGAGGGGCACACGCTTCGTCAAACACCACCGTCCAGGCTGCTCCAGAAATGGTACAGAGCACAGGCTTGCTGCAAAACGCTGCCTGCCTGGGAGGCTCCTGCCTCCAGGGACTGGACATTTTTGTGACGGGCAGGAGCTTGGACTCACACAGAGCTTTAAGCCCTTCTCCTAAGCCCTGCTCTTTGGGGTGGTGCTTCACATACACACGCAGGGTGTTTCTGCACAAGTCTGTATCTGACTCACAGGACCTGGATGGAGTCAGGAGGGAGCCTCCCGGCAGGACAGCCACTTTGATGCCAGCCCCGGGATAATGTCACTCCAGATGCCTTGTGACTCAGCCACGGCCCCGAGGGCATCCCTGGGTGGGGAAGGGATGAGCTCTGGCATCTACAGAGTTTAGAACCAAACACCTCAAGATGATTTCTTAAGGAGTCGAGTGCACTCAGGGAAAATTCAGATAAAGGCCAGGGCTCGAGGGATGAGGGCAAGGGGTGGTCGCCAAGAGGTCCACTTATAAGCTTCACCAAATAAGGGCATGGCTCCCAGAGCCTCAGGCGTAGCTGACCTTCAAAATGATACCTGACCTTGGGAAAGCAGTGAGTCACAAGGCTCTAGTGTCTGCTTCCTGACGGCAGAGCTTCCGACCTCTGCGAGCCCTGGGGCATTTCTGTCCTGACAGCCGATGTCAACTGCTTCTGCCCAGATGCAGCGAGGCATCTTGCCCCGTGAGCCAGCCTCTCTGGGGAGAGAGGTCAGCTTCCGGGGGGCGGCCCCAGGGCCGATGAGGGCTTAGTATCTCAGATGAGTCTCAGCTGGTCCCTGGTTTGGGGTGACCAGTCGGCCCTGGATCCATACGTGAGGATAAATCTTGGCGGCACGAGGAGATGGGGCCGGGGAGAGGCAGAGACCAGAGGGGCGGGCGCTCGGCGGGCTGTCTTCTTCGCTTCAACCCGTACCGATCGGTCGTGGCAGCTGGGGCTGACGGCACAGGCTCACATGCCAGGCTGAAAAGGGAAAAAACCCTGTTCTCTGTTTGCTTTCTCACACGCTGCTCACAGCACTCTGACAGTAGGTGTGTGGGTTTTCCCCCATCAGCAATTCCGCAACACCAGCTGCAACTCTACAACTCAATCCGATTCTGACACTAACCGGAATCGGCACAGACTCCCCAGGCCGCGGGGTCAGCCCCGCGAGGCTGCCTCCCCCTCCCCTGGCGACTTTGACACCAGCTGCCGGTCAGGTGAGCCTGTGCTTCTAGCCCACCAGCGGCTCAGGGGGGGTCCCACAGCCCCCTCCTCGGGTCCGATAATTTGCTAGAGCCCAAGAAAGCACTTCACTTACTACCGCCGATTGATTACAAAGGATACTTTTCAGGGTATCCGTGAAGAGCCAGATGAAGAGGTTCACGGGGCAAGGTCCGGAAGAGGACAGGGGACTCCGTCCCCGTGGGGTTGGGACATGCCATCCTCCTGGCACCTGGATATGTCCACGAAGCCTGAAGCTTTCTGAATCCCATACTTTTGGGACTTTTTATGGAGTGTTCGTCACACAGTCACGATTCACTCGTTTTCTCGCCCCTGTCCTCTTTCGGGAGGTGGGGGTGGGGGCTAAAATTTCCAAGCTTCTAATCCTGGTTGGCTCTTTCTAGTGACCAGCCCCCGTCCGGGAGCTGACCACCACTAGAACAAAAACTTCCACTGTCACCCGGGAAATCCCAAGGGATTTAGGAACTCTGGGAACTGGGGTCAGAGACCAAACAGCACAACAGAAGATGCTCCTGGCATCCCTATTTACACGGGTTTTAGGAGCTCTGGCTCGGGAACCAGGGCGGAGACTGATACATATATTTTGTAGCATTCCACACACGCCTCCCTAAGTGCTCTGCAAACATCTCATGTCCTCTCCCTTCAGAAATGGGAGTGAGAGTGGAAAGCAGCAGGCTAAGAAGCAGCGGAGGACCCAGTTATTTCTAAGTTACTGGGGGGTCTTGGGCAACTTAGGGCAAAGATAACAACGCCAGTGACCGTGGCCCCGTCCTTGAGTACTTCGTGTGTGCCCGAGGCTGGGCTAAGCCCTTTTCACGTCTCGTCTCCTTTCATCCGCACACGGTGAATGGCAGGAGCTCCAGAGAGAGGTAAACGGAGGTGAAATCCTGCCACCTACGAGCTGGCGACCTTGAGCATGTCGCTTAACCTTTGGGGGCGTATAAAATAGCCAGTATTTATTCATCTCGCAAACCTGAAAACCGGGCAGGGCTCGGTGAGAACAGCCCTTCTCTGCTCTATGTGGTGTCAGCTGGGGAGGCTCACAAGAAACGTGGCATCTGGAACCCCTGAAGGCTCGCTGGCTCGCAGCGGCTACGAATGCCAGTGAAAATGCCAGCAGAAGCTGATGCTGAAGCTGGCCGTCGGCTCAGACACAGGGGGCTCCCGGGAAGCGCTCCCTCTGGCCGATCTCTTTTCAGGGCGTGTCTAGGGTGGTGGCTTTAGGGTGGCCGGGTTTCTTTACATGGCGGCCCAGGGCTTCAAAGGCACGTGTCCCAAAAGAAACCTACAGAAAATCTGTGTCCTCAGAAGTATTTTCTGCACCTGCTGGTTGATCACTCTCATTCCTCCCCTTCCTCCTGCCTCTCGGCATCCTCACCCTGCTTAGGCATCGACCTCTTTCTGACGCAGCCGTGAGACTCCAGAGAGGCTGACCCCGTCTCCAGACCCGGGAGTAAACTCGATCTAACCCAGGGGATGGCGAACATATTCTATGAGGGCCCGAGATTAAATATTTAAGGCTTTGCAAGCCACACAGTGTTCGGTTTGGTTTTGTTACATTTATTTTTGAGAGAGAGAGACAGAGCACAAGTGGGGGAGGGGCAGAGAGAGAAGGAGACACCCAGAATCCGCAGCAGGTTCCAGGCTCCGAGCTGTCCGCACAGAGCCCGACGCGGGGCTCAAACCCACGAACCGCGAGATCGTGACCTGAGCCGAAGTCGGACGCTCAACCGACTGAGCCACCCAGGTGCCCCCAAGCCACAGTGTTTGTCGTAACTAATCAACTCTGCTGTGGTGGCCAGAAAGCAACCGAAAAATGATACGTGAACAAGTGAGCGTGGTTGTGTTCCAGTAAAACTTTATTAACAAACCCAAGCAGTGGGCCAGACTTGCCCACCCCTGGCCTAAGCCAGTCATGATCATCTAACCCCCAACCAGTGATTGGTTCGGAAACCCAATCTGAAACCCACCAGCACCGAGCGTAGCCCTGGTGGGAGTCGCTGGGCAATCAGTCACATGCCTGATGAAGAAGGACTGGGAGGTACTTTATTGTCAGAGCAGGGCTCTTGGAGGAGGTGACGTTGCACCCGGCACCTCAAGGCTGCACAGGCCGTCACAGAGGAGCTGTGGACAGGGAACGGCGGGTGCAAAACTGGAAAGGCTTTGTTCGAGGAAAGAGGCCTGGGGCAGGGTGAGCGAGCAGCAGAGAAAGGAGGCGGAGGGGGGCCGGTGGGGGTCAGCTGCCAGTAGGGAGAATGTGCTGTGGTGTAGGTAGGATGGGGACCCATTCGAGAACCCGCCGGAGGGTTTTGATGAGTTCTCTGGTGACCTAGACCTAGAGAAACATCCAGCAAGTTTCACGGCCAGTGTCGTGGCCGGACGGTAATTGTCACATATCAGACCCGCTTTGCTGCGCGAAGCAGATACGTTGTGAGTCAGAAAGATAAACATGACGTGAGGATCCCCGTCATGGCTGGGCACCGAGGCCTCGTGCTCAGATCAGCCCCACATCTGGCACCTCTGTCCTCTAAAAATTCCCAATTTATCTTCGAACGGGTATTTGGTAAGTGGAGTCCGATGGGATGGGGGCGGAGGCGGACTGTGTGAGAGCCAAGGCGACCTCGGCTGTTCCCAGGATCCGGAATCCGAGACGCCCACCACCATGGGAGTTCATCGAGACTCAGGGGATGTCCAAGGGATGCGTGTTAGACTCACGGCCGGCCGAGTGGTAACTGGGGGGTGGGGGGAGGGGCACTGACAGCCCTGAGAGGCCAGGCTTTCTGTCAGAACCAGAACCTGCTTGGAATGTAGAAAAAAAGGCAAATGCGGAAAGAGACCCGACCAACCAAGGAACCCTGTCTTACCCGTGGAACTTCTGTTTTGGTCAGTCATTGATCCTGGAAACGAGCCTTGGAAGGAAAGGAAGGATTGCGCAACCCGTGATTCCTTCTCCTTTCTGCCCATCCTCTCTCTGCGGCGAGCAGAAGGCAGAGGGGGGCCGGTAGAATGTTCGCGTGTCCAGAAGAGAAGTTTCTGTATGATGTTTCCCCTGCACTGGCAAGGATGGAACGTGTGTGTGTGTGTGTGTGTGTGTGTGTGTGTGTGTGCATGAGCGACAAAATACAAGTCATGTAATCTGGGTGATTCTGCTGGCGGGCTCAATGCCCTTCTCTTTGAATTTAGAATTGGAGTTTTGCAATATACAGCCGGGCAACAAAAATCCATGCTAATCATTCTAAGTTTTTTCTGCACGGAGAACAATAGCAAATAGCAAAGAAACACCCATGACAAGTCAAGAAAGGAAAATACTTTCTATTTCAGTACCTTGGGTATCTTTATTGGCACTTTTCTTCCTGCTTTTTGAACAAGGGCCCTGCATTTTCATTTTGTCCCTGACCCTGTGGCTTGTGCAGCGACCCCGAGATCTGTGTAGAAAGGACAAAGGGAAGAAGTGAGCAAGGGCCTCGAGTAGTGTATGGTGAGCAGCACTGGGCTGGGGGCCCAGCGCTTGCCTCCCCCAACCCAAATTTGCAGAGGGGAACAAGCGAGGAGACTCGTTTGCACTCGGTTCAGTTAATCGAGTGGCCGGGCAGGCATCAGCAGTAACTTAGACTTTATCACAATATTTTCTTTGGCTCCTGGCTTCACCTTGAAGGTGAAGTTCGGTGAGGGGAACGGCTGCCGTGAGCTCACTCCCACGGGTCCTGCTAGAGGCTTGTGAGCACAGAGTAAGCTCGTTCTTCTGCTCTGAAAAACAATCAGGCCCTTTCCCTCTTTTATTTATTTTTTCGTTTTAAGTCCAATTTAGAAAGGGCCGGGGGCCGTGACTCAGTCCTTCCTCCTCGTGTCCCTTGGAGAAGCTGAGGACGGAGCGTGGGGCCCAGTAACCTCCAGGAGCGATATTTACGACCCGCTGGGAGGTGGAAGGCACACACCACTGGTCTTCCTGTCGCAGCAGCTGGGGGGCCGTGGCATGGGGGGGCAGGGGAGTGGACCCTGCCACTGGACGGCCCGGGTGTGGCCCGGCACCCTCCCCTTGCTGTCACCAGCCCAGTTTCTCTGAAAGGCTCTTCTGCTTCTGGGGCTGGTGGGAGTGGAGAGCCAGGGGGACGGGTGGCCGGTGGCCTTTCCCAGGGTCTGAGTGAGAGGTAGTCTCAGCAGTATGTTTGGGCACCTTCTGTGGTCCCCAACCTGAGGACCGGATGGGAAGAAGCATGTGCCTTGGGCCCTCAGCGATCAGGAGGGAAGGAACAGAGAGAGGGGACACTGCCTGCCCAGATGGTGGGATGAGGTCACCCTCGGGTGGGGGCTGGGGGTACGGTGGTTTGTGGAATGTGCTCGCTGGGCCATTCCAAAGCTTTCTCTAGCATGCAAGCAGCACTGGGCAGTGTAGGAAGGAGCTTCATGGGGGGGCGAGCTCACAGTCTCGGATGCATGCCACTCACATGGCCAGTGCAAGGAGAGCACAAGAGAGATGCCCAGTGCACGTGAGTTCTACTTGTAATCGGCGTGCTCCAGAATCTAAAACTCCCCAATTTTTAAATGTCACCCAAGTTGATGCTCTCCTTTTTCTTTGATAACAGCTCGTCTTAATTCTTGTCAGGCCCGTGGCCGTCCCAAATACGATTCACCTCCAGCAGCTGCTACGTGTGGCCAAATGACCAAGTTCAGGCCAATGGGCCATTAGCAGAAGTGATGTGGGCTTTGGAAGAACTGCAAGGCCTTGACCCCCCAGAGGGAGGGCACACCCTTCCCTGCCCTTCTGCTGCTGGCTGAATGCAGACCCAGATGACGTGATGGTGAGCCACCGTGGCCACTCTGGAGGGTAGCACTCTGGAAAGGAAGTGGAACAAGAAGGAGGGAGCCTGAGTCCCCAGCCCCATGGAGCCTTCATAGCCACCTGCTCGTCGTCAAACAATTCTGGGAGAGAGAGAAAGAGAAAATTCTCTCTTCCTTAAGCTGCTATTATTTGGGGTCTCCAGGTCAGCAGCTGAACCTGTACCCTAACTAATTCCTTTGGCAACTATCTCAAGTTTTAAAACCACCGTGTGGGCTGACAACCTGGTGTGCCAAAGAGAACACATCCCAGGCTCGGCACAACTTGTGAGACCACTTAGTTTGCAACCTCTGCCTTAGATTTGGAAACCCAAACCTGGGGAATAAGACAGGAAAGAAACGAGTTTTGTTAGAACCAAAGTAGAAGGGTGGTAATAATTAAAAGCCCAAGAATTATTATGAGCTGTCTGTGCCAAGACTGCACTCAGTCCTTTTCCTGCATTATCTAGTTGAATCCTCAAACAATCCTATAAGGTAGGTTCTTTTACAGATGAGGGTCCGAGGGTTTATGACAGTACACGTGGACCAACACCCACTGTACATGTGGTCAGTGAGAGCCTTCGGGCCAGCAGGAAGCCCCAGAGACCGTGGACATGATGCATTCTAGTCACACACCCACCGTGGCAGAGCCGCGACTGTGGCTGGGACAGAGAGGGGAGGGGCCCTTCCCCTCCACAGACGACCAGGCAGTGGTAGCCTTGGGCCTCAGGAGAGGTGCCCCTGCAGCAGAGAAGCAAAGAGAGCAAACGTGGGAGAGAACGAGGGATTCCGTCACTCACGGCTGAGTGTCGGAACTCCCTCCGACCCCTTCGGAAGTGGCCTGGACGGGAGAGGTGCCCAGAGGGTCCTGAGAGGGTGTTGAGATAGGGTGCGGACCCCCCCCCCCTCCCCCCGCCGCCCTCAGGCTTGGCTGTGGTTTCCTGAGCCTGGCTGCCCTTGGGAGGACCCTCGCCCCAGGTCCCCGCCAGCACCCTGACTCATGCTTGTGTCGTCACAGGAGAACTGTTCCTCCAGACAAAGGGAGGAGGCCCGTGGTGTGCTTATGGGCAGCCACAAATGAGGGGTCTCTGAGCCTCCAAACTGCTGCAGAGCAAAGGCTATTTTAAACCAGAAGAGAGAGGTTTAGGGGATGAGCAGGATATCCTGACAAGTTGGAAAAAAATAAGGCATTACTTCCCAGGTTGGCGGGCAGGGCACGGGTTTCGAGCCACGTTTCTGACCCTTCTTGACGTTTCGGTGGGATGATGGCAGACGAGCACCGGGCTCTGCCACTTAACTGGCTGTGTGACCTCGGACGGCTTACGTCACCTCTCTGACTCTCCGCGTCTTCTGTAAGATGGACGTGATGGGAGGGTTGTGAAGATTGAGTGGAGTCATTCGCCCTACGCGTCTGCGTGATGAGGGCCGGATGAAACGCTCCACGAATGGCGCCTCTTACGTTCTCCTGGACGGCGTCTCTCACTAGTGTATTAGTTTCTTCTTGCTGCGGTAACGAATTACCACACACGCAACGGCTTAAAACGGCACCGATTCAGTATCTTACGGTTCTGGAGTTCAGAAATTCTAAAGTCAAGGTGTCAGAAAGACCGAGTTCCTCCTACATGTTCCCAGAGGGACTCCATTCCCTTGCTTTGTCCAGCTTCCAGAAGCTGCGTTCTTGGGTTGTGGCTCCCTCCTCCATCTTCAAAGCCGGCAGCATCTTGAAATCTCGGTCTCTGACCTCTGCCGCTGTCACCGCATCTCCTCCTCTGACTCTGACCCTCTGGTCGCCCCCTTTCTGCGGACCCTTGAGATGACACTGGGCTGCCCCAGGTCACTCAGGGGAATTTTCCATCGCAAAATCCTGCATCACATCCCTGAAGCCCCTTTTGCCATCTCAGGCTTACATCCTATTCATAGTTTCCGGGGATTCGAATGTGGACATCTCGGGGACTACTACTCTGTCCACAACTGGTGATGGTGATTTTTTTTTTTTTTTAATGGGACTGAGAAGGTATCTTTAAGGTGGCTGTTTGGACTGAACATTTGCAGCAAAGGCCCAACAGCAGTGGCTAAAACAACATGAATCTCTTGCCAGAACTAAGGAGGGGTCCATTACCTCGGGTCCTCACCCTCTCCGCGCTGATGCTTCACCATCCTCGGGGGTGTTCTGGAAAATTCTCCATCACATCTGCGGCCTAGCCAATGGGAAGGAGCGAAGGGGAGAGTCCACCCCTCTTTTCCCTCTACGAGCACACCCAAAAGTTGAATCCTTCACTTCCGCCACAATTCCATCGTCTGGGACCTGGCCCCCCAGGCACAGGCAGTTGCAACAGAAGGTTGAGAAGGGTGGCTGTTTTAGGTGGCCAGTCGTCCAGTAAAAGTAGGAGTTCTGATACTAAAAGGGAGGGAGGGAATCAACAGTAGGGGACAGATAGCAATCTCTGCTACAGGGCTGAGAGAGGAGAGAAAATTGAGGTCTCTGTCATGGGCATGGGGCTGGTGGAAACACTAAGCAGCGCCCTCAGGGGGAAGGATGTGGAAACACCCCTCGTACACACGGTTGGTAGCCTACCCAGCATCTGATTTCCTTCTTCCTTTTTTTTTTTTTTTTTTTTTAATTTTTTTTTTTTTCAACGTTTTTTATTTATTTTTGGGACAGAGAGAGACAGAGCATGAACGGGGGAGGGGCAGAGAGAGAGGGAGACACAGAATCGGAAACAGGCTCCAGGCTCCGAGCCATCAGCCCAGAGCCTGACGCGGGGCTCGAACTCACGGACCGCGAGATCGTGACCTGGCTGAAGTCGGACGCTTAACCGACTGCGCCACCCAGGCGCCCCCTTTTTTTTTTTTTTAAAGTTTTACACTTTTGTTTAATGCTTACTTATTTATTTTGAGAGAGAGGAGGTGAGCGTGAGCAGGGGAGGGGCAGAGAGAGAATCCCAAGCAGGCTCTGCCCTGTCAGTGCAGAGCCCAAAACGGGGCTCGATCCCGCGAACTGTGAGATCATGACTGGAGTGGGAGTCAAAAGTCGGACGCTTCACCGACTGAGCCACCCAGATGACCCTCGTTCTTTGTTCCTAAGAGGAGCCCTGGTTTGTTCAAGATCGCAAAGTACTTGGCTAAAAAGTTTGATCTCCCAGGCTCCCTTGAGACCACGAATGTGCACAGGAATCTGTTGGGGATTTCTGGAGTGGCTTTCGGTTTCCTGATATAAATGCCCTCCCTTCCGGCTTCCTTGGTCTTCCTTTTCCTACCAGAAGCTCAAGGTGTGACAGCCATCCATCTGGCAAACACGAAAAGTGGGCATCTCGATCAGTATCACTGAGCCACCCTGACATCTGCCGACTGCCTGCCCTCAGGCCTCCTTCTGCTGGAGAAAAACGAACTCCTGTTCGTTTAATCCTCTTTGCTCTGACAAGCTGCAATCTCCTTTGCCTGCCTGTTGGCTTTCTGCCCTTGTACCTTAGAGGGAGGCTTGAGGGAGGTCGTGCCCTGCCCACGTAGGCACAGCCCATGGCTTGTCCCACCCTTCCCAGGAGAGACCCACTGGGAAAGGAAACCAATTGGGGCTGCAGAGGAAAACCAGGCCTCTTACGGACATTAACCAACTTGATCCTTTATCTGTAAATGGAAACCAACATTCAGGGGAATCTCAAGGCACGTGGGGAAAACAAGTATCACAAAAGGGAAGGATCACAGTGGATGAACGGAATACTTCACTCTGAGCAAGCGGAGATAATTCAGGGAAGGGGAGAACAAAGATTTCATTCTAGTTTGTGTCTTTAAGAGGATTTGAGAGACGTTTGCCTCAACAGGAGTAGGTTGGTGTGAAAACGGAGTAGTCAGAGGGGAAGAAAATGAGAGGAATCTGATCGTGCTCAAAAATTTCAATGAGCGGGCTGAAAACTAAGATCTAGCCGATGACCAAGTTAGTATCTGGAGTCCAGGATCAAAGAAATGGCCTAGAATGTAAAGGGAGAACACTAGAAGATATGAGAAAAGTTGAGACAGAGGGGATAAATCCAGGATTTCCAACCCCTGTGAAATGGGAATTTCCAAAGAAGGGAGAGAATGGTGGGGAGGAAATAATAAGAGAAACGAGAAGAGTATTTCGCCGCACTCCAGGAAAGACTTAAGGTCTGCAGGTTCCGTGTTCCACCAGGTTCCGTTTATAATGCATACCTACCGACATCAGGGGAAGTTTTAAAACTTTAAGAGTAGGGGCGCCTGGGTGGCTGTCGGTTGGGCGTCCGACTTCGGCTCAGGTCACGATCTCGCGGTCCGTGAGTTCGAGCCCCGCGTCAGGCTCTGGGCTGATGGCTTGGAGCCTGGAGCCTGCTTCCGATTCTGTGTCTCCCTCTCTCTCTGCCCCTCCCCCGTTCATGCTCTGTCTCTCCCTGTCTCAAAAATAAATAAAAAACGTTAAAAAAAAAAAACAAAACTTTAAGAGTAAAGAGGCTACCAACCAAGCTGTGGGAAATAAAGTGTCAAACCACAAAAGACGAAGAATCAGATGAACGCCAGATCTGTCGCCTGTGTGGATGCCAGAAGATGAAGCTAGGCCTACCATGATCCGAGGGCTAAAGATTCTCAATCTAGAGTTCCTTGCATATGGCTAAACAAAATTAAGATATTCTTAGACATTCCAGAATTCAAACGTTTACAATCCTTGTACTCTTTGCGAAAACAACCGCTCAAGGATCTATGTCAACCTTCTGAGAGAGAGAGAAAGAAAGAGAGCAAGAGAGAGAGAGAAAGAGAGAGAAAGGGAGAGGGAGAGAGAGAAAGGGAGGGAGAGAGAGAGAGAAAGGGAGAGAGAGAGAAGGAGAGAGAGAGAGAAAGGGAGAGAGAAAGGGAGAGAGAGAGAGAGCAAGAGAGAGAGAAAGGGAGAGAGAAAGGGAGAGAGAGAGCAAGAGAGAAAGGGAGAGAGAGAGAAAGAAAGAGAGGGAGAGGGAGAGAGAAAGGGAGAGAGAGAGAGAGAAAGGGAGAGAGAAAGGGAGAGAGAGAGAGAGAAAGGGAGAGAGAAAGAGAGAGAGAGAGAGAAAGGGAGAGAGAGAGAGAGAGAGAGAGAGAAAGGGAGAGAGAGAGAAAGGGAGAGAGAGAGAAAGGGAGAGAGAGAGAAAGGGAGAGGGAGAGAGAGAAAGGGAGAGAAAGAGAGAGAAAGGGAGAGAGAGAGAAGGGGAGAGAGAGAGAGAAAGGGAGAGAGAGAGAGAGAGAGAGAAAGGGAGAAAGAAAGGGAGAGAGAGGGAGAGAGAACATTCCGAGCAGACTCCACGCTGTCAGTCCAGAGCCGGATGCGCGGCTCGATCTCACAACCCATGAGATCGTGACCTGAGCGGAAACCAAGAATCAGACGCTTAACCGATTGAGCCACCCAGCTGCCCCGATTCCCTCACCTTTCAATGGGAGGAATCATTCACTGCCATCTAACGCTGGTAGATCAAGAAGTAGAAGCAAACGGAGAGTTCAAGGTAAACTTTACCATCAGAAAACCTAGAAAAGCCAGACCAAGAACTATGAGCCCTGGGGAAGGGGCTGGCAAGTCCTCTGGTAGAACGAGATGCCGTGTTACACTTTTCTCCCCCTTGATCGTAACATCCTGAGATACTAACGTCTTCATGTTCGCGCCTGATACTTTCAGTATTGAAAAGAAGTGTTATCACGTGTACACGTGCATCTGTTACTGCTGTCATTGGAGAAATCACTTCCGTTTTCAAAAAACCTACTGCTCGAAGGGCGGCGGGCCGTCTTGACCGTCCTGATTGGAAGTCACACATTTTGCAATGACCGTTACGGCGGGTCTGGGGCCCGCTGCTAGCAGCCAGCTTGGCCTGACCCCTCAGTTCTGTCCAGTCACGCCTCCCTCCCAAATCTGGGGGAACGTCCGTCTGGCGGAGTCCTCTGCGTTCGGAATCTTGGCAGACTCATCATTTCAGTGGGAGCCCCGGGATTCCCCGGGGAAGTGGCTGTTCTCCCCCAGAGGGAGGGGTGTGGGAAGAGGGGCCCGGGGAGAATCGGGAGGAGGGGTCACCGACATTGCAAAGAGAATCACCACTGGGGGCGTCTGGGACTTTGTGAAACCCGGTCTAGCAGAATGGAATCGCCCCAGCTTTGGGGGTCTCTCCATGGTCACTCCCGGGTCGCCCCATCGGCGTGGGTCCCCAGGGCCCCCTTGGGAGCCGCGGCCCCTGCCGCAGGCCCCTCCGAGGGGTCCAGGCCGCCCGGGGTGGCCGTATCCCCGTGGTTCTGGCCGTGAGTCACGGCCCGGTCGGCCGTGCGGTCCCCGCTATCTCGGGGAGCCGGAGATCCCCGTTAATTCCCTCCAGCTGCCTCTCTGCAAGGCTGAGCTCATCTCTTCTGGCGCAGGAGGAAAGCGGAGTTTGTTGTGTCTTTGTTTCATTCAGATGGTTTGGATGATGACTCACTTCATTTCTTCTTTCTTTCTTTTTAAACCAGGGCACCGTCTGGGAGTCGTTTTTGATTAGGAGCTGACCTCAGAAATATGCTCGCATCATTTTGAAAACATCTTCCAGCACCACAGAAACCGACTCAGAATGAGAAAGGACACTGAGTGGACGGGGGCCAGGACTGGGTGTGTGCTCGGGCCTGGGGCCTTCCCGGGGCTCTCGGGGGGCGCGCGGGCCCGAAGGGAAGTGGGGGTGCATCCCGGTCGTGCCCCCGGAAGCGTATTGGCCTGGCCCGGCTGGGAGCGATGATGACGATTGTCATTGCCGGCATCACACAGGACACCGGCCAGTATTAGTGACTAAAATCACGGGCCACGTGGTTTTGGCGGGAGGGGCGTGGGTGACCGCACTTTGTACTCACACCTCCGATCAGGGGGATCTTCTGGAAGCTCCAGGTCTGAGTGGCATCGTCGGGCATGGCTCGGGAGCCGGGCAGGTCAAGGGGGAAGGTCAGTGCGCTTGACCCACTTGGTCAGAATGGTTATGTGGATGGAGTCAGGAGCACGGAGCCACGAGGCAGAAAATGTGAACCCAGGGTGGGTGTGGCAGAGGGAGGTCACAGGCCAAGAGCAGGGCCTAAGTGGGGTCAGAGGCAGTGTTGACAGGAGGGAAGCGGGAGGCGGGCCCGTTGGGTGCACGAGGGTGGGGGGCAGCAGAGAGGGGTGGTTGACCAAGGGCGAGGGTCTCTGCTTTCATTTCTTGCCATGCCTCTGCTCTGTGGTTCTTGATTTCCCAGGAGTTCACAACCTAGGGGAGACCCGGGGGGGTAGAAATCGACTCCAAGTGGGGGGGGTTAAGGAAAGCTCCCGGTGGGAGGCGGCTTTGGAGTCACAGGGTGGAAGGGAAGGACCCGTGCGGGAGCCAAGAGAGCACCTGTGCACCTGTGTGGGAGGGCGCTGCTCCATTGGCAGGGGTTGGAGCGGAGGGAAAGGGAATTCTAGAAAATCCGAAGCCTAGGTCAGAACAGACAGTGACGGTCTAATGAGAGTAGCAACGAGGATGCTGGAGGGAGGCCTGGCATCTCAGTCTCCCGGTGAACAGCAGGTGCCTGGAAGGCAGAGGGAGCAGCTTCTGGAATGGCGCCTCCTGGTGCCCATTTTGGGGAGCTTTTGTGCGGGATGTTTGCCAAGTGATAAACCATCCGGGGTGGGTCAGTGTGTTAGCTTCCCAGGGCTACGCCGTAACAAAGTGCCACAAACTGAGTGGCTCGAAACAACAATCTGTGTTTTATGAAACAAAATTTAGGGGCGTCTGGGGGGCTCAGTCGGTTACGCGTCCGACTTCGGCTCAGGTCGTGATCTCACGGTTTGTGAGTTCGAGCCCCGCGTCGGGCTCTGTGCGGACGGCTCAGAGCCTGGAGCCTGCTTCGGATTCTGGGTCTCCCCCTCTCTCTGCCCCTCCCACGTTCATGGTCTGTCTCTCTCCGTCTCTCAATAATAATTTAACGTTAAAAACAATTTTTTTTTTTTAACAAAATTTACTCCCTCACAGATCTGGAGGCAGAAGTCCACAGTCAAGGTGTCAGGAGGGCCAACCTTCCTCCCAAAGGCTCCAGGGAGGAACCCAGTATTTTCTCCGGCTGCTGGTGGCCGTGGAACTCCGCTCTCTGCCTACATCTCCACAGCCTTTTCTGAGTCTTTCCCTCTTCTGGTGAGGACTCTTGTCATTGGATTTCGCCCCCCCCCCCAAAAAAAAATTATCCAAGATGATCTCGTCTTGAGATCACTGACCTTATTATATCCCCAGAGGCCCTTTTTTCAAATAATGTAGTGTTCACAGGTTCCCGGTGGGCGTTTTGAGGTGGGGGGCGCCCTTCAACCTACTACAGTCAATAAGGTCAATTTTCCCCCATTCGGTGGCAGCTTCTTGAGAATAGAAACTGTACATCTTTGTTCACTCATTCATTCATTCCACAAATACGGAGGGAGCGCCCAGCACGTTCCAGGGCCAGTCACGGGGAGCTGAAACCATCCCAGCAGATTCAGTGCCCGCCCTCACGGAGCTGACCTTGCAGTGGGGGAGGCAGACCCAGCAAAACCAGAAACACAACTGCACGTTGCAGGGAGAGCTGCCAAGGGAACAAGGGAGAGGCAAGGCCAGTAAGGGTGGGGTGGGGTGGGCCAGCTCTAACCAGGGAGGGCAGGGAAGGCTTCTCAGAAGATGGGACCCGTAAGCTGGGCGCTGGATGCTGATAAGGACCTGGTTGGAACCTCCCCCTCTCTCCTTAACTGTGTGATCTCGGCCGAGTTGCCTAATCTCTCTGTGCCTCAGTTTCCTCTTATGTAAAATGTTGATGGTGACAACACGTCCTTGGTGAGCCGTCCTGAGGACCAGGTGAGGGAGCCCAGGAAGAGCCCTCAGAAAGAACTTCAGGGTTCCTAGAACCTGCCCAGTGAGCGATAGCTAATCCTCATAACCCAGTACTTAAATGTTAACATTATTAGCACATGAGCAGAGGGATGCACCCACATTTTGTCGATCATTTGAGGGATATTTATTTTTAAGAATGAAAAAGACACCAAAGTAGGGATCGTGTAACACTCTGAAACGCCTTGGGCTTCCTTACTCTTATAACAGCTTCACTTTGGGTTTTGTCTGAATGAGACTAGGAGGCATGAGATGTCATATTCTATTCAGGGCTTGGGGATATAAATCGCTTGGAGAGGCTGGCGGAAGTGCCTGTGACTCCAGTCACTACTTTGGGCAGAGCAGGCTGAGTCCTTGTGATTCAGCCCACGATCCAGAGACGGACTCGGCCAGCAAGGCTCCGGGCTCCTACACCTTGTCGCCTCAGCAGGTTGTGGACCGAGGTCAGGCTAACCTTGTCCTGAGGCGAGACCCAGAGAAGGGACAAAGAAGCCCAGGGGAGCTGCTCTGGCGGGGGGCGCACGCGGGGAGAGCCCTGAGCCCAGGCTCCAGGCCTGTGGATCCCCAGCTGGGCCTCCAGAATCTGTCCCTCTAGGGGGCAGTAGGGCTCCACTGAGTGTCCCCATCTCCGTCTCCCAGAGGCCAGGAAATGCTCCTGCCTTAGGACCCGCCTCTGGCCTCTGTGTTCGGCACGAAGGGGAATTTCTGCACAGACTTCGCCTTGGCTGGGCCCAGAGGTTGTATCTTTTCACGCCTGGGTGTTGTGAGGCCAGGGGAGGGGGCGGGATGCTCCTTAGGAAGTTCGTGTCACTGTAACACGAATCTTTCTAAAAATCAGCAGTCCAACAGCTGCATGCACGTGGGGGACACGTTGGGGTTCCAGGCCAGCATAGGAAGGCCACCTCCTGTGGCCGGGGAAGGTAGGCGGATTTCTAAGGCTAAACGTGTGCACGTGGACGGGCGCCCGGGAGGCTCAGTCGGGTAAGCGTCCTACTCCCACTCAGGTCATGATCTCACGGTGTGTGAGTTCGAGCCCCTTGTTGGGCTGTGCGCTGACCGCGTGGAGCCCGCTTGGGATTCCCTCTCTCTCCCTCTCTCTCCCTCTCTCTCTGCCCCTCCCATCCACTCTGTCTCTCAAAATAAATAAATAAACTTAAAAAGAATATATTCACGGGGCACCTGGGTGGCTCAGTGGATCAAGTGTTCGACTTTGGCTCAGGCCATGAGTTCGAGCCCCGCGTCAGGCTCTGTGCTGACAGCTCAGAGCCTGGAGCTGCTTTGGATTCTGTGTCTCCCCCTCTCTCTGCCCCTTCCCCGCTTGCTCTCTGTCTGTCTCTCTCTCTCTCAAAAACAAAAACATTAAAAAATTTTTTTTAAATAAGTAAAAAATTCCATGTGCACGTTTATGGCCAAACTCAGGTTTTTAGACTAAAAACAAACCTCCTTGGCTGGCTCTTCTCTGCCCATCCTGGGGAGCACCTGCTCCCCCCGCCTCTTGCTCGGCAAACAAGGGAAGCCCCCAGGGTGTCTTTGGTGTAGCACTGAGACCACAGATCTGCCCCTTGTAGCCCCGTGGCCCCACCCCCCGGGGGCAAGTGTGGGGGTTATGAGCACATCTGCCTTGGGCGCTCGCAGCCCTGGGTTCTGATCCTACCTTGGCCACTGCACGCCGTGTGGTCCTCAGTAAGGATCCTCCCCGACCCGCCCACCTCGCCTGAGAAACAAGGGAGACCTGCCTTGCGGGGGGGGGGGGGGGGGCTGTGGTTCCCGGACGCGATTCTGGTGACAGGATTCCTGGAACGGGCCTGGACGGTGCCAAGCATATGGTAGCCATGCCCCACAACACTGCCAGCCACCCTGCCTGCGAGACTCCTCCTGCCTTGACCTACTTCTCTCCCCCGTGACACTTGTCACTTATCTCAGTATCTTGTCTGCGTGCTGTTTACAACCTGCCTCCCCACTGCTGTGTCCCCAACACCCTGCTCGGGGCACATAGTCAGCCTCAAAGTGCACGAATGAACAATGGGCGCTCTTCGTACCGCCGCCTGGGCCTCAGTTTCCCCAGCCGTGCAACAAGAATGACGGGGTTATCGGTCTCAGAGGTTGCTTTGGGGGATTATGGGAGCAAAGCCGTGTGGGAGCGCCCATCCCAGGCACTCCACAGATGCAAGTTTGCTGCCGGGTTCTGATTTCGGGTGTGGCCCTAGGCGTTCCCACCAGCCCACCCGCAGCCGCCGGGTGCAGCTCTGCCCTATGGGCCACCGGCCACCCCTTTCTACAGACCCGGCCGGTGAGGCCTGAATTGGTTCCCTGCACCAGGCGCTCTCGTGTGGGATCCTTCCGGGTGCCAGGCGGAGGAGGCCCGGACTTCCTGTGCAAGTGGCAGCATCGAGCCCCCGGGACGGTCCCGGCTGTCGCTCTGTGTGAAACAGCCCGAAGCTGTGAGTCTCTGGTGGGGAGGTGGCCCGCGGTGGGCGCCCGACCTCCCGTGGCGGCCAAGAGTAAGGACTCCTGAGGCTCGAGTCCCAGCTGGGCACCTTTCCCACCCAGTGGCCCCTGGCAGGTGGACCCACACCTTCGAGCCTCAGTTTCTTGTAAAGTGGGGGTGATGCTAGCCCCCGCCCCCAAGAGCCACAGTGAGAAGATAACAGCACCGTAAACGAGAGTCATTACTGTGCTGAGATCAGTGTTGAGACAGGAGTTGAGGCCCCAAAAGGTGTGCCCGTCCCAGTCCCCAGAACTTGTGCAGGTATATTATGTGGCAAGTGGAGGGGGGGTGGGGGCGGGATTAAGGTTGCTAATCAGCTGACCTTACGACAGGGAGCCTGGCCTGGAGTAGATCCCATGTAACCACAGGACCCTTAGCAGTGGAAAAGGGAGGCAGGGTGGCCAGCGTCCAGGGGACACGGCGAGAATGGCCCCACCCCTGCTACTGCCAACTTTGAAAATGAGAAAGGGGTCACGAGCCAAGGAACGCGGGCGGCCTCCAGAAGCTGGAAAGCGCGGGGAAATCCTAGAGCCTCCAGAAGGAACGAACAGAGCCCTGGCCACACCTTGCTTTTAGCCCAGAGAGGCTTCCTACATCCCAGGCCGTAAGGCAATAACGGTTGGCTTTAGGCTGCACGTTCGTGGCCATCTGTTACAGTGGCCGCAGGAATGTCACGCGGAGGGCCCCCCCTCTCAGGAGGATTTGACAACGTGGGGACCGGGGGGGGACCGGTCTCAGACCTGCTCACGGTGAGTTGACACTCCTAGAATCCTGGTCCTTTATAAATGAAAGAGAGAACTTCAAGATCGTGTCGTTCAGCATTTCAGAGATATCCCCAGAATTAGTCCAGAGCAGTGGTCTACTCCAAATGGTCTCAGGGGTCAGTTAGGAAATGTTGCACATGCAGTCCACATTTTAGCTTTTTTTGAGTTTATTTATTTTGAGAGAGAGAGAGAGGAGGGGGGAAGGGCAGAGAGGGAGGGAGAGAGAGAGAATCCCAAGCAGGCTCTGCACGGTCCGCACAGAGCCCAACACGAGGCTCAAACTCACCAACCGTGGGATCGTGACCTGAGCCGAGACCAAGAGTTGGGCGCGTGACCGACGAGCCCCCGGGGAGCCCCTGACGTCCACCCTCTGAACAGTCACAGGGGTTCCTCAGCTCTCCGAGGCCCTGATCAGGTCAACAGCAAAAAGCAGAAAAGGAGTTTGGGCTTTAACTCAGCCCTTCCGAAGGCGTGGTACCTCTGACTGCGCCCCCCCCACCCCAGCTCGCCCAGAACACCTATCAACGAGGCACAGAGCAACAAAGCGCTGACCTAATCAAATCGATTTGTGTGACAAATGGAGAAAACCAGAGCCCTGGCGGAGCAGCTGAGAGGCGACGGGGCTTGGTGGGAACAATGTAGGCGTTGGAATCAGGGAGAGCGGGGTTTGCAGCCAGGCTCTGTGGAAACCAGCTGTGTGACCCGGGGAGGTCACGTCGCCTCTCAGAGGCCTCCTTTCCTAGTGGGTACGACGGGGATAACAGTGCCTGCTTCGCAGAATACCGTGAGCGGCTGTCTTAGTCTGGACTGCCGTCGACAAGCTCCCACAGTCGGGTGGTTTCCAAACAACTCGATCGCTCACAGTCGTGGAGGCTGCAAGTGGAGACCAGGGTGGCAGTAGAATCAGGTTCTGCGAGGCCCGCCTCTGGGTTGTACCCTCGCGTGGTGGACCGAGAGCGGGCTCTTATAAAGGCCCTGGTCCCTTCTTGAGGACTAGCCTCTACCCTCAGGGCCTGATCACCTCCCGAAGGACCCACCTCCTAACACCGTGGCCCTGGGGGGTTAGGATTTCAACACTGGAGTTTTCGTTCCATACAAGGATCCCACGCAGTGGCTGGCACGCACAGGGTAGCCAGGCAAGAGTCAGTGTTACTATTTGTATGAGTTTCCTATTGTTGCCATAACAAATCACCACCAGCTTCACGGCTTAAAACACAAACTCGTGACCTTGCCTTTCTGGAGGTCGGTAGTCCCCAAATCAAGATGTCGGTAGGGTTGATTCCTTCTGGAGGCTCTGAGGAGAGTCTGTTCCTTGCCTTTTCCAGGTCTAGAGGCTGCCCAGGCTCCTTGGCTCACGTCCCCGTGGCTTCTCGAACTCTGACCAACCCCCGCCCCGCCTCCCTGCTTTAAGGAGCCTTGTGATGACGGTGGGTCCACCTGGGTAATCCAGGAGAGTCTCCAGATCTCCTGGTTCTTCAGTACAGCTGCAGAGTCCCTTTTACCAGGTAAAGGGACATAGTCACAGGTTCCAGGGGTGAGGCTGTGGACATGTTTGGAGGCCATTATTCAGCTGCCCACCCTATTCTTCTGATGCCTCTTTCCCTGGCCCTCCATTTTTCCTGCTGCCGTGGGTTCTCTCTCTTCCGCTCCAGCCTAGACACCAAAGGAGTGATTTAGTTCTAATTTAGGGTTGTAGTTAGGTCAAGTGGAGAAGAAAGTTGTTTGGAGAAGAAAGGTCTCCCCAGTACTCCTTATCTCCCCCCAGACCGCATAGGTTGCTGTGGAGGGACTTCTCAGAAGGCGGGCTATAGCCAAGGATTCCAGACAAAACTGAGCGCAAAATGTACCCATTCACTTGTCAGATATTGGAGTGTCTGCCACGTGCCTGGCTTATCTAGTTCCTTGTGGGCACAGTTGTAGACTGGGCAGACGGGCCCTGCTCTCAAGGACTGACCTCCTGATGGGGAAGAAAGACAGGGAGACCACGTAAGAGGCACTAGACAGAAACAAGATGGCGGGCATGGAGGTGGATGGTGGCAGGGGGTGGCCGGTAGCCATACTGGGCTGGGGAGGGCAGAACTGAAGTTGAATCCTGGGGTTCTAGGTTCGGCAACAGGACAGGTGGTGATGTCATTCTCTGGGGAGGGGGTTCAGAGGAGAACATTTTGCAGGCATAGGGGAGATGGCGAGTTCCATTGTGGGTATGACAGAATGACAGCGTGAAGCGCCTAAGTTACATCCACATGGGACATCAGTGGTAAGGGAAGATCCGAGCTGGAGCAAACGGACTCAGGCATTATTGGTCTTAGGATGGGCACCAAAGCCGTGGGGTCCCCATGGGTGACAAGAGGAGGACCTGGGGTTGGAGCCTCCATTTTAGCTGTAGAGGAAGAGAAGCCAGTTGGGGGGGGGGGGTTGGGGAGCAGGGGAAACAGGTGGCGTGGGTGTCCTGAAAACCCAGGGGGAGGAGCCGGGTTCACGTGGTGGAGAGAACTCCGTGCCAAACGCTGCAGAGAAGAATCCATTTGATTCAGCCTGATAAGGGCGCCGGTGGCCCCGGTTTCGGCAGCGTGGTGGGGGCAGCAGCTGACGAGTGGGCAGAGGGAGAGGAAACTAGACGAAGTCACATCAACAATTCCTTCTAGACCGTTGGCTGAGAGCGGGGTGGGGGGGGGGGAGAGCCGAGCCAGTGGCTGGGGGCAGCATGGGGGTCAGTGGGTTTTTCTATTTTTGCTTCTGGCTTGACAGGGGACACCTAGCATGTTGACATGCCGATTGCTGGGAGCCAGAAGACAGAGAGTGAAGAGGAGGGGGAGGGGTTGGCCCCAAGCATTGGGGGTGCAACGGGGGACAGGTCGGCCCTCCCGGCAGGAGGGACCCAGGGAGGCGCGGGGAAGCCCGTGGCCTTGCAACAGGTGAGGAATCCTTGGGTGGGGCCCGCGTGCAGCAAACACGTGGGCACCTACCACAGCTGGTGCAGGTGTGGGCGGGACCTAGTCACGGCAGGTCCCAAGAAGCTCACAAAGGAGTCATCGCGGGGCTTCAGGTCCAAGAGCAGCTGGGTCTGATTTGAGCTCCAGAGCCAATAGCTGGCGGCTGAAGGAGTGGGCAGAGGAGGCATGGGGATCAGTCAGGAGGCAGATGTACCCAGCAGCCTGTTAGGAGCGGGGTTCACCAGCACCCGTGTGCTTCGTCGGAGATGCTGGTGGAAATGTCCCTCATAACACAAGACACAGAATATCGAGAGGTGGTATGTTTCAAGATTAAAAGGCACAAGTTCTGGGGCGCCTGGGTGGCTCAGTCAGCTGAGCATCTGACTCTTGCTTTCCGCTCAGGTCATGATCCCAGGGTCGTGGGATCGAGCCCCACACTCAGTGCAGAGTGTGGTGCCTGCCTAAAATTTGCTCTCTCTCCCTCTACTCCTCTACCCCACTCATGCGCTCTCTCTCTAAAAACAAAACAAAACAAAACAAAACATAAGTTCTAGGGGATGAACTAGGCTTGGACCCTGACTCCCTTCCAACAAGCTGTGTGACCTCGGGCTGGTGACTAGCCCTGTGTGTGTGTGTGTGTGTGTGTGTGTGAATTATCCATCACTGTATAGGAAATTGACTCGAAACTTAACAGCTCAGCTGGATCCCCTGCTCAGAGTCTCTCATGGGGCTGGGATCAAGGTGTCTGCCATGGCCAGAGTCCCCTCAATGTCTTGTGAGGCACAACCAGCAGCTGTTGGCAGGATTCAGTTCTCCGTGCGGCTGTTGACCGAGGGCCTCAGTTTCTCACCGTCTGAGGCCAGAAGCCCCACCAAATGGGGTTTGTCAAGCAGGCAGGTAGGTAGTTGAGTCTGGAACTCAGGGGCAGGGTCCAGGTAGTCCAATGCACGTGAGTGGTATATAAAACCATGAAATTGGATGCGATCACCAAGGAAATGAGTGCAGATAGAAAAGGGGTCTGAGGGCTGAGGCTGGGGGTATTCCAGTGTTGGGGGGAGTGGGGGTGCCCAGTGGAAGCCACATAAAGGAAAGACAGGGGAGGGCACCTGGGTGGCTCAGTCGGTTAAGCGGCCGACTTCGGCTCAGGTCACGATCTCACGGTCCGCGGGTTCGAGCCCCGCGTCGGGCTCTGTGCTGACAGCTCAGAGCCTGGAGCCTGTTTCAGATTCTGTGTCTCCCTCTCTCTGCCCCTCCCCTGTTCATGCTCTGTCTCTGTCTCAAAAATAAATAAACGTTAAAAAAAAATTAAAAAAAAAGGAAAGACAGGGGAGTACTCAGCTGTCTGGCGAGGCTGACCCATCCAGGGAGATGGTGTTGGGCAGGTGGCCGCTGAGTTTGACGGTGACTCAGAAGTCACTGGCGGCTTTGACTGGGTGGTGCTGGGGGTGTCGAAGCTGATGGGAGTGAGCTGGAGAGAGAATGGTAGGGAGGGGCATGGGAGAAAGTGGATGTGCACCGGTGCTTTGAGGGGTTTTGCTGTGAAGGAAAACAAGAGAAATAAGGCAAGAGCTAGACAGGATTGTTAGAACCAACCATTATTATTTTTCTGTTTATTTATTTGTTTTGAGAGAGAGAGGGAGACAGAGGGAGAATCGCAAGCAGGCTCCACGCTGCCAGCATGGAACCCGATGCGGGGCTCGAACTCACAAACAGTCAGATCATGACCTGAGCCGAAGAGTCGGATGCTTAACTGACTGAGCCACCAGGTGTCCCTTATTCTTAAGGGAGGAGAAATGATTGCGTGTGTATTCTGATCAGGATTATCTAGGGTGAAAGGAAACAGTTGGGGCAGAAGGAGTGAGTGCTGGGTGATGTCTTGAGGAGGTGGGGGGGAGTGGAGGCCTGGCCTAAAAGGGACAGGAGCATGACGGTTCCTGGGGGCATCACGTAGTCAGCGGCCCCCATTTCCCTCACGGAATAGTAAGCGGGCCCTCGGGAAAGAGGGGGAGTGGGGAAGCGCTGGGGGCTGAAGAGAGAGGAGAAGGTGTGAAGGACTCATCCCGCAGAGCTGAGAGCGGCGGACGAGGAGAAAGGGACTCAGGTGTCCCGGGCGTGATAGAAGCCCGAGTGTCACTGGCGGTCATGCAGGCACAGTGCGTCTGTGCTTTGCTGCGACTCACGCACGGGTGCACCCGCAGAGGAAACAGCGCTAGATTCAGCCAGCATGGACGAGACCGGAAGGCTTGGCCGTGGCATTAAAGCTGGAAAAGGGGAGGAGGAAGCAGATCAAGAGAAAGGCAACAAGGAACAGGTGTAGGCGTCAGGCGCCAAAGAGGCCAAAGACGCGGTCAGGGTGGGGCTGCTTGAAATTGATTCGATGGAGGGGGGTGGGGCTGCTTGAAATTGATTCGATGGAGGGGGGGTGGGGCTGCTTGAAATTGATTCGACGGAGGGGCTGAAGTTGCCAGTGATTTCAGGGTCAGGGCGATGGCTCTGTGCGCTGTCCCAGGACCTCGTTAGAGATGCAGATTCTCCGGCCCCACCCCGGACCCGCTGCATCAGGCTCTGGGGATGGGACCGGCGATCTGTGTTGGAACAGGCCCCCCAGGCTTTCTGAGGTACATGGAATGTTGAGAACCACTGCTCTAGGGTATGATGGCTGAAGGAAGGGAGCGCAAATCACAGGGCGAGAAGGGTTTAAGACACCCAGAAACTGGGATGAGGAAAGGATCCTTTGATGGATGGCAGAATTGCCAAAAAAACTAAGCCAAGAGCAGAGCTGAAGACAGTGCTCTAACCCAGGAGCTCAAGTCACCAAGAAATGAGAACAGGGGCTGGGGGGTGGAGAACAGCCTAGAACAGCCTGGATGTGGCAAAGAGAAGTAAGACAGGCGCCTCCATGCAGAGCCCGGTGATAGAAGGGCTGTGGGGCACACAGAGGGCAGGACAATAGTCCCCGCTGATGTCCACCTCGCAGTCCCCAGCGCTTGTGGCTGTCACCGTGCACGGCAGGTCACCTTACACTCTGCAGGTGTGCGTGCTACTCCCAGATGGGAAGAGTTGCTTACGTTTTCCAGGTGAGGCCGGTGTAATCACAAGGGTCCTTAAGGAGAGAGGCCGAGAGTCTGAGGAGAAGTGAAGCCGGAAGCAGGGGCCGGGGATGTGACTGTTGGCTTAGAAGATGGGGCAGACCCCAGGCCGGGGGTGGGGTGGGGACGGATTCTTCCCTAGCGCCTCCAGAAGGGACGAGGCTCCCTGGACACCTTGGATTTCTGACCTCCAAGAACCATAAGGTAATGGATTTGTGTTGCACCAAGCTACTGGGTTTGTGGTCACTTGTCACCGGTCTCCGAGGGGAGGGGAGGCCTCAGCAGTGTGGTGCCTTCAGTTACAGCAGAAACACAGGCGCGTGTGGGTGGAAAGACTGAGAATGGGGGGGATTTTGTTTGTGGTGGTCCACGAGATGACAGGGCAAAGCGGCAGCCGCATTCCGGGAGCCGGGGGGTGAGGGGTGCAAAACGTGGGGTGTACAGAGCCTCCTGGGGGCAAGTGAGTAGGAGACAGGTGGGGGCTAACTTGTACCTGATGTGAACAGGGATGAAGGGCAAAAGTGATCAGCCACAGGGATGGGGCCGTAGGAAGTGGGAGATGGGAACGGGGAGTCTGGGACCCCGCTTTACAATGCTCAGAGGGGGCCTGGACCCACTCAGGGCAGTGCTGGTCCCTGTTGGAGCCCCAGGGCAGGTGTCCAGGGGGTAGGTCTCAGAAGGACTTTCTGCAAGGCCAGAGTGGGGGGGGGGGGGGAGGGTCAGCAGGAGCGCCCAGAGGGAGCCCTGTTTTCTCACACCTTTTGGAGGATGGATGAGACCATCGGGTCAGGCACAGCACGGTGCGGGTGTATCTGGGGAGGACCAAGGAGAGAGGAGCCACAGCCCAGCGTGTTCACACGATATAAGGCGGCAAGCAGGACGCTGCGGCTGCGCCTCGCTCGCTTTGGACATTTCCATCACTCACCTGCTCAGACACACTCCCCAGAGACGTCGAGTTTCACATTTGGCTTGTAAAAGGCAGTTGGCCGACCGCCCTGCTCTTACCTGTCCCCGAGGAGCTGTTGAGCCACAGCAGCAAGCATTTTACAGGCAAGAGGGGCCACAGGTGACTGCAGGATGCCAAAAGGCAGATAATAGCCTGGCAGCTTCAGGATTCTAGGGAATAATGGTCTTTATTGGCTTCTGCCAGAACTGGCTCTTTCTAGAAGACAGGCTGGAATACACACTGATGCGTAATTGGAAGTAAACAAACAGAGCCGTGTGGGCAGAAGAAAGGTCTCTCCTGACTCAGATGTTTGGCTTTTAAAAATGTATTAAATGGGGCGCCTGGGTGGCTCAGTCAGTTGAGCGTCCGACTTCAGCTCAGGTCATGATCTCGCAATTCGTGAGTTCAAGCCCCGCGTCCGGCTGTGCTGACAGCTCGGAGCCTGGAGCCTGCTGCGGATTCTGTGTCTCCCTCTCTCTGCCCCTTCCCTGCTCATGCCCTGTCCCTCTCTATCTCTCAAAAATGAAAAAACGTTAAATTTTTAAAAATGTATTAAATATTAGGAAGTGATTAATCTTCCGTGCATTCCAGACAAGCTCAGTGTTCTCCATGTCACTTGCATATGTGAAACTTCGACACATTTATTCATTCTGCACGCCGTTCCGGAGGACCTGGGGTGTGCAGGGTCTGGGTGTGTGGCATTGAACAAAGACCAATCCTGTCCTGTGCTCACGGAATCAACAGGTGTAAGAGCTAGACCGTAAACGAGCAAGTTGTTATCCAAACCGGAGCATGCATGGGTTGTGACGCACGTTATGTGTCAATCCCACATCACCGGGTAGTCGGGCAAGTCCTCTGAGGATGAGATGTTTGATCGGAGACCTGAAGAATGAAGGGAGAGCCAGGTCCATGAGTCTCTGGGGTCAGAGCATTTGAGATCCTGGGAGAGCAGAGACCGAGGCGGGAGAAAAGGTTTCATCTGTGCAAGGATCAGAAGAGAGACGGAGGCTTTAGCCAGAGGCGAGTCTGGAGACGTGGCTGTCAGGGAAGATCCCTGGAAGTCTCGCCTGCAATCTAGATCATTCTAAATGCCAAAGGAAGAGCTTGGTCCTGTGACCGGCAGGACACAGAAGCTCTGACCGAGCCTCTGATCCGAGTGGCCAAGCTGCCTGCTCCAGGTTTGAAATTAAAAAAAAAAAAAAAAAAAAAATCAGCAAAATAGAAAAATAGGCAACCAGGAGCTGTTTACCCTCCTTCTCCTACAGAACTTTGATTGTTTTCGGCTTTATTGAAGAATAACACTGACAGAATGGTAATCTGCTTCCAGTGTGCATCCGATGCGTTAATCTGGGGCATATACCTCGTAGTAGGGTTTCCTCCATCTAGTTAACTGCCACATTCATCACTTCACATAGTGATCTTTGTGTGTGTGTGTGAGACAGAACATTTAGATGGTCTTCTCTTAACAAATGTCAGTTACACGATGTGTTCTCAACCATTATCACCATGCCGTGCGTTAGATCCTGAGAACACGCTTGTCTTCTAGCTGAGCATCTGTACGATTTTCCCAACCTGTCCCTGCTTCCCTCGGTCACCACTTGTCTACGCTCTGTTTCTTTGAGTTGGATGTTTTATTATTTTTTAAATTAGACTCCACGGAAAAGTGAAACCATGCAGTAGTTGTCTTTCTGTGTCTGGCAGATTTCACTTAGCACAATGCCAGCCGCAAGCAAGCAGGGTATCTTTCCTTCCCGCAGCCGCGTGATACTCCACTCTGTATACATACATCTTCTTTATCCATTCACCGACTGACAGATACTCGGGTGGTTTCTGTGTCTTAGCTACTGGGACAGCAGCTGCAGTGAATCTGGGAGTGCAGATCTCTCTTGGGCTTTTCATTTCCTTTGCATCTACCCCCAGAAGTCGGATTGCTGGATCCTCTGGTAGTTTTTTGAGGAACCCCCATTCTGTTTTCCATCGTGGAGGCACCAAATTACATTCCCACCCACAGTGTAAAAGGGCTCCCTTCACATCCTCACCCACGCTTAATCTCTTTTTGATAACTGCCATCCTAACAGGCATGAAGTGACCTCTCGCTGGGGTTATGATTCGCACGTCTCTGATGGTGAGTGAGCATCTTTTCACGGCACCTGTCGGCCATTTGCATTCTTCTTTGGAAAAATGTCTATTTAGTTCCTCTGCCCATGTTTTAAACTGGATTGTTTGCTTGTTTTGCCGTTGAGTCATGAGTTCTTTGTATATTTCGAATATTAACCCCTTACTAGATTTGCAAATGTTTTCTCCCATTTTGTAAGCTGGCTTTTCGTTTTGTTGATGGATTCCTTCTTTAAAAAAACTGTGTAGGGATTTTTTAGCTTGATGCAGTGTCGTTTCTTTTGAATTTTTCATTTTTTTTTTCGGTTTTTTGTTTAGACTTGGTTTGGGGTGGGTTTTTTTTGGCTGGTTTGTTTTTGCATTTAGTCTCTGTGCTTTTGATGTCAAAACTTCAAAACATCATTGCCAAGACTGATGTCCAGGAGCTTACTGTGTTTTCTTCTAGGAGTTTCATGGTTGCAGATCTTCTTTTAAGTCTTGAGTCCATTTTTACATTGGTTTTTGTGCATAAGGTAGGGGTCCAGTTTCATTCTTCTTCATGTGGCCGCCCAGCTTTTCCAGCACCAGTTATTCAAGAGACTGTTCTTTCCCCATGTTTATTCTTGGCTCCTTTGTTGTAAATTAACCGGCCATATATGCGTGGGTTTATTGCTGGACTCTCTATTCTGTCCCATTGATCTGTGTGTCTGTTTTTATGCCAGTACCATACTGTTTTGATTACAATAGCTTTGTGATGGAATTTAAAATCAGGACATGTGATACCTACAGCTTTGTCTGTCTTTCTCACGAATGCTGTGGCTATCTGGGGTCTTTTGTGGCCCCATACAAATCTTAGGATTCTTTTTACTTCTGTAAAAACTACCATTGGAGTTTTGAGAGGGTTTAAATCTGTAGATTGCTTTAGGTAGAATGGGCTTGGGGTATCTTTCCATCCTCTATAATTTCCTTCACCTGTAACTTAGTTTTCAATACACAGATCTTTCACCTCCTTGGTTAAATTCATTCCTAGGTATTTTATTCTTTTAGGATTGATTTTTCTTCCTGATGGTTTGTTAGTGTATAGAAATGTAACTGATGTTTGTATAATGATTTTTGTATCCTATAATGTCACCAAATTTGTTCTAACAGTTTTTTGGTGGAATCTATAAAGTTGCCTGTATATATCATGTGCAAATTACCTCTGATAACAAAGAAATATAAAGATCATAAGGGACTACTGTGAACAAATACATGTATCAATATATTGGATAATCTAGAAGAAATGAACAAATTTCTAGAAACAGACAACCTACCAAGACTGAATCATGAAGAAAAAGGAAATATGAAAAGATTACTGATTCAATCTCCTTACTAGTAATCAAATATCTCCCAACAAAGAAAAACCCAGTACCAGATGGCATTACTGGTGAATTATATCAAACATTTAAAGAAAAACGAATGCCAGTCCTTCTGAACCCTTCCAAAAAATTGCAGAGCAGGGAGTATTTCCAAACTCATTTTATGAGGTCCACATTACCCTGCTACAAAAGCCAGACGAAGGACACTACAAGAAAAGGAAATGATAGGCTAATATCGCTGATGAACACAGATGCAAAAACCCTCAGCAGAATACTAGCAAACCAAATTCAACAGCACATCGAAAGGTTTCTATACCATAATCAAGTGGAATTTATCTCTGGTTTGCATGGATGTTTCAGGATACACACATCAGTAAGTACAATATACCACTTGAACAAAATGAAGAATAAAAATTAGATAATCATTTCCATAGCTGCACAAAGAGCATTTGGCAAAATTCATCCTTAATGATAAAAACTCTCAACAAATTAGGTACGGAAGGAATGTACCTCAACTTGTTAAAGTTTGTATGGGACAAGCCTACAGCTAATCTGCTCAACAATGAAAAGCTGAAAGCTTTTCCTCTTAAATGAGGAACAAGGTCTTCTATTCACCATAGCACTAGAATTCCTAGCCAGAGCTATTAAGCAAGAAAAACATATAAAAGGCATCCAAATTGGAAAGGAAGACACAAAATTGTCTGCTTGCAGATGAACTGCTCTTCTGTATAAAAAGCTCTAAAGACTCCACTAAACAAACTTCAAGAACAAATGAGTTCAGTAAAGTGGCAGGATACAACATTAACAAAAATCGGCTGCATTTCTCTACACTAACAATGAACTATCTAAAAAATTAAGAAAAAGATCCTGTTTACAATAGTATCGAAAAGAATAAAATATTTCGGAATAAATTTAATCAAGGAGGCTAAAGATCTGTACACTGGAAACTATACAACATTGAAGGAAACTGAGGAAGACGCAAATAAATGGAAAGATACCCCCATGCCCATGAATTGGAAGAATTGTTAAATTCTCCATACTAGGTAAAGCGATCTATACAGGTTCAAAGTAAACCCTGAGTGTCCGTCGATGGATGAATGGATATGGAAAATGTGGCATATGGAATATTATTTAGGATGTCCTACCATTAGAGACTGTATGGATGAAACTGGAGGACGTTATGTAAGTGAAATAAGTCAAAGACAAGTAGTGTATGATGCCACGTATATGTGGAATCTAAAAAAAAGTCAAACTCCTAGTAACAGAGTAGAATGTTGGTTACCAGGGCTGGGGGTAAGGGAAATAGGGGGATGTGAGAGGGCGCAGACTTTCAGTTACGAGGTCAGTAAGTTCTAGAAAGCTAAGGTACATCATGGTAACTAGAGTTAATAATTATATTTGAAGCTTGGTAAGAGAGTAGATCTCACGTGTCCTCACCACACACCCAAAAAGGTAACTATGAGATGACGTTAAATATTTTGATTTTTGGCAATCACCACACGGTGTTTGCATATATCAAGATACCATGTATCTTTGTGTGTGTGTGTGTGTGTGTGTGTGTGTGTGTGTGTGCGCGTGCATTGTGTATACCTTAAATACATAGACTTCTTACTTGTCAGTCACACCTCACAGATGGAACAAAATAATTGCAAAAGGAAGCCCCTGCGTTTTCTTTAGGCTCAATCTGGTCAGTGAGGGCAGGGAGGGGGCTGCTTTCTCAGCCAGGCAGAATGGAAGTGGTTCAGTGGGCATGAAGCCAAGAGGTAACTTCAGAGACAGACCCACCAGGGTTTGCAGAGGTGTGGGCCCTGGGGACAGTGAGGGATCCAGGGTCACTCCTGGGGGTTCGACTTCGGGATGGTTAGGCGGTTGTCACTAACGGGGAAGACTGGGTGTCTATGGATGGCCCGGGGTTGGGGACAGAGGAGACTGGGACTTGGGAAGATTGGATGCACATTGAACTAGAAATGGCTTATGGCTGAGTGGAGAAGTCACCGTGGCTATTGCATATGAGTCTGGGGAGTGTACATGTGAGTGTAAACCCGGTGCCAAGGTTGTCCTGTGAATGCCCCTTCCTCAAGAGCTCTCCTGATGCCATTAAGTGCAGAGGGCTCTCGATCAGATCACAGCCACCCCCTGACACTTTGAGGACCAGCAGCAATGGCTGCGGGGTGTTCCCTGGAAGTTTCAGCTACCATCACCCAGCCGCCCAACAACGGTCAAGATCGGGATGTCCTTGTACTTTGTGTCTGAAGCTCATGGTACTTTGTGTGCAGAGTTTCAGGGATGGAAATTTCTAGCAAACCAAGAAATCCTGGAATAGGGCCGTGGTTTCCATCTCCTTGGTGATGACTCCATGTTGGGCCATTTACCATGCTCAACTTCTGAATCTTACCGAGAGGGCGAAGGCAGGGACTGTTGAGAAGTTTGGAGTGGGTAGCCCTTTTCGGAGAAAGTTTGGTCCAACCTGGTTCAGAAAACGTGATTCACATAGCTCACTCAACTACCCGGGCTCCTCAAACACAAATGACTTTGTTTTTGTTTTTGTTTTTTTCCTTTTTAAAATTTTAATTCCAGTATAGTAAACCTACAGTGTTATATCGGTTTCAGGTATATAAAACAGATATTCAACGGTTTGATATACTACTCAGTTGCTCATCATCACAAGTGTCCCCTTTAACCCCCTTCACTTATTTCACCCGTGCCCCACCCTCCCCTCTGGTAACCATCTGTTTGTTCTCTATAGGTAAGGGTCTGGTTGTTGGTTTGTCCCTTTTTTTCTTTGTTCCTTTGGGTCTTTTTGTTTTTTGTTTTTAGATTCCACGTATGAGTGAAATCATATGGTATTTGTCTTTCTCTGAGTTATTTCATTTAGCGTAATACCTTCTAGATCCATCCACGCTGTTGGAAATGGCAGGATTTCCTCCTTTTTTATGGCTGAATGATACTCCATTATACACATAGGCCACATCTTTATCCATTCATCAACGGATGGACACTGGGGCTGCTTCCATAACTTGGCTCTTGTAAATAATGCTGCAGTGAACATACGGGCGCATATACCTTTTTGAACTAGTGTTTTCGCATTCCTTGGGTAAATACCCCGCAGTGCGATTACTGGATCATATGGTAGTTGTATTTTTAATTTTTTGAGGAACCTGTATACTGTTCCAATAGTTCCAATAGTTCATTTTTGCTTTTAATTCCCTTGCCTTTGGAGATGTGTGGAGCAAGATAGTGCTGTGGCGGAGGGAGGTCAAAGAGGTTGTTGCCTGCTTTCTCCTCTAGGGTTTTGATGGTTTCCTGCCTCACATTCAGGTCTTTCTCCATTTTGAGTTTATTTTTGTGAATGGTGTGAGAAAGTGGTCTAGTTTCATTCTTCTGCGTGTCGCTGTCCGGTTCTCTCAGCACCATTTGTTAAAGAGACTGTCTTTTTTCCATTGGATACTCTTTCCTGTTCTGTCAAATATTAGTTGGCCATCCATTTGTGGGTCCAATTCTGGGTTCTCTATTCTATTCCATTGGTCTATGTGTCTGTTTTTGTTCCAATACCATACTGTCTTGATGATTACAGCTTTGTAGTAGAGGCTAAATTCTGGGATTGTGATGCCTCCCGCTTTGGTTTTCTTCTTCAATATTTGACTATTCGGGGTCTTTTGTGGGTCCATACAAATTTTAGGATTGCTTGTTCTAGCTTCGAGAAGAATGCTGGTGCAATTTTGATCGGGATTGCATTGAATGTGTAGATTGCTTTGGGTAGTATTGACATTTTGACAATATTTATTCTTCCACGGAATGATTTTTCTTCCACAGAATGTTTTTCATTTCTTTGTGTCTTCTTCAATTTCCTTCATAAGCTTTCTATAGTTTTCAGCATACAGATCATTTACATCTTTGGTTAGGTTTATTCCTAGGTATTTTATGGTTCTTGGTGCAATTGTAAATGGGATAAGTTTCTTTATGTCTCTTTCTGTTGCTTCATTATTGGTGTATAAAAATGCAACCAATTTCTGTACATTGATTTTGTACCCTGAGACTTTGCTAAATTCATGTAAAAGTCTAGCAGACTTTTGGTGGAGTCTATTGCGTTTTTCCATGTAGAGTATCATGTCATCTGCGACATGAATTCTTTGCCAATTTTGATGCTTTTTATTTCATTTTGTTGTCTGCTGATGCTAGGACTTCCAACACTATGTTGAACAGCGGTCAGAGTGGACATCCCTGTTGTGTTCCTGATCTCAGGGGGAAAGCTCTCAGTTTTTCCCCATTGAGGATGGTATTAGCTGTGTGGGCTTTTCAGAAATGGCTTTTATGATGTTTAAGTATGTTCCTTCTATTCTGACTTTCTTGAAGGTTTTTATTAAGAAACAATGCTGTATTTTGTAAAATGCTTTTTCTGCATCTATTGACAGGGTCATATGGTTCTTGTCCTTTTTTTTTATTAATGTGATGTGTCACATTGATTTTGTGAATGTTGAACCAGTCCTGCAGCCCAGGAATGAATCCCACTTGATCATGGCGAATAATTCTTTTTATATGCTGTTGAATTCGATTTGTTAGTATCTTGTTGAGAATTTCTGCATCCATACTCATCAGGGATATTGGCCTGTAGTTCTCTTTTTTTTGCTGGGTCTCTGTCTGGCTTGGGAACCAAAGTAATGCTGGCTTCATAGAATGAGTCCAGAAGTTTTCCTTCCATTTCTATTTTTTAGGACAGCTTGAGAAGGATAGGTATTAACTCTGCTTTAAATGTCTGGTAGAATTCCCCAGGGAAGCCATCTGGTCCAGGATTCTTATTTATTGGGAGATTTTTGATAACTGATTCAATTTCTTCACTAGTTATGGGTCTGTTCAAATTTTCTATTTCTTCCCATTTGAGTTTTGGAAGCGTGTGGGTGTTTAGGAATTTGTCCATTTCTTCCAGGCTGTCCAGTTTGTTGGCATATAGTTTTTCATAGTATTCCATGATAATTGCTTGTATTTCTGAGGGATTGGTTGTAATAAATCCATTTCCATGCATGGTTTTATCTATTTGGGTCCTCTCTCTTTTTGAGAAGCCTGGCTAGAGGTTTATCAGTTTTGTTTATTTTTTCAAAAAACCAACTCTTGGTTTCATGGATCTGCTCTACTATTTTTTTTTTTATTCTATATTGTTTATTTCTGCTCTGATCTCTATTATTTCTCTTCTTCTGCTGGGTTTGGGGTGTCTTTGCTGTTCTGCTTCTCCTTCCTTTAGGTGTGCTGTTAGATTTTGTATTTGGGATTTTTCTTTTTTCTTGAGATAGGCCTGGATTGCAATGTATTTTCCTCTTAGGACTGCCTTTGCTGTATCCCAAAGGGTTTGGATTGTTGTGTTTTTGTTTTCATTTGTTTCCATATATTTTTTAACTTCTTCTCTAATTGCCTGGTTGACCCATTCGTTCTCTAGTAGGATGTTCTTTAATCTCCATGCTTTTGGAGGTTTTTCAGACTTTTTCCTGTGGTTGATTTCAAGTTTCATAGCATTGTGATCTGAAAATGTGCATGGTGTGATCTCAGTTCGTTTATATTTATTGAGGGCTATTTTGTGACCCAGTTGTGATCTATCTTGGAGAATGTACCACGTGTACTGGAGAAGAAAGTATATTTTGCTGCTTCAGGATGTAGAGTTCTAAATATATCTGTCAAGTCCATCTGGTCCAGCATATCGTTCAGGGCCATTGTTTCTTTACCGATTTTCTGTCTAGATGATCTGTCCATTGTTGAAAGTAGAGTATTAAAGTCCCCTGTAATTACCACATTCCTACCAATAAGATTGCTTATGTTTGTGATTAATTGTTTTATATATTTGGGTGCTTTCGAATTCGGTGCATAGACATTTAAAATTGTTAGCTCTCCCTGATGGATAGACCCTGTAATTATTATATAATGCCCTTCTTCCTCTCTTGTTACAGCCTTTAATTTAAAGTCTAGTTTGTCTGATGTAAGTATGGCTACTCCAGCTTTCTGTTGACTTCCGGTAGCATGATAGACAGTTCTCCATCCCCTCACTTTCAATCTGAAGGTGTCCTCAGGTCTAAAATGAATCTCTTGTAGACAGCAAATAGATGGGTCTTGTTTTTTTTTATCCATTCTCATACCCTATGTCTTTTGGTTGGAGCATTTAGTCCATTTACATTCAGTGTTATTATTGAAAGATAGGGGTTTAGAGTCATTGTGATGTCTGTAGGTTTCATGCTTGTAGTGATGTCTCTGGTACTTTGTGGTCCTTGCAACATTTCACTCACAGGGTACCCCTTAGGATATCTTGTAGGGCTGGCTTTGTGGTGATGAATCCCTTCAGTTTTTGCTTGGGAAAACCTTTATCTCTCCTCCTATTCTGAATGACAGGCTTGCTGGATAAAGGATTCTTGGCTGCATATTTTTCCTGGTCATTACATTGCAGATTTCCTCCATTCCTTTCTGGCCTGCCAAGTTTCAGTAGACAGGTCTCCTACTACCCTTCTATGTCTACCCTTGTGTGTTAAGGCCCGTTTATCCCTAGCTTCTTTCAGAATCCTCTCTTTACCCTTGTATTTTCCAGTTTCACTATATGTCGTGCAGAAGATCAATTCAAGTTACATCTGAAGAGAGTTTTCTGTGCCTCCTGGATTTCAATGTCTGTTTCCTTCCCCAGATTGGGGAATTTGTAGCTATGATTTGTTCAAGTACGCCTTCAGCCCCTTTCTCTCTCCCTTCTTCTTCTGGAATTCCTGTGATACAGATACTGTGCTGTTTGATTGACTCGCTTAGTTCTCTAATTCTCCCCTCGTGGTCCTGGATTTTTTTTAAAGCTTTTTCTCAGCTTCCTCTTTTTCCATAATTTTATCTTCGAATTCACCTATTCTCCCCCTTTGCCTCTTCAGTCTGCGCTGTGGCCACCTCCATGTTATTTTGCACCTTGTTTATAGCATTTTTAAATTCATCATGACTACTTTTTAGTTCCTTGATCTCTGCAGCAGTAGATTCTCTACTGTCTTCTATGCTTTTTTCAAGCCCAGCTATTAAAACTTAAAACTATTCTTCTAAATTCTTGTTCAGTTATGTTGCTTATATCTGTTTTGATCAATTCTTTAGCTGTCACTTCTTCCTGGAATTTCTTTTGAGGAGAATTCTTCCATTTTGTTATTTTGGCTAGTTTTCTATCCCTTCTGAGTTTTATTTATTTTTTTAATTTTTTTAAAACATTTATTTATTTTTGAGACTTTGAGACAGAGAGAGACAGAGCATGAGTGGGGGAGGGTCAGAGAGAGAGGGAGACACAGAATCCGAAGCAGGCTCCAGGCTCTGAGCTGTCAGCACAGAGCCCGATGTGGGGCTCGAACCCACAAACTGTGAGATCATGACCTGAGCTGAAGTCCGACGCTTAACTAACTGAGCCACGCAGGTGCCCCCGACTTTGGTTATTTTATCTCCCTACTCATAGTGTTGTTTTGGACCCTCCACCAGGTGTGCTTTGATTTGTTCCTTGAAGTAGCCCTGGAAAGGAAAAAAAAAAAACCCAGATAAATAGGAAACAAAAACACGCAAACACATAGACAAATCAAACAAGTAAGCAAAACCAAAAAACAATGCAAAGGCAAAACACCAGAAACAGCAGCTCCAAGTAAACAACAGGGTGGAGGCGGTGCACATACAAAGAGAGCAAGGACGGGGGTGGGGGGAAAAAGAAAAAAATAAACATGGACCAGGCAGAGAGACTAAATGGCTTCATCCAGAGAGCGAGAAAGGACAATAAAGAAGGAAGGGGGGGCGGGGGGGGGGGGGGGAAGAAACGAAGATAACGTTACCCAGACAGAAAAACTATACGGCTTGATCATTCCAGAGAAAGAGGGAAAGGAAAGAAGGAGGTGTAGAACAAGTAGCAAGAGAATGGATTAAATATGTCTGCTTAAACAAGCCAACACCCAGAGTAACCAGCCTCGAGGAGGGAAGAGAGAAGGAGAAAAGGAAAGGAGAATATATCTAAATAAGAATCATCCTAGGATTAACCCAGGCAAGGGACGCAGCAGCGCTGGTCTGGAGGACGGGGCCCTCTGGTTCCTCAGCGTCTATCCCGCTCCAGTAGACAGACACGCGGTCCTGAGCGGAGGGGCGTGGCTTGGCGTGGCCGGTCCCGCCTCCGCTGTGGGCCCCGCCTTGGTGGGGGCGGGGAGAAAGATGGCGACCTCCAGGCTCTTCTCCACGGACCTGGTGGACTCCGTTGGCGGGTGCAGACGGGGCGGCCGGTCTCGCCCCGCGGACTCCTGTGCCCCGGCGCTTGGCTGGGACCTAAACTCCCGCTCCGTGCGCCCCCGCACCGGGGAAGCCCCTCTCTGTGCGGCCCGATGTGTGGTCCTGTCCCGCAGCACTTGAGCGGAAGGGACTGGTTTCTCCTGCTGCAGACCGCGCCCTTGACCTACCACCGGACCCCGGGCTGGCTCGCCTCCTCCCCAGGTGTGCGAACAGGGCAGTGGACCCCAGTCCAAAGAAAGCCCTGCAGCTAGAGATGGGATCCCTCTCCCTCCCGGTCCGGGGCTTTTCTCTTGTCCAGATACAGCCCTCCGCTTCCCCGGCCGCCCTTTCTCCCCTTTGTCTCCCCGCAGAAGGGGGTCCCTCCCCTCCATGCCTGTGCGTTTTATCTCCCCCAGTTGGCGATCGCCCACCTGTGGCCCCTCAGGTTGTCCCCGTGTCTCCCTGGTAGACTCCGCCTCTTTGCCTCCCAGACTCTTGGGGTTCCAAGTCCTCTGGCTTCAGCCCTTCTTGGTTTGAGAGACGGGAAGTAGGGATCCCCCTACCTCGCCCCCATGTTGTCCCCTCCCCCAGAAACTTTTTATTTTGACGTAGTCCCGATAGTTTATTCTTCCTTTTGTTTCCCTTGCCTGAGGACACCTTTTTAAATTTTTTTTAATGTTTATTTTTGAGAGCGAGAGTGTGTGAGTGGGGGAGGGGACAGAGAGAGAGAGACAGAATCTGAAGCGGGCTCCAGGCTCTGAGCTGTGGGCACAGAGCCCCATGTGGGGCTCGAACTCACGAACCGCCAGATCATGACCTGAGTCCAAGACAGTTGCTTCATCCACTCAGCCACCCAGGCACTCTCCCCACCTTTTTTTTTTTTTTTTTTTTTTTTTTTTTTGATTTCTTAATGTTTATTTCTGAGGAGACATTTTTGTGGCCAATGTCCGAGAAATTACTGCCTGTGCTTTCTTCTAGGATTTTTATGGTCTCACATTCTGGTCGTTGATCCACTTCTCTGTGGCATAAGAAAGTGGTCCAGTTTCCTTCTTTTGCATGTAGCTGTTCGGTTTTCCCAACACCGTTTGTTTAGGAGATGGTCGTTTCCCCACTGCGTATTCTTGCCTCCTTTGTCGAAGAGTGATTGACCGTGTGTAATCACGGGTTAATTCTCAAGCTCTCTATTCTGTTCCATTGATCTATGCGTCTGTTTCTGTGCCAGCGCCATACTGTTTTGAGTACTACAGCTTTGTAGCATATCTTGAAGGGTGGGATTATGATGCCTCCAGTTTTGATCTTCTTATTCAAGATTGCCTTGGCTATTTGGGGTCTTCTGTGGTCCATACGAGTATTAGGATTATTTGTTCTAGTTCTACGAAAACTGTTGGTTTTTAACAGAGATTACGTTAAGCGTGTAGATTGCTTTGGGTAGTATGGACATTTTAACAATTTGTTCTTTCAGTCCGTGACCATGGAATGTCTTTTCATTTGCGTCCTCTTCAGTTTCTTTCATCAGCGTTTTATTGTTGTCAGAGGACAGGTCTCTTACCTCCTTGGTTAAGTTTAATCCTAAATAGTTTATTTTTGGTACAATTGTCAGTAGGATTGTTCTCTTAATTTCTCTTTCTGCTGTCTCATTATTAGTGTGCAGAAATGCAGTGGATATCTGTATATTGATTTTGTATTCTGTGACCTTACTGAATCCGTTTCAGTTTTAGTAGTTTTTTGGTGGACTCTAGGGTTTTCTGTACGTGCATCATGTCATCTGCAAATAGTGAAAGTTTTTGCTTTTTTCTTAGTGATTTGGATGCCTTTTATTTCTTTTTGTCCGACTGCTGTGGCTAGGACCTCCAGCACTGTGTTGAATAAAAGTGGCGAGAGTGGACGTCCTTGTCTTGTTGCTGACCTGAGAGGAAAAACTCGGTTTTTCACCCTTCAGTATGATGTTTGCCGTGGGTTTTTCATACCAGGGCTTTATGATGTTGAGGTGTGTTCCCTCTACAGCTGCTTTGTTGAGGGTTTTGATCATGAATGGATGTTGTATTTTGTCAAGTGCTTTTTCTGCATCGATTGCGATGGTCATATGGTTTTTATCCTTTCTCTTGTTGATGCAATGTAAATGTTGAGTGATTTGCAGATATTGAACCCACCCTTTTGTCCCGGGAACAAATACCACTTGATCATGGTGAGTGATTTTTTTAATGTGTTGTTGGGTTTGCTCTGCCAGTGTTTTGTTGAGGGTTTTTGCATCTGGTTCATCAGAGAAGGTTCTCTTTTTCTGGAGGGTCTATCTGGTTTCAGTATCAGGGTAATTCTGGCTTCAGGATGAATTTGGAAGCTTTCCTTTCTGTTCTGTTTTTTTGGAATGGTTTGACAAGAATAGGTATTCTTCTTTGAAGTTTGGTGGAATTTGCCTATGCAACCATTTGGTCTTGGACTTCTGTTTCTCGGGAATTTTTTGATTACAGACTTAATTTCATTGTTGGTAGCTATATGTTCAAATTTTCTGTTTCTTCCCAATTTGGTTTTGGGAGGTGATACGTTTCTAGGAATTTATCCATTTCTTTTAGGTTATCCAATTTGTAGGCATATAAGTTTTCATAATTTTCTAATTTTTTTGCATTTCTGTGGTGTTGGTTCTTTCTCCATCATTTCTGCTTTTGAGTTCGTTCTCTCTCTCTCTCTCTCTTTCTCTCTCTCTCTCTCTCGTTTTAAAAGAGTCTGGCTCAAGGTTCTATTTTGTTGATCTTTTCAAAGAACCAGCTCCTGGTTTCATTGATCTGCTCTATTGTGTTTTTTTTAGTTTCTATTTCATTTATTTCTGCTCTATTCTTTATTATTTTCTTTCTTCTAATGTTTTTTTTTTTTTTTTTTTGAAAGAGAGAGAGCATAAGCAAGGGATGGGGCAGAGAGAGAGAAAGAGGGAGAGAGAGAAAGGGAGAGAGAGAAAGGGAGAGAGAGAAAGGGAGAGAGAGAGGGGGAGGGGGAGAGAGAGGGAGAGGGAGAGAGGGGGAGAGAGAGGGAGAGAGGGGGAGGGGGAGGGAGGGGGAGAGAGGGGGAGGGGGAGGGAGGGGGAGAGAGGGGGAGGGGGGGAGAGGGAGAGAGGGGGAGAGGGAGAGAGGGGGAGAGGGGGAGAGGGAGAAAGGGGGAGAGGGAGAGAAAGAGGGAGAGGCAGAGGGAGGGAGGGAGAGGCGGAGGGAGGGAGGGAGAGGCGGAGGGAGGGAGGGAGAGGCGGAGGGAGGGAGGGAGAGGCGGAGGGAGGGAGGCAGAGGCGGAGGGAGGGAGGGAGAGGGAGGGAGAGGGAGAGGCAGAGGCAGAGGGAGGGAGGGAGAGGGAGGGAGAGGGAGAGGGAGGGAGAGGGAGAGGGAGAGGCAGAGGCAGAGGGAGGGAGGGAGAGGCAGAGGCAGAGGGAGGGAGGGAGAGGGAGAGGCAGAGGGAGGGAGGGAGAGGGAGAGGCAGAGGGAGGGAGGGAGAGGGAGAGGGAGGGAGAAAGAATCCTAGGCTCCACTTTCAGCACAGAGCCTGACACAGCGCTTGATCCCATGACCCTCGGGTCATGAGAGCCAAAATCAAGTCAGAGGCTCAACCCACTGAGCCACCCAGGTGCCCCTGTTCTTTTTCTAGCTCCTTTAAGTCTAAGGTTAAGTTGTTTATTTGAGATTTTTCTTGCTTCTTGAGGTAGCCCAATATTGCTATAAACTTCCCTCCTAGAACAGCCTTTGCTGCATCCCAAAGATACTGGTCCATGTGGTTTCCTTTTCATTTGTCTCCGTGCATTCTTTGATTTCCTCCTTGATTCCTTGGTTGACCCATTCATTGTTTAGCAGCATGAACTTAACCTCCATGTATTTGTGGGTTTTTTCCAGATTTTTTCTTGCGGTTGATTTCCAGTTTCATAGCATTGTGGTCAGAAAAGATGTCTGGTATGACTTTGATCTTTTCAAATTTGTTGAGACTTGTTTTGTGGCCTAATATGTTATCTATTCTGGAGAATGTTCCATATGCACTTGAAAAGAATGTGTATTCTGCTGTTTAGAATGGAATGTTCTGAATAGACCTGTTAGATCCACCTGTCCAATGTGTCATTCAAAACTATTTCCTTGTTGACTTTCTGTTTGGATAATCTATCCATGGTTGTAAACGGGGTGTTAAAGTCCCCTATTATTAGTGTATTACTTTCAATTACTTTATGGTTGTTATTAGCTGCTTTATTGTCTTTGGGCACTCCCATGTCAGATACATATTTAAAATTGTTATATCTTGTTGGATTACTCCTTTTATGATTATATAGTGTCCTTTGTTTCTTATTAAAGTCATTGTTTTAAAGTCTCTTTTGTCTGATATAAGTGTGGCTACCTCAGCTTTTCACTTCCATTTGCATGATGAATGCTTTTCCATCCCATCACTTTCAATCTGCATGTTTTTAGGTCTGACAGGAGTCTCTTCTGGGCAGCATATAGATGGGTCTTTCTTTCTTATCCACTCTGTCGCACTGTGTCTTTTGGAACATTTAGTCCATTTACATTCAAAGTAGTTATTAATAGGTGTGTATTTATTGCCATTTTATTCCTTGCTTTATGGTTGTTTTTTGTAGTTCTTCTCTATTCCTTCTTTTGCTCTCTTCTCTGATAGTTTGCTGATTTTCTTTAGTGATATAGTTGGATTCTTTTTGTTTTTTGCATTTCTATTACTAATTTTTGACTTGTGGTTACCATTAGGTTTGTATTTTACATTTTCTTATAGAGCAGTCTATATTAAGTTGACAGTCACTTAAGTTTGAACTCTTTATTTACCTATATTCCTCTCTCACACATTTTAGGTATATGGTGTCATACATTATGTCCTTTTATTTCATGAATCCCCTGGTTTTTAGAGATCTACTTAATTTTACTGCTTCTGTGTTTCCTACTTTTCTTACTCATACTTACGGTTTTTCTTTTCTACTCAGAGTCCCCTTTAACATTTCTTGTAGGGTTGCTTTAGGGGTCATGAATTCCTCTAACTTTTGTTGGCCTGGGAAACTCTTTACGTCTCCTTCAATTGTGAATGATAGCCTTGCTGGATAGAGTGTTCGTGGCTGGTGATTTTTTCCCTTTCAGCACTTTGAATATATCATGCCACTCCCTTCTGGCTTGCAAGGTTTCTGCTGAAAAATCTGCTGATAGCCTTATGAGGTTTCCCTTGTATATAACTGTTTTTTGCTGCTTTGAAAATTCTCTATCACTACTTTTTGCCATTTGAATTGCTATATGTCTTGGTGTGGATCTCTTTGAGTTGATTTTGTTGGGGGCTCTCTGTTTCTCCTATGTTTTGGATTTCTGTTTCCTTCCTCAGATTTGGGAAGTTTTCAGCTATTACTTCTTCAAATTCTGCCCCCTTTCCTCTCTTTCCTTCTTCTGGGATTCCTGTAATGCAAATGTTATGACACTTGATGGTGTTCCTGAGTTCCCTAAACCTATTCTCATTTATTATTATTTTTCTCTCTCCTGTTCAGCTTGATTGCCTTCCATGACTCTTTCAGGTCACTGATCCATTCCTCTGCTTCCTCTAGTCTATTATTTATTCCTTCTAGAGTCTTTTTCATTTCAGCTATTGAGTTCTTTGTCTCTGGTTCTTTGTTTTCTGTCTCCCAGTTAAGATTCTCACTGAGGTCCTCCACTCTTTTCTCAAGTCCAGTCAGTATCTTTTTGACCATTACTTTAAATTCTCTATCAGGCATATTACTTATCTCCATTGTGTTTAGCTTTCTTGCTGTGATTGTCTTGTTCTTTCATTCGGGACCTATTCCTCTGTCCCCTCTTTTTGTCTAACTCTCTGTGTCTATTTCTGTGTGTCAGGAAAGTCAGCTATGTCTCCTGCTCTTGAAAGTAGTGGCCTTATGAAGAAGAGGTCCCGAAGCACAGTGCTCCCTGTTCGCCTGAGCTTGGTGCCTGAGCAGTGTCTCCTGTGTGTGTTGCATGTGCCCTATTGTCACAGAGCCACTTTGCCTTCAGTCCAGTCATCCAAACTAGCTCTTTTTGCCTGTTGTGGGCTGAATTTGGTACCTACGTTGTTAGTGGGCCGGTCTGAGGCCACCTTGGGCTGGAGTTGAATTAGGCCAGGTGTTTGCTGGAGACATAGTAGCAGCAAATTGCAAGAGAAGGTGGGAGCAATGCACACGCAGTGCCAGCAAGGTCCCCACCAGTGGGAGGGGACCTGTAGCCCCCAACAGCGGCAGGCTGAGTTGGAGGGGGCAGACCCACAGACGTGGGGGGGGGGCAGGAAGCCTGATATTAGCAAGGTTTGCAGGAGTCTGCTATGGGAGGAGACCTGGGGCAGAGGCCTGGTGGAGGGGTCGTGTCCACAGGAGAACACAGGGGCAGAGCACACTGTTAGCAAGTTAGGTAGCGATCGTTGCGGCCTTGCTGTTTCCCATGGGTGTCTAGGCTGGGAGGGGGGCATGGGGAGGGAAGTGGCACCTGACACCTCCTTTGCTCCTAGAGAAGTGTCCCGTCGATCCCTGCCCCTCCAGCACCAGCTCTGAGATAGATTAGTAAACAAATCTTCTTCTTCCTGTAGGCCACAGAGGAGTTTCAAACTGCTGCTTCTATATTTATTTCCCGGGTTTTTTATTGTGCTGTTTCTTTAAGAGCAGAGGTGCAGTTTCCTCTCTCCCTCCCAACTCTCTCAGAGCATGTTAATTTAAAAAAATTTGTTTATTTTTGAGAGCGAGAGTATGCGAGAATGAGCGGGGGAGGGGCAGAGAGAGAGGGAGACACAGAATCCGAAGCAGGCTCCAGGCTCCGAAAGGTCAGCATAGAGCCCGACACGGGGCTCAAACTCACGAACCACAAGATCGTGACCTGAGCCGAAGTCAGATACTTCACCGGCTGAGCCACCCAGGCACCCCAGAGCAAGTTGATTTTTAAAGTTCTGGTTTTAAGCCCCACTGATTGTAAGAACTGAAATTTGGCCCCTTTGGTTTTCACGGCCAAATGTTATGGGGATTTGTCTTTCGCATGTGGGCTTCCCAGTGTAAGAGTGTATTTCTCTCCCCTCTCTGCAACCTGCAGTGTCCTTCCAGTGGGCAGTCCCACAGGTCTGTTTAGCTCCCAACTGTGTCTCTGCCCTTCCTACACTCTTTGTGGCCTCTCATCTACCTTTAGCTGTGGAAAGACTGTTCTTCCAGCCTTTGTGTCATTTTCTGGGTTATTTACACTGATGTGTCTGTTACCTAGTTGTATCTGTGGGGCAATGTGAGCTTAGGGTCCTCCTACTCCTCCACCTTCCCTGGAAGTCTGGCTTTCATTTCTTAATGGTCCCTGTGGTTATGCCTCCTTCTCAGGATTATTTCATATTCAGCCTGCTCCTGCCAAGACATCCGTTTCCTTCCAATCTGTGAACCTGGAAATGTTATAGTCAGCATTTCACTTGTTCTTGTAAATCTTATTTCTTCAATTCCCACTTGTTACTAAACCAGTGTCGTATTTTTACTCCTTAGTACAAAACTACACCATGCTGTTGCATGTGGTAAGAGATGTTCACAGACTGGCCAAGTCGCCCCAGTGCAGAGAAACGAGATGCCCCTTGTGTTTTCCTTTTGTTTCAGGCTTTGGGAACTGGATGAGCTCAAGTTTTTGGCTTTAACAACTTAGTGTGAAAAGTCCAAGACCTGTTGTCAGAGCTCGGAATGCTTCGTTCCTGATAATGGGAAGATGGGGTCCACCTTTGGGTGATTCTTAAATTTGCCAGTTGATGGGACGTTGTATCAATAGCTAATAATTATTGTTAAGTACACAATGCCTATGAGGCAGGGACTATTCTTCTGCACCTTTTACATCTGGGGAAACTGAGGCACAGGTTGACTTGGTTTACCCAGTGTGGCTCAGCTATAAACATAGAACACAGACTTATTTTTTAAATGGCTGTATAGTTTTCTCCTTCTCCTCTGCTTGAGAGGATTCTGGGTTTCTAGCCAGGAAAAGCAGCATCAAATTTTCAGAATGTTCATTGAAACAAAACCGGTTTTACAACAGCTACAGCCAAAACTGTAAGGGGCAGGATTGCCCGTAGAGTGTGTGGGCCTGGGCAAATTATTTCCGTGGGGATCCTGCGTACACAAGCAATTTCAGACTGCCTCAAATCAATATTCCAGCACCATTCTGGTGACCCAATTTCACATGATCCCACAAAAAAATTAAAACTAAACTACTGTGCTGGTCCTCAGGAACAAACCGTTCACCAGGAAGCTCTTCTAGAAGCCAGCTCGGATCCTATAGGTGTGGGTTCTGGAGCTCTTTGGGGCATCTGGCCAACCTTATGCTCTAAAGGGGAGAAATGGGAACCAGCTGGTCCCGGCCACCAGAGGGGACCACGGGGAGGCACTTCCAGTAGCCAGAACCCATGCGGGACCCTGTATGTGCTTGGGACACCCCACCCATATGGTACTGTTGGTTCCAGGCACTGGAAGTGGGGCTTGGAAAGTCCCCAAGAAGGCATTCCAAAGGCAAAGTGGTGGTATTGGGAGAGGGGTCCTGAAGCACAGGGCCCGGGGCAGGGATCCTGACCAGGGTAGAGCTGACCAGTGGGTGAAGTTTGAGCAACATTAAGACTAAACAGCAATCACTTCCAAACTCTTAGGTGCTTTAGCTATAAGGGGGGTGGGGGTGGGGGATGGAAAGCTGTTGTCAGGAGGAAGCCAGCTGGAAAGTTCTAGTATTTATTCTCTTTGTGGGTTTGGTAAAAGACACTTTTCGCTTTTAAATTGTGTAAAATGTTCAAAGAATTGCTTTTCCTTTCAAGTGGCCAGCTCAGCCCAGCTGTCTGTGAATGCTCTGAAACCCTCTGTGAGCTGGCCCAGGGTGGACATTAGACCTCCTCTTTACCTAGATGCCCTTCTAAACAGGTTTAAAGACCGATTATGGCAGAGCTACCATGATGGGAGCAGGGAGAGAAGTGGACAAAGCCAGGCTGACTTCCTGACGCTGCCGCTTTGGGCAAGTGGGTTCTGAGCCCCTGGGGCTGAGACCAGGATTAAACCTATACGGGGCATCTGTACCCACAGAAAAGGTCCCTGTATGAACTCAAAGTGTAAAAGGCAAATTTGAGCAGCATCTCTAGAGAAGAAAAGATACACCAAAGCACTCACTGCTTTCAGCTGTTTTATTGCTAAACTATCACGATATAAGCCGTATAAAAATACTTTACATATAGCAAAAATAAACTACATTAAACTGGAGATTAAAAACATTTTGCATAGGAATGTGATGTATTCAAACTTCCTTAACAGTCAGGATTTTTAAAACCTAAGCCTTCCAGCACCACCCTGTTGGAGAGAATTGTTTGTTGGAGAACTACTTAAGGCATGGTCAACATTTTCTCCCCTCTGAGGGCTGTAGAGGCAATGGGGGTAAGGGAGGTTCTTTGACAAGGTGCTCAGGGTCTAAACTTGTCCCAAGGGCAGTGCTGAAAGCCCGGGCCCTAATGGAAAATGTATCCTTTGCTTCCGATGCATCCGACCCGGGACGGGGCAGGTGTTTGGGCTGCTGACAGCTGCATGAAGGCAGGGTGTTAAACGTTTTTTTCCAACACCCAACATCCCGTCTCCTTTTCAGAGGGGCTCGCTTAGGGACCATCTCCAGCTCACCAATCACAGAGACGTTTGTTTTTAAACAAACTGAGTTAACGTGGTGACGTTGGCTATAACCGAAGGTACTCCCGACAGCGGAGGGAAACTGATGTTTGCAATCACAGTCCTTTGTGACACTTAAGCATTTAGCTGGAATGCAGGAAAACCCGTGCATTGGCTGGTTTGGCTCCATGAGGTTTAAGGCCTAAGCCCTGGGCTTGGAAGACTGGTGGTTAGGATGTGTTGGGTACCTGCTAAAGGGTCATCCCTCCAAAAAAAAAAAAAATGGATGCCGGACCTTGTCAGGAATGTCCCAACCCCCATGCCTCCTGTAAACGTGAACAAAATTGTTAGCCGGACCTCTGACGGTCTTTCAATTGTGAAAAGAAAGCACTTGGGAAGCGTTTTTTGACATGAAAACAAACACGTTCAGCCTCCCTTTAGTCTGTTGTGACAACCAGAACATATCTGCTTCCAATCTAAATGTTGCAGCTCCCACGCTGGCCAAGACGGACTTCCTGAGACCGACGTCTTGGCTACTGGATGTAAACGAGAAAGGCCCCGTCAGTCCTTTCCAGTTTTTCGAAGGAACCATCCGGATTCATCTAGGGTGTGTCTATGCTGGAAAACTCTGCATGTCCTTTGGATAATGCGTACAGGGGTTACCTAGCGGGATTTGGTCAGCTCTGTAAACGGTAGCCTGCACCCAGGGTTCTGTGAACTTTGCGAAGTCTTTCAGAATCCCGTTCCCACACAGGCGGTTTTGTTTTTAACTCACGGTCACCTACTAGGCCACTTCTTTGGGGGATCTAAACACTTTACAAGACCGTTCTCCTCCGTGACCAGACGCAGGCTCAGAGGTGAAGTCCGTGTCCTCTCTGGCAACAGATGGTTCCTTTTTCCACAAAGCCATCCCCCTTCTTTCTCCAAAGATGCTTTCTTCTAAGACTCAGGTGACTGATAAACTCTGAGGTGGGTAGTTTCGTAGGGCTTTTTTGGGGGGGTGGGGTTGTGGGGGGGGGGGGGTTTGTATTTTTGTTTTGTGTTTTTGCTAGCACGATTCACAAATTTTCAAGGATACATCCTTTCTCGGGGTGGGGGGGGGGAGGCGGAAATCCTCAGCATATGTAAAAAGAGACACTTGCAAGAGATTTCAACCATTTATAAATATTTTCTAATTCCAACAGGGGTGTGTGATATTTTCGGGACAGATAAAAAGCATAAAAATACAGGTAAGAAAATAAAATTTAATAACCTACTACTTTGGGTTGCTATTATATATTATCAGGCAGCAGTATTTTTTGTACATACAGGAAGACTTGCAAACTCTGGAAATATACTACATTCAGCAACACCGTAGATTCCTGTTAGCAATGCTACATATTTACATTACCTTGGATGTAGCAAGTGCAAACCTCCACCTGAGATCCTTCTCACACGTGCAACACACACACCTTTCCCACTTAGACATCCTTACTTTCTCCTTCTCTGTAGAGGATCCTATTGCCTCTTCCCAGACTGAAAATATTTTGTGAGCAATTCCTCTTGGCAAAATCTCCTCCTGGCATTTGTTACTGACCAAACTTTCTCGCTAGCTGTCGGTTCCTAATACACATTCTCTCGCCTGTTTATGTCTCAAAACTAATGCTTTTTGCTTCTCTTTCCTTCGCTATTTGGTAGAGTTGTTTATGAAAGGGCTTCCTCTAATAGCCAGCCTAGGTGGTCTCAGAAAAAGCTTGTGCGTGCGTTATACACACACACGTACGTGCACAGGTTCGTGCAAGAGTTGGAACTAGCAGGAGGCCCTTTTCACTAACCTAGAAGATTGATGGAAAACGCGTTAGCCCTTGTTCGCCCCATCCAGGCACAATGAAGCAGAGCGACTTTGCTATAATAGCAGGAAGGCACTTGGGTAAAACATTCAGATAACTGAGGAAGGCCAATATCCCTCATGTGCAAAGAAAAAAAAAAGGGAAATGGTTCCTAGCCAGGTCAAGTGAGAACAGATCTCTCACCAAACACTAACTCTGTCCCAGCGAAGTCCAATATTGCTGGAGAGATGCTTTGGGTAAAGCTGCTGGTGTAAGGAAACTTTTCGTGAATTAGGAAGAATTTCACAGCCCAGGAGCCCCGCGGCAATTTGCGTAAAAGAGGTTTTGCTAAACTTTGTGCTTGGGGTTGGTGCAAGAGAGGTCCCCGGTTGTTAGGGGGAAAACAAATGCTAGGCCTCGATTAAAAGGTCACACCCTGGGCGTTCTGTCCACTCTCTGGAGCACCAGACCCACCGGGCTGTGGTCACCAAGCCTCACGTTCCTGGCAGAGCTGTTGGGAAGGTTTAACCTCCGGATGACCTTGACTAGGAAGCCAGGACTTGTAAATGCCACAGGGAGACCTCAACGGCCAGGATTCTCTTCCTACGCTTCTCCCTAGCAGATCTGAGAAATCACGAAGCAGAGCCTTTCGAAGAGCGCCGGGACCTCTGCATTCTGTCTTTGATTACGGGGGAAGAAACCGAATGGCCGAAAACGAATCCCTGGCTCGTCCCGGGGTGTCCACGGTAAATGCAAACAGGAACGCATCTGGGTGATGAGAACCCACCCCTGCGGAGGACTCAAGAGTTTTCTGTGTTTGCAGAAACTGCACCAGAGGAGGCAGGCTCATGAGGGCTCGATGTGCGCAGTGGAGACAGAATTTGGGGGCCAATCACCATACAAGCGGTCCGGGCAGAGCTCTGTCCAACTGCGGACTGCCCGTGGGCTGGTTCTCTTCGATGTGGATGCAGGCGGCTAATGCAGACAGGTCTTGGGGACCGAGGGATGCTTGAAAGGGCTTCAGGTAAAGATCACCAATGAACTTTGGGGGCCACAGCCTGCGATGGCGTCCCACGTGGAGTCGAGGCCAGAAGGAACGCTGCCCTTCTCACGGGGGAACCCACTTAGAAAAAGAAACGCTTAGGCCTGCTCATTGCCATTTCTCACAATTTAACCAAAATACCTTCACTTTTTTTTTTTTTTTTGGTGGTTTTAGCTCCTCTTCAATTCCTTCTCAAAATTCAATGCACATGCCTGAGATTGTTGTTCCTTGCTAGTTTACGGGGGAAAAAAAGCACTCTGGCCGTTAGGAAGAAAGCAAGCGAGACCAGCAGAAAGCCATTAGGTTGCAGGGGTGCGGAGGTGTTAACACTGCAGCTGCGGTCCCTGCTCGAGTCCGACCGCCCGCTGCAGGGGTGAGGAACTGCTGGCCTGGAGCGAGCCCCACCCTCCAGCCAGCTTTTTGAAGCAGAGGAAAAAAAAATAACGTGTACACGTGTCATAACTTAACGCCGAGTTTTAACAGGCCATCTTGTTAGGGGCCACTTGTGCTTCAGAATGAGAAAACTCAAAGTAAGGCTTTCGCTGTGGCCCAACCGTGGCCAGGAACAGGCGATCCCTAAGGATGACGGTCCGGCTTCCGTTTTTCTTCAGCCCATAAGCCAGACTCTTGGGTCACGTTCCCTTGGTTGCTGTTTGAAAACTCCTTTTCCTGGAAAAATGAACGCAGGGCTGGGGTTTAATGACACGGCCCACATCTTCCACCCCCCACCCCAGCCCACGCCCTGAGCCCCGGTCAGTCGGTTCTCGGGGCTGTCGCGGCGTGCTGTCTTGTGCAGAATGTGGTTTTTTTGGTCAGCAGGCACTTAAGGACACCATGAAAGTCAACCGAGATGCTCTTTGGGATTTAAAACAAAAATCAAAAAGGCAGAGCGTTCTCCCTGGTGTTTACACAGAGAGGTGGCGAGCTCCTCAATCGAGGGTCAGCTTTTTGCCAGAACATGGTCCCGCGTGTGGCCTCCGGGCCAGGAGATGTACAGGAAAGAGAACAGAAGGTGAGAGGCAGCGGAAGGCTCCGAGGGGTCAGATACGGAAGGTGGCTTGCTAATGGCATCTTCTACGTCTGGTTTCTGGCGGGAGGTCCTGAAAACTCCTTCCTGATAATTTCATTAACTACAAAAGAAAAGAGAAAGAGGGAGAGAGAGAGGAGGGGCGAGTGAGAGGGCACCAACAACACGGGTTGGATTAGCTTTCTAGAACCTTTAAACAAACCACGCTTTTGTTCTCTCCGATAATACGTTGGACAATTTGTAACGTAAGAAATGCCTTCCTGTGCTTTTTCTGTTCTCCTGGACAGTAATATTTTGTGCTACGGATGTGTTTGTGAAGGGAACTTTAAAAAATCGTGGCAGAAATTGAGCTGGGCCCTAGGGCAGGATCTAAGTATGTTCAGGCTCTCTGCTGACTACCACACTCCTTCTGTTATTACAGCATCTGGAAAATACCTACTACGAGACTAAACCATAGTTGACCCACAAAGCATTCAGTTCTCAAAAGAGACTTTTCAAAAGAGAGTAGATGGAGATACCACTGAGAGTAGCCATCAGTGTAGACGACATCTCTCTCAGCACAACCAGAAATTCTGGCCTTACCCTTCCCCCCGCCCCTGCCACCCATGCTAGGGAAGTGTCCTCCGTCCGAGGGGCTCTGGAAAATTCGGTCACCCCCTCCCCCAGAAGGGAACCAGGAATGTAATGCCGGCCCCTGACATCAAGAAGCTGGTTCTCTTCTCCCATCTCGGCCTCCTTATCCAGGGCCCCTGTCTCTGTAAGCAAGGCAGGAAGGTCTTAGAATGGGGATCTGGCAAAAAAAGAAAAAAAACTTTCTTGGTAAAAAGTTGCTCTCTGCAGCAGCCCAGATCCGAGGCAGGGGGTGTGCACAAACCCGAGGGCTGTGTGCGCCCTCGCCTGTGCAGTGGGATGGGTCGACTGGTCCCAGGGGCAGGAGGAGAGGGGAGAGGAGGGAGACCCCTGTTGGGTGCCTTCGAAGGTACTTAATCTCCCCTCCCCAGCCTCCTCCCGCAGTCCTCTTCGTGGGTTTCGTCTTTGATTACCTTACTGTAATCCTCCCTGCTTATTTTCTGTTTCTGTTGAGATTTGCTCCAAGCCCCCCCACCCCACGCTCAAGCGGAGCCCTCCTAGGTCCAGCATGCTCTTCCCAGAAGACCCCTGCGTGGACGAGTCTGCGAGCCCCAGGGAAAGCGCAAAACTTTCCCAAAAAAGCCAACTGCCCTTGAGCTGGAAAAGGCACGCTTGGCCTTGGGCTCCCTCACTCCACTGGTAGCGGCGTGACTCTACCTCTCTGTGCCTCGGTTTTCCCCTCTGGTAAGCGGAACCCACGACGTGTACGGCTTAGTCCCCGGTAGGCACTGAGGCCCATGCCTGCTCCTGGCGCCCGCCTGGCAAATGGTGTTCCGTAGCGGCTGGCTCCACTCCCCACACCCCCAGGCTCGGGGTCAGACTCTGAATGACTGCTTCGCCTCGGTGGGCTTCGTTTTGTGCTAGAAACTATTGAGGCACCGCTCCCTGTTCTTCAGGTATGTGCTGAAAGCACGTGCGAGGTGGGAGTTCGGGTTAGCATCCCTTCTCTGCTGCCTCCTTACTTGAATTTGCCTCAGTCTCCCCATCTGTAAATCGGGTCTAAAAACGTCACCTCCCTTCTAGGGTCCTAGAGGAGCTTGGATAAGATCCTGCAAGCAATGGACTTGTCACAGTGCCCCGTGTCTGGCAGGTGTTCACAGCATGGGGCACATTAGGTATGAGATGTTATACCTACGGAGGTACACGTGCATAGTATTAGCACAGCAAAACGTGGCCGCGGATCCATTAATAGCTCAGAGGATGAATTCACATTCAGCAAACCAACGTTGTTGACCGGGCACTTACTGTATACCAGGTACTGGCTGAGCTGACTCCCAGGGGCCCTAAAGCAGGAACCCAGCCCACCCTTCTGTGAACCCTGCCCGGGCCTGGTAAGCTGAGAGCCCTTTGTGAGGCAGGCAGGGAGCCACAGGGGGAGCAGAATGCCAGGGGGAGGGAGGTGGGGTCAGTGCAGCTTCATGGGAAGCTTTTCAAAGCCCGGATTCTGAAGGGCTTCCTGTTTTCTCAATCTAGGAAACCAGAAGAGTCGATCCTTAATGGAAACTTTCCACAGCCTCGGCTTTCTAAAAATATCTGGTAGGCAGCCATGTTGGCACCACGGCCCTCACTAAAGGGTCGCTCCCCCTCCTCAGAAGGCAGGGGCTGGGGCCGGGGCAGGGGATGGAAGGTAGGCGCCGTGTTCAAGCACAGAGACGCTCTGCCCGCTTCCTGGAAGCTAGAGTCAGGGAGATGCTAATAGTCGCGTCTGGAAAACTCCGGACAGCGTGCACTTAGACCTTCATGTGGTTGGGGGTGGCGAGGGGGCGGCTGTGGGCCCAGGCCCCGAAGTGAGGCCCACTCAAACCCCGCAGGAACCTCTCTGGCTAGAGGAACCTTCTCTTGCTGAAACCTCAGGGCTGGCTCCCCTGGCTGGGAGCAAGGAGAGAGTTCTAGAGCAGGAGTGCCAGCTGGGTGTTGGCAGGGGCAGCGCCGGCCCTCCCCCCCCAACTTGGGGGACCTCGAGCCCAAGACGTGGAGGGTGTCTGCTCCAGAGCCGGGTCTCCTGTCTGCAGGGAGGTCTCCCCTCTGCAGCCACAAGTATTCAAACCGGTTCCCTGATGCCCACCATGCAACCTCTCCCTGGGTCCTCCCCCGGCTTCTGTGCTGGATGGGGGGGGGCTCCTGCCTCAGCCCTGCCGCACCTCCTTCTCCAGCTCTCGTCTCCCTCTGCAGCTCTACCTGCTTAAGGTCTCCCTTACGCAAAAACCCCGCTCTGGGTGCCCCCTGCTTCCCTCGCCGGCCACGCAGGCTTTTACCTGCACTCTGCTGGTAGAGTAGCCCGGCAGCCCCTTTCTCCTCACTCCTCCATTCAAGGCTCTGCTCCCTCTCCTGCTCTGCACTGCATCCCCCCAGTCCTGCCCAGTCTCCTCCAGGTATCGGTTCCAGGCAGTTTACCAGCTCCTGCTTTATGTTCTTGTTCCCCCACGGAATCCTCAGCTTTTAAACAGGGCTTCGGGAAGTGCTCAGTGACGCCCTTCTGAGCTTCCTTTTTCTCCTCAAGTGGTAGGTAGCCTCAGGTCCCACAGACAGCTCTGGGCTTCGTCCCCACTCTGAGTGCTGAAACACGGTTGTGTATCAGCCTTCTGCGTTCCATCCAGTCAGTAAATGCTTTGAGCATCTATCCTAAGCCAACTTTTGTATCTTTCCTCCCACCTCTTCCCAAACTGGGCCACACGCATTTTCTCCAACAGCCCCTCTCCTCGTCCCAACGCCACCTTTGCACGGAAGCTGTCTCCCACTCCTACCTACCCTCGGGCCCTCACTTCCTCCAGAAGCAAATAGCGAATTCTCACAATGCTTTGCTTGCAACCTCCTAGGCCAGGTTATCTGAGTTTCCTGTGTCCTCAGGGTGCCATGCATACAGCAGGTACCTAATGTATGCATCTCAGCCCCCCACAGATATCCCACACCACAGCCTAGGTCGCTTGGTTTGGGGAAGCTGTCTTTCCTCTGCCCTCCAATTGACAAATGGGTTGCCAATGTGTTACTTGTCTGGAACCTTTTCTCTACAAAAGAATATAAGCCATTCGCATTTATTGAAGGCTGACTGCGTGCCACGCACTGTAATAAATGCAAAGTTTTTCTTACGCCAAACCTAGCAATACAAGCCTCGCCTCATAGTTGGAGATAGGCAGTCCCCTGCCATACCAGGTGATGGAATTGCGATTTGAACTCAAGGCCCATGTATTAGCCTGAACCCTAGATGGCTACACAATTGATGAGACCGTGCTATTAAGTGCAGAAGTCATCATGTTTTTTTCCATGGTCCTGGCGTCCTCAGTGTCGTGTGTGTGTGTGTGTGTGTCAGGAAAAGGCGAGGGCAGCCTCTGCGAAGTTAACAGCAGAGAAGGCCATATGCTGAGTGGTTAAGGCGGTCATTGAGTATCACTTTCACAGAACAGAGTTGAGGCTAATGGTGTCGCCTCTACCACAGGCAGCCCTGACCTTTTATCACCCCTAGCGCGAGGCGCCGCGATGAAAACATTGATGAACGTGTACAACCTCAGGGTGATTTCTAAGCCTGACACCTAAGGCTGAAACCAGAAAGGAAAAGATCGACAGATGTAAGTATATTATAATTATATATTTTTCTCTTTAAAACTCTGGAAAAATCAGGCAGAGAGAATAAAAATAAAACCCTTCTAATAAAGGGCTGTTGGCATAAAAAGAATATGAGGGATCATCAAACTTCTTCTGTAAAGGGCCAGACAAAAATATTTGCAGTGCTCTGGGCCCCCTACTCAACTACCCAGCTCTGCCCTGTGGTGTGAAAGCAGCCATAGACAGTATGTGAGCAAACGGACATGGCTGTGTGCCAATAAAACTTTATTCGCCACAACAGACCGGGGGCCAGATCTGAACAGGCCAATTGCCAACTGGTGTGAGACTTAGTGTACCAGCCCCTAGTATATACCACGGCAGAGCAGTGTCTTTTCACCTACTTTTTTTTTTTAGGGGGGGAGGGGAATAAAGCCAATGCCTCTTACTTGTGCTGTTCCTCAAACAACCCTAGGTGTTTATGTCTACACACTTGGATTTCTCTTAGCATCCCACTCTGCCCTAGGAATGCTACGATTCACTTGAAGGGCCAGACACCTGCAATACTGACTTTCATTCAGCTGAGCTCAGACAGAGGTTCTCAAACTTTACCTTGCAGCACAGCTGCTCAGAGGTGGACGTAGAAAACCACATGGATATACACGGTAGGTGTAATTTAAAAGCCCGTCAAGGGTAACTTTGACTCTGGGCCTTTTCCCCTTAATTGCTGACTTTGGAACTTAATTCCCCGAAAAAGCAACAACAGGAAGGAGTGGAGAGACTCCCCTCCTGTTTCTCTCCCCGAAGCCTCAAGCATGTTTTCTCAAATCTGGTTAGATCGTGTGAGTGCCCACAAGAGTCTGGGGGCCAGCCACAAAGGCCACAGCCAGAAAGACACTCCTCGAGCTTGGACAGGAAGGGGGGAGGCTGCATTCTCTAGGCCAGAGAGTCTAAGAGCCAGGATAGGGGCAGGGTCCACTCACTACCCTTCTTCATCCCGCAGGGCTTTGCCGAATCTCCTCTCGAGACCCATGCTTGGGGCAAGGAGGCTGGACCAGGAAGCCCGTGACGTGCGCTCTGGGTGATTCTGTCCCAACTGCCGTGAGGTAAAGCTGCTGGGACAGCTGAGGGTGAGCACCCAGCCTCTTCCCCATTAGCATGTGGAAAAGGGCTGAGCAGGCAAGGTGGCCCTTGGCCCTTCTCCTGGGACGCCGATCTCAAAACTGAAATGATCTGTCCTCTAAGAACAAAACTCTTTTTCGCTCTGCTTTTTGCTGGCTCAGGAACTTTCCAGCCACCTCTGTGTGCTCTGGGGGAACAGTGAAGAGCTTTCCAGATGGGCCAGGCCAGACTTTAGACTCAGCGAAAAAGACAAAAAAAAAACCCTCGACAGGCCTGAAGCCCAAAGCCTTGGGTGGGGTCTGAGAGGTACAGGATAGTAAATCCCCCAGGGGCCCTGGACATCAGAGCCAGCTTGCCGAAGTTCCCAGGCCCCTGTAAGGTCAGAAGCATTGCCAAGTGCTAATACCAGGGAGGGAAGAAACACGCTTTAAAAAGGCCCCTTCAGGACTCTGAGAAGTGGTTTACACTGTCCACACTGACATTTTAGCTGCATTTTTGTCACCCTGAGTCCCGGATCCGAAGCCCTCGGGAGGGAGTCTGGCACCTGGTATTCAGCAAATGTTCCCTGACGGCATTGTTGCCTTTGTGGAAAGGGTTTGATAGTTGCTGTTGGAGAACGTGCCAGAGAAACACGCCCCCACCCAATACCCCTTATCAGCAGAGCCCATCCCTCCAGAATGTCCAGGCCACTGTGTGTGCTGATGGGCGTGGCAGCTGGCAGTGAATTTGGGTGCGTTTTCAGAACAGCTGGCAGAACAGCTGCTCAGAGGTACATACAGAAAACCACATGGACATACACCGTAGGTGTAATTTCAAAGCCCGTGTGATGCCGCCATGAGCTTCTGGGCCTGGCCTTGATGGAATGAACCTACTTTATCTGACCAGGGGACCCTTCAAAAGCCACAGCCCGATGAGCCAGGGAGATGTCAGGAGGCACGTAACCAACAACACGGCCGGCTGACTTCTGGTCAGTGTACTTCGTGTGCTGAATCGAATCGGCATGTGCACAGCATTCGGTCACAGCAACAGCATCTAAACAGCCGAGGCACAGAAAGGTAAAGCAACAGCCTCACCGTCCCAGGGGGACTCTACATTCACAGAGCGTCCTGCCCCCTGTGCTGTCAAGTCTGCGTGAGTTCCCAGGCTCTTCTACGCAGGCCCAGAATCCAAAGTCAACTGAGGTATAGGTCCAGTGCTTGAAGCTACATCAGGGGCTCTGCCGAGTTCAGTGGGAAAACCACAGCTCTATCCTGGACCAAGCACAGTACCCTCCGAGAGCAGCTTCCCGGGGCTTCTGATCTACCTTCCCTGTCTCGTTCCCCAAGGCAGAGAGTCTTACTTAACTGGATACACCAAGCAACATGTACAAAACCAAAAAGGAGCTGGTCCAGTGCAGGAGCAGAACTCTCAGAGGTGGGAAGGGGGCCTTGCTATACTCTTCCTGGGAGGGGGTGATGGGGCCCCTGGGAGAACATGCAAATTCCCAGGGCCTCCTCTCTCTCTCCTCCCCGCCCCATCCGTGAGCTCCAGCCTCCCAGACCAGCTCAGGGATGGACCCCAGGGGTGTCCCCTTACAGAGCGATGGGGGCTAGCCTGCAGGAAGTGGCGTCTGTGAGGACGGTTGGAAAAGATTTCTTCTACTAAAAGTAATTCAGGTTAAGGAAACACACAGCTGGAAAACAAAAGGAGAAGCAGAAGAGGTCAATTACCTTTGACTTTGATTTCTCGGATCAAAGATCACAGTCATTCTGTTTCATAATATGTTTTGTATCCAGCTAAGGTGTGTGTCTATCAGCTCTGAAAAAGATTGGCAAAATCATTTTTGAGAAGAAAAAAAAAATCACCTTTGACCTCTATTACACTCCGAACTCACGTTAATATCATCCGTTTAATGGGTAGCTCTTCACCTAGGGCCAACTCAGAACCCAGGACAGAATTGAACCCTCTGACTGTAGTTTAAGCCCACATTCTGTATCCTCTTAAAACCACTGTGCCGGAATTAACCCCAAACCAGTGTAGTAGTCACTGAGAGGAGGGACTTAGTGCCAAGAAATGAGGGTCCCTGAGATCAAAGGGCAGCAGCGAGGTGATGGTGTTTTGTTTTGTTTTTTCTAAGCTAGACAAAACAGCCCTGCCTCCTGCAGGCCACGGAGCTGCGAATCAGGGCCGACTGAAGAGAGAAAAACGTACACGCTAGCTTCTGCAGCAGAGAACGTCAGAATTACACCAGGAATCGATTCAAACGTAACCCTCCTTCAGGCTTTTCTCCGTGCTAAATTTGACCCGTTTCCTTCTTACAAGTGATAGAACCTCAGTGCGCATGCAAATTCATAAGACTGCACATTTTCTTCCTGTTTTTTTTTTTTTGGTTGACAGTGAAAAAAAGTTCCTATTTTTATAGCTCCTGCCCAGTCAGCACACGGAGGGCCCTTAAAAGGGGGTGGTGATGAGTGTACATTACAAGCAATAAACTCCCCCTCTACAGCAGTTTTCCAATCCCTTGTTCTCTTAATCCCCTTTAAAAAGTGCCAGAGTAAAAGGCCAGGGTCCGTTTTGCCTGCACTTAGAAATGTTTTCTGGGATGAATTTCTTACAGGGAGGGATCCAACTTTTACCAGCTGTAGCTTTATCAGCATCGTTGGGCAAACCAGGATGCTCTTTCAGAGGCGAGGCACGGACTCCCGGAAATCTCCCCTTCAAGGTGGAGAACCCTCAAATAATGAGAGCTTTCCGGCAGGTCTGTAGTTAACGGGCCTGAACTCCCCCAGACTGGGCTCCATTCGGGTTGGCTGGGTTGGGGCTAGTAGGCACAGCAGAAAATAACCAGCTCCTCCCGGGCAGTTGCTGTGAACAGTTTGGACCCTGCATTTCAGGCCACCTCCCGAAGCAAAACCATCCACTCCCCCAAATTCCGGGTGGCCGTGGCCCCACCAGCAGTTTCCTCACTGGACTGCCTTGGCTCCAGTGCACGGTGGCTTGTTCACCCCAAGAGCAAAAGGCATCGTCAGACCATTCATTCGAGGCCTTAAAATACCATCTGTACCCCAAGAGTGGTCAAATTAATGTCTTCAGCCCAGACCTCACCCTTGACCTTCAGACTTTGCCATCTAACTACCCACTGGGCATCCCAAACTGAATATGGCCAAAGCCGATTTCCTGATTCTCACACCTGCCCCCCCCCCCCCCCCCGCTGTTCCCATCATAAGAAACCTCACTCTCTTCTTCCGGTTGTTCAGACCAATCTTGGTCACCGTTCACATCCCTCCATATGCAAATGCTTCTGGGTTTACCTTCAAACTATATCTGGGAACCAGCAGCCCCTACCACCTCCTGTCTTGATCACTACATCGGCCGCTCCCCTGTGTCCCTGACCCGGTGCTGGGATCCCTGGTCTCTGCCCAAGAACTGGTGGCACTGAAGGCAGAGCACTTGGTCAGTCGTTACTCCCAGAAAAACCTTAGGTGCTCTAAGGGCCAACAGGTTCCACTCTATCCATCTACACTCAGTAGACATCAAGTGCCACGCACAGGTCCAAGGTCACATGCTTGGAGCAGCGAGCCCAGTCTAGGGGGGAGCCCCGGGGACCATGCCCTTAAGTCCAGCCAGCCAGTACCCGAGAAGCAAGCCCTGCTCTGACTCTGCTCCCCAGCCCTCATCAAGAGTGTTCAGAGAATTTATAAAGCATTCATCTAACTGGTTTGCAGCCTTTTGAGGTACAGCTTCCTGTTTAGTCATGAAGTTTCCCTCCTTCACGGCCTGTTTCTTGGTGCAAGGCAGAGGCGACAAGGGGAGAGGAAGGGCCTATTTCCATTCAACTAAGACCCCAACCTCAGCTCAAGACCCAGCCACTCACTTCCCCGCCAGCCATCTCTGGGGAGTGGTGGTAGAACGCTCATTGCTCAGGTCAGGTTAGCGAGGCACAGAAAGATGGAGAGGTTTGTCCAGGACCGGGCCCCTGCACCGGGCAGAGCTCAATAAAGCCCCAGCTTCATAGGCCTTAGGCCCGGGCTCCCTGTAGGGAGATGATCAGGCTGTCTTGGGAGCTGGGTGAAAATGCAGACTGGTGTCAGAAGCCCTTGGGAAAAAAGCACTCTGCCAGTGACAGCCATGCAAGTCTCCTGGCCCCTTGCTGAGCCACAGAATGGGAATAACAACACCTTCTTGGCAAGGATTCTGTGATGACTGAATAAGATGTTCTACCTGGTCTGTTGGCAGGTATTGATAAGCTCTGCGATATGGCCCCTAAAGAAGACCCATGGAAGAGTAAGAGGGAAGGGTGAGAAAGGGGACAGAGGCCAGGCCAAAGCATCCTCTCTAATAACCAAGAATGGGATCCTGTTTCCCTCCGCGGTTCACGAGGAAGTAGGTTCCTTCGATCGGCATGGCTGCTCTGGCCAGTTGTTAGTAATATGGAGGTGGATGGCAAGAGAGGCAGCCATGTTTAGAGTTACCTGGGTGACACCTACACCCCCCGCCCCCCCCCCCCCCCGCAAAGCCAAGGAGAGCAGCCTCTGGTCCTAGAATCATTGCCCCATTGTGTGATCTTTTATGAGGCTACAGCTGAAGACCTACACGGCGATGTTGCATTTTTACAACACTAGGCATAAAGCGGTAAAATCCTCCCACTGGTGCTGTGGATTAGATGATCATTGAAGACAGGGATTGGAAGTGCTTCCCTTATTAATCAACACTGGAAATTAACGTGCAAGCACATGGTATCGACGGACGAAGTGCAAAAACACAGACGGGAGAATGTGTCCTCTCGCCAAATCATACAGCTAACGTCCAGCCTCCTGAAAGCTCAGGCACGCGTCTCTAAGGGGGATGGAAGTAGATGGGAAGACCCACGTGCACCTGTGTCATGCAGCTGACGGGACTCCGCGAACGGCCCAAGGTGCGTGCAGTCTGCTGGCTCTACGATGAAAACACTGATGTCCCTCCCAACCACAGTCGAAACTGCTACCACCTTATCCCCTTTCCCACGTTTCCCGTGATTACGCATCCGCTTCCAGTCTAGGGAACGACGATTTGGGCCTTTCTCTAAGCTACGCTGCCCTAGGAGAAAGGACTCACCAACTGTAGGAACTCAAGCCTGAGCTGGGTTTGCCCCTTCTGCCCAGTCCTTTTCTCCAATTCAGCAGAATTGTCTTCTGATTTCATGCAGCTACATTGCACCTCTCCCGGCGAGCAACCACACGGCTTCTAAGGTAGCAACCACAGGCAAGAAAGCATTCTAAACAAACCACGGCTTGCTTCCTTGTCGTCCTGCCATTTCATCATGCCTGGACCCCAAACCTCTGCTGAGAGGCATCAGCCACAAAGCAAGCGTTGCAAAATACGTTGTTGCCAAAACAGAAGCAAAAAGAAAGGCGCCGGTTGCTACATCCAGTGGAGATTCGGGAAAGAAAGGGCGCTCCAAACCCACAAATGAGCCTGTGACCGCCAATGAGATGATAAAATGAATACTTAATTGTTCGGGAAGCCATTTTTCTCTCTGGGGGTCGAAGGAATTAACCAAACACTTATGTCAAGACGTTTGAGTGCGTTTCTCCTTGCTGATGTGTGAGTTGGGATGGAGGCCGGGGAGACGGGTTAGCAGGTGGAATCCCGGAGAGGCAGGAAGCCCCTCCGTCCTGGGCCACTTTCCTCACGACACACAATGGCCTAACCCAGCCCCCAGGGGGGACACCCCTACACACATCCACACATTTCCAAAGCCCAGCAGAAGCCCGTGTCCCGTAAGGAGGCACCCTCCCCCTTCACACTCCCCCCCCTCCACGATACCTTCCCATCATTTGGCACGTTGTGTCTTTACATCCACCCCCAAAAGATTTCCACCACATCTGCCTCCCTCTAGCCCGCAGCCTGGGTTAACGTAAGATTTGACTGACCTACAGACCGACCACCCGGGGGTGTAGGCCTGGCCCCAGGTTCATGGGCAAGCCCTCACCATGGGACCCAACCCTGGGCAAGCCCACCTGCCTTGGAGAGGGAGAGGGCAAGTGCAGGGCCAAGAACCCTCCACCTTCCTGGTTCAGCCAAGGGCCTGTGGGGCGAGGAGCGGCAAGATAAATCAGGGACGCCCCCCGCCCCCCGGACCATTCAGTCTACTCCTTCCAGAATCAAAAAAACTACTAGCTTTTGGAAAGAAATTTCACCAGGTCGGCCCAAACCCAGTCCTGAATGTTTCCGGGTGAGATTCACAGGCCTGGCCAGAGGAACTTGCTGCTCTCGACACAAAGGCTGTCCGAGGGACCAGAAAGGACTGTGTGTGTGTGTGTGTCATTATTCCAGGTGTCCCTAAGACGCATGTGGACAGAACGCCAACTCCTGACTCATCCCCTTATCAAACCTGTCACCTCCAGGCCCAGCCATGAAGTCAGTTGTGTCCCCAAAATGGCTTATGTTGTGGCGCTAACCCTCGACATGATGGTATCCGGAGATGGGGCCTTTGGGGGTGACCAGAGTTGATGAGGTGATCAGGGTGGGGCCCCCATGATGGGATTAGCGCCCTCATCAGAGGAGACGCCAGAGAATTCGTGCGCTCGCCCTCCACCCTGTGCCATCCCAGTGGAAGGTGCCCGTCCCAAGAGGGCTCTCACCAGAACCCCACCTCGCTGGCTCCCCGATCGCGGACTTCCAGACTCTAAACGGTGAGAAAATTAACGGCAGCCGAGCTCAGATACGCCCATAAGCCCTGTTCTGCCAGAGCACCTGCCTCTCTGATGTCTCCATTTACGCTCACACGGCATGCCAGCGAAGCGGCCAAGGTTAAAGGACTTGCCCGAGGTCAAAGGACTTTTCCAAGGCCACACGGCTGGTCTGCAGCAGGATCTGAACAAGGAGCAGACGCTGATGCTATGGCCCCAACGTTCCCACTACCACCACACCTTTATGCGGTCTGGGTCTGGGGCCGGGAGGCCCCCTCTCCTTGCTGTATGCATCAGAACCCACTTCTCTGTCCACACCCAGCCTCAACTGCTGCCTGGTTTCCTCCAGCCCAGAGCCCCTTCTCCCTGCTCCGCCCTCCAGTGACCTCACAAAGGCAGCCTTCCTGCGTCTGGTAAGGTTGGAGGAGTCTCTGAGGGCAGGGGCCACAGACCTCTCAGTGCAGGGGCTGAGCACAGTGGTGAGGGGCACACGCCCTCAGGGCAGACTCACGGGGAAACCGTGCTGGGGGCCAGACGGCGTGGGTCCGAATCTCAGCCTGCCACGTCCTGCCATGGGCTGGAGGCAGGCCCTGGCACATTCTGCGAATCTCTGGGAATCAATGAGTCACCACGTGACAGGTGCTTCCGACAGCGTGTGGCCCATCACGAGCACTCTGTATTCACGGAGGGAACATGGGCCAATCCACTTCTCGAGCCTCAGTTCCTTCGTCCGCAGCGTGGGAATGACAACGTGTAACCTAGCAAGGGGTTGTGCGTGAATACAACCGGCTCCGGGTCAAGCCCACAAAAAAGTGTGCTCGCGCCGTTCCTATCCCCGTCGTTAACATGTGTTTTCACCGGCCACGTGGAGAACATTTGGTTAACAGGCTGAACTGATTGGACGGCCACCCTCTTTCCCCAGAGCACTTTCACCTCCGCAGCTATTTCTGCATTTTCAGAGTGGGCGGGTCTGAGGTCAGCCGTGCTCTCAGAGATGCCTTCTCACATCCTGCCGAGAGGGGCCCCTCCCAGGCCACCCTGCACAGAGTGCTGGCTGCCCTGGGCCAGCGGCATGCAGATGCATAAGAGCCCTCTGAGTCACCCACGCTCTGCAAGCCAGAGGCCTCCGGAAGTCAGCCCCAGCATCAATCAGGTCCCGCACGGCACCCAGCCGCCCAGACATCTTACCAGCAAGACCTCGGAGCTTACGAGAAAAAGTGCCACACTGCACCGAACTGTCCCCAGCTCTCAGGATGAGTAAACACGGCAGTTCTGGGGCTCTGGTTCCGAGTCAGAAGCCAAGGTGCTAACGGGGCGGAGGGTGTCGTTGGCGGGTGGGGAGGGCAGGCCGGCGTGCCGCCAAGATGGGAATTCTTTCACGGTTCTCCTCGGGCAGCCAGAACCTGCTTCTCGGGATGCAGATCGGGACAAAGACTGGACCCTGGGATACCCTAGCTTTTAGGGTTACACAGTAAAAATCACCCATGTACTTTTTGAGGGAAAACGGCTTGAGCTAACAATGCTGCTCACTCTAGTTAAGCTGGGGGGAGGAGATGTAAGAAGCCGAGAGTAGCCTGGCTCCCTTGTAGGACCGCAAGGCCAAGCCCAGGGCGCATGTCTAAAAAGCGACACGGTATTAGCACATCACAAGCCTTAAAACAGAGCTGAGGCCCGGGGCTCAGACGGCGCTGGTGGCTTCCCCGGGCAGGACAGGAGGCCTCCCAGCTTGCTCCTGGTGACCGTCTGATCCCGCAAAAGAGAAAAGCGTAAGCTCACATCCCACAAAACCACCAGCAACCTGCTTCTAGACCTAAAGGAACCCAAGCCTTCTCGTGCTGTCGGTCTGATCCCGGCTTTGGGTGGCCATCTGGGTGGCAGAGCACAAAAGGCACCTTCCTCTCCAAATCAAGTATAACCAGCTCAGCCTCCACAGTCAGGGGCCCGTCCGATGGGAACTCCAGGGGATCCCAGAGGGTGACGGGTGAGTGGCTGGCGGACCACACCATGCACGGTAGGTGCCTGCATGCTGTGGACACCCACCGGATTCCACTCTGATGGACTCTCTCCCGCCAACACTCACGCACTCCTGGGACCTAGGGGCTGCCCCTCAGCCCCGGGAAAGTCCACACCTTTAAAATCAAAGAAAATACACTTCTCTGCCTCATCCTCTAGTCGCCTCCACCTTCCTTCCTACGCTTCAACCACGGCAAGCAGGCTTACACCCCAGGGCCTTTGCACTTCCTACTCTTGCTAACCTGGGATGCTCTTTCATTAGATATTTGCAAGGCTCTCTCATTGAGTATTGCTCGGCAACCAAAAAGAATGAAATCTTGCCGTCTGCCACTATGTAGATGGAACTAGAGGGTACTGTGCTAAGCGAAATTGGTCAGAGAAAGACAAATACCATATGACTTCACTCATATGAGGACTTTAAGACACAGAACAGATGAACGTAAGGGAAGGGAAGCAAAAATAATATCAGAACAGGGAGGGGGACAACACAGAAGAGACTCTTAAATATGGAGGACCGACAGAGGGTTACTGGAGGGGTTGCGGGAGGGGGGAGGGGCACTAAGGAATCTACTCCTGAAATCACTGTTGCACTAGACGCTAACTAACTTGGCCATAAATTTAAAAAATAAATTAAAAAGAAAGGCTCTCTCTCCTTGAGCTCTCTGCCAAATGTCTCCTCCTCTGGGATCCTTCCCTTGCTAGAGGAGCAGGCCTCCGTGCTACCCCCTCTCTCGTATCACCTTTTCTCACAGCATTTGGTGCTACTTGGTTCTTGTGTTTGTGTTTGGACAGTGAGCTCGATGAGGGCAGGGACTTGGAGCCTTTCTGTGCAAACAGTGTCCCCAGCAGTGACGATACGTAGCCGCTGGACGAACGAGCCATTAAGTGAAAAAAGGAATAAATGAACGCGTAAGCCACGGCTCTGAGTATTGGCGACCCGGCGCTGACTTCACTGTGGCAAAACATGACGTATCGTCATGCTTGCCTCAGAGCAGGTCCCGAGAGAAGCGGTGAGAAATCACGCTTTGCCGTCCTCAGGGAGAAGCCAGGGCCTCTGAGCTTTGGTCATGCCGTCACCCACCCAGCTCCCTCTGACTAGCGAATGCCGGCTCAAGAGGTTCACGAGGCCCACGCCCCTCCCCAAGTACCAAGCGTTGCACAGAGCAAGCCTAAAAAAACCATGACGCAAACGGGGTCGAGACGAGCACTGGGGGATCTGGAACCCCAAACCTCTGCTTTCCACTGAGTGCAACTTAAAGAGTGAGAAGCTGGGTCTCCACCTGTGAACATCTCTATCCTGAGCCCATCTCTTCTGCCGACTGGAACGTGGCTAGAAAGCGCCCAAGCAAAGACCTTTGCAGGAGGCAGGTTCTAAGCACAGCACATCTGCAGGAAACCAGAGACACTTAGAAAGGGCTTTCCAACTAATGCCCTCCATCTTCCTGACCGGGAGCATCCACTGAGGCAGCTGAGCGTTGAGGGGGCGGGCAGCCTTCAGGGCCATCGTGAGCTCGTGAGGCACATCCCAGCCCGCGTGGCAGCGTCACTGACTGGGAATGACAGCGAATCCCCGTGTGAGGCAGTTCTGTCTCCACTTCTGTTACGAAGGATGGTCTTGAGCGGGTTTTAGAAAAAAAAAAAAACCCACAAAAATTCAAGACTGTACAATGTCCATTTGTCCCCATTGGCGCTTGAGACTCAATGGTCTCAAGTTGATGGAGAGATTCAGTGCGATCTTGTGGAGTCTGACAAGCGGACCCTAACGTGTCCACAGACAAACAAAAATCCCCAAAGAGCCAAGAAGCAGCCAATAGAAGCCCAGACACTCATGGAGAACGACAGGCCGGTGACTGACCCCACCAGAAACCAAGACTGTGTACGAAAAGCTGCTATAACTCTTCTGTGGAACAAAGCCAAGAGGCCAGGAAGAAGCCCACTGGACATTGAAGCTTCCGTGGACATGATATTTACGACACTGCTGGATTACAGGCCGGTGGGGAGGGGGTCGACCCCTCCACAGATGGTCTGCGCCCACCAGTCATCCCGACGGAAAACAACGAAATTAGAACCTTACCTGATGCTGGACACACAGTCAACTCCAGGTGGATTGCAAACTTCAGTGTGAAAGGTAAGAGTGTGACATATTGGGAAATGATACAGGAGAAGCTCTTTAAGAGACTGATGGGTAGAAGAAGGTTTCCTAAGCCAACACTTCAGACTCGAGGAGCATCTGAATCACCTGGAGGCCTTGTCAAGGGCAGATTTCTGGGCCCCACCCTGGTGTTTCTGGAATTTGCATTTCTAATAAGCTCCCAAGTGACACCTAGGCCGCCAGTCCCCATGACACATTTCGGGTAGAACCACCCGAGGCTCCACGCGCACAGTTCAAACCTCTCGGAAAATAAATTTACATGAAAAGTTTCTGTTCGTCAAAAGGTATCGTTTCACACGTACAAGCCATGCAAAACCACTTACGAGTCTCCCAGTGTCAAATGTTGGGAGCATGTGGGGCCTGATGCCTATGGGGCTGTCAACTGGTTCAACCCCTTTGGGAGACAATCTGGCATTGTTTGTCTCCTAAAGTGGCAGATGTGCACGCCCAGTGGCCTAGCAATCCCCCCCGGAGGGATAACCCTACGGGAACTCCTGTATGTGCGCCAGGAGACAGAGCAAGAATGTTCCAGAAGGCGTCGTCTATACCAAGCAAAGCGGAGAAACCTAGAAACGACCAAATGTCCATTGTTGGGATGGACGCATGAACTCTGTGACAGAAGACTGCACAGCAGAGAAAAGGAAAGGATTACAGCTACGGATGGAACAGCCCATCAGAGGCACACGGGGCTTCGATCGGCAAAACCGGCCCGTGTGCAAACCGTGTCGCTTCTGGAACGCAGAGAGAGAGCAAAGGGGAGAAAGAGGACAGGGACGTGAGCGGAGGAAAGAAACAAAAACACATGTCAAATCGCCACAGCGTGCGGGCCCTGTCCTGGATCCAGAGTCAAACGAGCTAGAAAGAAAAAAGAAAGAAAAAAGAAAAAAAATTGGGCACTTACGAGGCAAGTGAAAATTTGAGCATGGGGTTTGATACTGAAGAATTAGAAATTTTTAGCCGTCATAGTGAAAATCAGAGCAAAGTTTTTTAAAGAGCCATCTTGTCGAGAAACCTAATGGAAAGACTGGCAGATGAAAACGATTTTAAAAACAGAAGAGCTAAAAGGCAGTGCTTATGTTCTTTTTCTTTAAACTCGAGGTGGGGACACGATATTTGTATTGTTATTTTTAGATCTTCCATATATGTAATAAAAGCAATTTGGTAGAGGAAGGAAGGAAGGAAGAGAGGGAGAGAGAGAACAGAAGAAGGGAAGAAAGGAGAGGGGAGGAAGGGGGGGCAGGGGAGGAAGGAAGGGGGGCAGGGGGAAAGGGAATGGAGACGAGGAAGAAGGAAGACAGCAGAGCCCGGTTCCCTGCGTGTCTACCACGTAAGAACTAGCAAGGAGCAGCAGTCAGCAGTGACCCTTCAGGGGACTGGCCTCTAGCACACCAGGGGCAGGAGAATGTCATTTCCTCCGAAACACCTTCACACCGGTCTCACCATGTGAAACACAATTCTGTGCACTTATCACCCCTACTCTCCCTTAGGCTGCAAGATCCACAGCACAGGGACCCCCCTCATCCACCCAGCACCTGCCCATTTACCTGTCTGGCCGCAGGTGTCGATGCATAAGGCTGGTGACTGCCACATCCTGTCCTAAGACATCTACGCACGTTGACCAATCAGTGTTCACGAGTCCCCACGAATAGGTGGCAATTATTATTCCCCTTTGGTAGTTCACTGAGAGCCCGGGGAGTGTGGGGGGGGGGGGGCTGCTGGAGGACTTACTCAGAGCCAAAGAGACGGCAGGTGGCCAAGTCAGGATTTAAATGCAGGCGGGTGACGCCAGGGCACAAACTCGAAACCACTCTACCCTGTACCTCCGCGTCGCCCAGAAACGTTGGTTTAATGGCAAAGACAGAGCTTTTTGTTCGGGCCTAAAATGATCAGAGTTAACCCTGAAGTCCGAGGAGGACCTGATTGGGCCAACTTCTTTCTCTTGCCCCCACTAGCTCTCGGGCACACACTCCCCGCTGTGCACACACAAACTACACTCACCTTATCACAAACCACAAGTGAATCTGCTGAGCCGATACCCTGTGACTTGTTTTCAGCTTGGTACACAGTAGGCGCTCAGCAGATGTGTTGAGTGCAAACAGATTCAAGGGCCAACGGCTCGGGCCAGGATGCCGAACTTCCCAAGACACAAACCAGAGGTGCCAATGTCCACGCGAAGATGCCCCATCCCAGTACTCCTTAAGAGACCCACTGGCATGAAAAGCCCCTCCTGGAAATCTGAAGCACCCGCCGGGGGAAATTCCATCACCCACCGATCTTAGCGGTCATTCCTACCTCAGCAAGGAGGACTTTAAACAGGTCGCTCTTACTTCTGTCCCTCTGCCAACACCAGCCACAAGGGGTTGGCGGGGAGGGACCCTGAAAGGCAGAAAACTCCCTCAGAGCAGCAAGTGCCCCAGGGCAGTGATCTCGAGTTGGAATTTAGGAAACTTTTTCCAGGGTGGTTCTGGCCACAGTCAAGGGCCAAGAGGCCACCTTGAGGTGAGCCCCAGGCCCCGTGCACCCAGCAGCCGGAGTGGGGTCAGGGGAGGGCCCAGTGAGTACAGGAGTGCAACTGCAGGTGGGGCGAAGACCGTCCCTAGAATCTTCTCTCTGATCAGAACAGGACACCGGCCGGGGGGAGCTGGTCCCCATCTCTGATCGGGGCCAGGGGTCAGCAGGAGAAGGGAGCCCCAGTCCCTGGGCTGAGGCTTGCATTTCTCAGAAGCCTGGCAGTCTGGAGAACACAGGGCTGGTTTCTGTTTTCCGCCCCCAGAAACGCCTGGAACCACAGCGGGAGGGAGGCCCTGCTGGCCGGGCCGGGAGAGCCCTGGCAGGCCCCGGGATGCAAACACTGGGCTGTTTACAGAGGGAAGCCCGGGCCAGCTCGGATGCCCATCGCGGGCATCCCCGGCCACCTCGCTCCCGGCCGGCCGGGCCCGGGGATGCTATCTTAGGGAGGAGCGGGGAGCTGGCAGGCGGCCCCGCAGAGGGAAGAGGGGCACGTGTGCCAGCTGGGCCGGCCTCTTGGCGTGGGAAGGGAGCCGCGTCGCGGGTCTCCCTGCAGAAGGAGCGATCTGGAGCCCAGCGCGAGCCCACGCCAAGGACAACAGAATAACAGGGGAGCCGGAGGGCCGCGCTGAAGCTACTGAACACACTCTCCCCAGGCAGCCTGCTCCGGGCTTTTTGCACAATCGTTTCCATGGCACTTGCTTTTGCTGTCACAACAGCTGCAGGATGGCCCGGCGCTGGGCAGCGCGGCTGGCTGCAGGCGAGAAATCGATTTTCTAGCGGGCCCCGCGGCCAGCGCATTTTTGAAGGCCTGCCCCAGCCTGGCCTCCAGGCCCTGCCTCCGTCAAGTCCGCTGGGCCGTCGGAGGCCTGGAGAGCGGGGCGTTGAGAGGGAACTCAGGGACCCGCCGGAGCCTCTCCGCGCTGCGCGGTCCCAGCGGGACGTTCAAGGCCGAGGCACTTGTGCTTGGGGAAACTCCGGGCCGGATCAGGCCAGACGACTAAAACGTCCCCTCGCTCATCCTAGGTCTGGTTGAAATACTGCTGTAGGGGCACTTTTTGCTGCCCATTTTGCTCTCGGATACTCGCTCAATTCCACACATCTTACGTGCAGGGGGCTGGGTGAGGCTCTGAGCAAACGGGGACATGAGCAAACGTTGTCAGGGACCTACCGTGTGCGAAGCCATCCCAGGCGCAGTTGTGGGTACAGACAAGTCGAGATGTTAGTACTTCCCACCCAGAGACTTGGACTTGAGGGAGAAAAAATGCACAGAAACACCTGAGAGGTGTATGTGGTGAAAACGCCTGCCAGCGACCCTGTGTGTCTCCGGGACTCAGAGAAAGAGAAGCGTGCCCCCCGCCGCCCCCTTCAGCAGCTGCAGAGAGAAGACAGCTCGTCAGAGCCTTGAAATACTGGTCAGACTCCAAAAGGCACAAGAGGGAGGGGACGGCGTTCCAGGCGGAGGTTACAGTGTGGGCATGAGTTTAGAGGCATGAAAGTCTCCGCAGAGCTTTGTGTCATCCTCCACTCAAGGCCGAGAGGGACAACTGTGCATCCAGATGGTGAGACGTACCCCTAAGCAGAACTGAAAGCTTTGGGGGCGCCTGGGTGGCTCAGTCGGTTAAGCGTCCGACTTCGGCTCGGGTCATGATCTCGCAGTTCGAGGGCTGGAGCCCCACGTCGGGCTCTGTGCTGTCAGCTCAGGACCCTGTTTCGGATTCTGTGTCTCCCTCTTGCCCTCCCCTGCTCATGCTCTCTCTCTCTCTCTCAAAATAGTAAACATTAAAAAAACCTTTTTTTAAAGAAAAAAGAACTGAAAGCGTTCTACTTCTAAAACCCCGTTTTTTACACAAGCCTGGAGGATCGTTTCTAAGACCTGATTATGTTCCCTTTTTTTTTTTTCCTCTTTGCAATTTTCTTAAGTAATATCTGCCTAGAGCAAAGAAGAAGAAAAAAATCCCTAAGTACAAAAACGCAAGCAGGAAGAGGTCTCCCCTCCATACCTGCCCCAAGCTGCTCAGGACCTCCTATGTGACCGTTCCTGGTTGACAGGCATTTGGGTCGCCTCCGGGCGTCTGCCAGTACCCACAGGACAGCTACCCACACCCGCACCCCTCACTCAGGGGGCGTCCAGCAGACGGGCCAGGGGCCCCGAGACGAGGCTCCCTGCGGTGTCTGAGCAGACGGCTTCAACCCGGAACCGGGGAGAGGGTACTGAAGAAGGGCTGGCGGGGAGGATGCGGGGACGGGCCACTCCTCAGCCTGGCACGGATGAAGATGATCGCAGGCAAGATGACGAGCGGACGGTTACTCCCTGCCAAGCGCCCACCACGTGGCTGACCCTGTTATGTGGGTCACTGAAACCGGCCACGCGTCAATCGTTGAAACCCGAAGCACGGTCACTACTGGGCGGACGGTGAGCTCGCAGGTGTTCAGTCACTTGCCTGAGGCCACGCCCCCACATTCCGTAGGCAGCTGTACGATAAGGGAGCGAGGGACCGGGTGGGGCGGGCACCTGATCCCGAGGGGCGGCCACGTGGGGACGTCCAGGAGGCAGTCAGATTGGCGGCTCTGCGGTGAAAGCCAATTTTCTGGGGTCTCATCAGACAGGAGGGGTGAAAAACCCACGATAAATGCTCCGCGCTGTGTACGAACTGGATCTGGAGGACCCTCTCGTGTCCTCCCGATGCAGGCGCGTCTCACAGCTCCTTCTCTGGGCCTCCAGTTTTGTGACCTGAGACAGACCCCGCCCCACGCCTCGGCCTGAGCTCCCAGCTGTGATTCGGAGACGATAATTAGTCTCTGCCCCCCAAAGGCGCTCAGTACGCGCGAGAGCATGTTGCCATAATTATTTCCTGTATGCCCCAGCCTCACACACACACACACACACACCCCAACCTGCCACCTGCCAGCAGTCTCCCTTCCCTCCCAGAATCAAATCCAAGCCTCTCACTGTGGCCTCTGAGGCCCTGTGTGGTCTGGCTTACTCTCAAAACCACCCTCTCAACTCCCTTCCTGGCCATGGCTGTCAGCTACACTAGACCTCTCTCTGCCCGCCCCCGCCCCCCGCACAATCAGGCTTCCTCCCAGCGCTGGCCCTTTGCACATGCTGTTCTACCTGCCTGGAATTCTCTTCCACCACCTCCTCCTCCTCTGGGTCTCAGGTCAAGGCCACTTCCTCAAGCAGACTGCCCCATCTGAAGTTCCTCCCTCCCCTACCATTACCTGGTTTACTTTATTCACAGCACTTAGCCCCATCTGAAATTCTCATTATTTATTGGTTCATTTAAAAAAATTTTAATTCTTGTTTGTTTTTGAGAGACAAACAGAGCACAAGTGGGGGAGGGACAGAGAGAGGGAGGGAGACACAGAATCGGAAGCAGGCTCCAGGCTCCGAGCTGTCAGCACAGAGCCCGACGCGGGGCTCGAACTCACCGACCGTGAGATCGTGACCTGAGCCGAAGTCGGACACCCCACCGACTGAGCCACCCAGGCGCCCCACTGGTTCATTTCTGATTAGCATTTTCTTCTCTAGAGACTGTCAGAAGAGGGGCCATTTCCGACAGATCACTGCTGTGTCCCAGCACCTGGCGCAAAGCCCAGCACACAGTAGGATGGCAGCAGATGTCTTTTCAAAGAAGGAATAAGTGAATGGGCAATCAGTTGACTAGAAGCAAACCAAGAAGGCAAATGCCCAACTAAGAGGTCTCCCGGAAGTTTCCTGAAGCAGCCAGCCCACCAGCCCCTGCTAAAGGAGGCTACACCCACCCTGCCAGCTCCCCTCCCCCATTGTTTGTGGGGCACTTGACAGTCTATAAATGGCTTTTCACACATGCCTCACCCAACACCACAAGCAAGGAGGAGGCAAAGCAGGCTCCAAGTCAAGCTTCTCTGACTACAACTACTCATTGACATCTGACCCTGAAGCCACGGTCCTGGGCATTCACCAGGATAGCCAGCGTGCACAGCGAGAAACTAGTTCCTGGTGGCTTTACACACCCGGGGAGATGTAAGAATTCTCCCATCTACAAACAACAGGCTTCTTCTGGAGCGGATCCCCGTGTAGCCAAAAAACCGCACAGTTTGGTCAGCATGCAACATGATGAAGGCACTGTTTCTGCCAGAATCAGGCGCTAAATCCTTCGGACTCTTAACTTGTGGCAATTCTCCACCCCCGGGGATCTTTTGGAAATATCCTGAGAACGTTTTTGGCTGTCACAACTGGGGCAGGGCAGGTGGACTGCCGGAGTCGGGTGGGTGGAGGCCAGAGATGACGCTTCACACCCTGCCGTGGGTAGGGGAGCGCCCACCACAGAGAGTTATCCTGCCCCAAACGTCCGTAGTGTCGAGGCTGAGAAACTTGATTCGGGCGAAAAGACAGTAAAGGAAAGTCTTGGGGTTCTTGGACTGACCCCGAGGAGAAGTGTTCCCTGAATCTGGATCCCAGCAGCCGGATGTGTAAGGCCTCTTTCCCCATTGTGTTTTAGGTTTTCCTCATAGCGCCATGGCCATGGGACAGTAAATATATGTTCATTTAACTGTTTGGTTCCCCGACTAGGAGGTAAGATCCACGAAGGCAGGGACTCCATCCGTTTCATGTACGACTGTGCCCGCAGGATCTAAAAAGCTCACTTGGCACGAGGGAAGCATTTGGTAAATACTTGGGGAATAGATGAAGAAACCCCTAGGAACGTTAAAGATTACAAAACACCCAACCTCTTTTTGGAGCTCTTTTCCCATTACCATCGTGCTTCATGTGCAGAGGCCCCAAATCTGCTCTCCTGTCATCCAGAGTAACAGGTTTTATGGTTGGGAAGTGTAAATATTTAAAACTACATTTCCCAGACTCCTCTGCAGCTCAGCACGGTCACATGACTGGGCTCTAGCCAATGAGGTGTCAGATGAAGGGATGTGTGAGATTTCCAGGTTATGCCCTTCAAGGGAAGGGGCATGCCTTTCCTCCTCCTTGGCCCCACCCTCTCCCCCATCCGGGAGCCAAACTGGACGCTGCAGATGGGGGCCCCACCCTGAGAATGGCAAAGGGATAAGACGGAGGGAGCCTAGTCTTGGCACCTTGTGGCCAGTATACCAGCCCCAGACTGCTTATACCTGTGCTGTTACGTAAGAGAACAAGCATCTACCCTGTTTAGGCTCCTGTTACTTTGTGTTCTGCTCACGGAGGTCCTGTACACCTAATCAATACGTAACTTTCTCCTGCCCTGCAGACTCCCAACTCTTCTGAAGTCACACATCCAGACTCCTTAATGCCTCGAGGAGAACATCAGCCAGCTGGCATGCGAGAGCTGTTTTATGATTTCCCTTTCACGCATGTGGGGATCATATCCCTTCGTCTACATGCAGGAGGCTTTCCTCCCTGACACCTCAGAAGAAGCACACTGCTAAGCCAGGGAAAGAAAGGAGAGGAAGTCATATTATTTAGCTCCCATCCAATGATGAGGACAAAAGGAACTACCCCCAAAAAGCCTATTAAAATGTTAAAACATCAATTATGTTTAAATCTGGGAGTTCATAATGGTACAAAACCCTAATTGACTGCCCCTGGAGGATGGTGAGGAACCAAGCCGTTATTTTAAAAACTGGTAAATAAAGGGAAAGAAGCAAGCATTCATCTTTCTTTTCCTATATGAATTATACCATTGTTGAGGAAGGGATGTCTCTCTTTATAGAAGTTTTCCAAACTAACAGAAGAGGAAGGGAAGACAGAATTAGACTAGAATATCGCCATTTTGCAATTACGGCACACCAGTGAATTAAGGGAGCTGGGCGCTGGCTGTCGACAGTTACTAACATCACCAAAAGAGAGGCACCCTGACCTCGTGCTTCCTGACAAAAGGGTCCACCACCACCTACAAAGCAGTCTTGGCCAAAACAGATGAACCTGAACCAATTAAGCCTCTAGAATCAACTGCCAACTTACAGGAAATAGAGAAGACAAGGGGACATGGGAATATAATCGCCAAAAGCCAGACTGACATATTTCACAGGATAAAGAACCTGGTTTTTAAACAAAGAATTAGCAAAATAGTAATAATTAATAATAATAATAATAATAATAATAATAATAAAGACCAGTTCTAAAGGGGGAACTCTCGATTAAAGCTGACTTAGAGAAACCAAGGAATCCCACTTACAATGTATGGGCCCGATCTGAATCCTGATTCAGACAATCTATAAAATAATGAAAACAAAGAAAAAACCCTGCATGATAGATATGAGACACCGGGAAGTTTCAAAGACTGGATATTTCATGATATTAAGGAATTTTCACTGTTTCATATGCGCCAACAGTATTAAGAGTATTTTCAGAATCCTTTTCTTTTAGACACATAGTCCGTATTTACACATGCAACGATACGGTTCTGCCGTCCAGGATTTTTGATGTCTAGGATTTGCTCCAAAACGCTACGAGGGCCACTTGGGTGGCTCAGCTGGTTACGCGCCTGACTCCTGATATCGGCTCAGGTCACGTTCCCAGGGTTGTGAGATCGAGCCCCACTCCGGGCTTTGTGCTAGGCCTGGAGTCGGCTTGAGATCCTCTCCCCCTCTCCCCCAGCTCCTCCCCAGTTTGTGTGCGCACATGTTCTCTCTAATAAAAATTTTTTTAAAATACTACTATGAAATAGGAATGCGAGATGACGGGAGGTATGGAAGAAAGCAGATTAGCTGTGAGTTGATAACAGTTGAAGCTGAGTGGTGGGTACATTGTGCTACTCTATATTTGCATACATTTCATAATAAAAGGTTGTTTTAAAAAACATCTTAAACCCCGACAACAGAGAGGGAGAAGGAAGAAGGACAGAGGGAGCTAACACCTCCTAAGCCTCGCTATATATCAAGGGCGGGGTTAGGCAGCCGCGGGTGGGAGTGGCGCTTCCAGAAGAGAGATCACAAATTCAAATGCTGAACAGGTGCGGGAAGAAACACTGACTGAGTGAGGTGGGCCAAGTGCGAGAGGAACAAGAACACAACCATGATGGCAAAAAACAACAGACACTCCATCCATCTTCAGGAGGCAGGAGGGAGGGGTGGGGGCTACGGACAAGGGCAAGTACGCGCTCTAAAGGAGGTGGTCTCTACATAAGGTCGGCCTTGACTTTGATTCCAGGTAGCCACCATGGGCCCTGGGCAGCCGGTTCTTGGGTTTTCCAAGGAAAGCCTGAAATCTGTATTTTTATGTGCAATCTCCCGGGTTTTAAACGTTGGCATCTAATCCAAATATTTTTTCAAATACTGAGCGGGCCAAGCAAAATATCTGCAGGCTAAATGGAGCCCATGGAACACCAGTTGGCCGTCCCTATTCCAAGTACTGAAGCAGACCACAACTCGATCCATCTGTAAGAAATGGAAAGGGTGCATTAATCAACTTTGGGTCAATTCTTTTTTAGGCATCCACTAAAGCGGAGAATTCAAAAGACACCATCGACTTCCAGAAATCTATAAGAACCGGCTGCAGAACATTTCAAAGGCGTCGTCCACAGAGTTAGCTTATGCAACAGAACCTCCGCTCTGTCCAGAGTTTTGGAAACGAACGACCAGGGAGTGTCCTTTCAACTTTCCTGGGATGCTGGAACTAACAGGCTTCAAATGAAACCCATTTGTTGGTTTGCAGAATGCCTGGGACTTACGTCCAAACCACTTGCAACAGACGATCCCATCATAAAATCGAGTCGGGGTGCTTTGCGCTCATGGTAAAATGACCAGGAAGTGCTCCACTTGGGTTGCCTGGCCAGAGATCTGATTTCATGGCAGTTTAAAGGGATGACTCGCGAGGCAGATGTCATCCTGAAACCTGAAAGTGGCGGGACTGGTTGCTGAGGACCTGAGCAGACTCCTTTCCTGAATCGCAGCCCTCCGTCTGCTCGTGACTTTGCCCGGCGAAAGACTCCTGACATCCTGGATGGGCAAAACGGGCCCCAACCCTGCCTTTATAGGCAGTCTCAGCTTAACCAGATCCTCAGGTCAATAACAAATTAAAGAGGTGTCAAGAATGTGGTGGAGAAGGGCCAGGGAAATGGTTTCATCATTCCCGGAGAACAAAGCCCCTCTTTTTTCCTACAAGGGTGAAAAGTAAAAGAGATTGGGGCTAAAATAAACTCAGGCCCCGGGCAAGACAAGAGTCCAGAACTATGCTGAAAGGCAACAAAAACAAGATGCATCCACATGTCAAGTCTACAGCGTGGAGTACAACCAGGGTTCTTCCCTAAAGGGACCCCCCCCCCCGCCCCCGGCGCAAATAAAGCTCTACATTTACCTGCAACGGGTTTACTGATGGAGGAGAAGGTAGGGAGGAGAGAGAAAAATGTAGCGTCGAAAGAACATCTGCTCAACGCCCACGCATCTAGCTCAGAGCCTCCAGTAACTGAATCGCTTTTCAAGTTCTATTTTTCGGGACAGGAACGAATTAGGGCTCGAGCGGATACTGTGAAGTCTCGCATTTCTCGACACAAAAGTCCTGGACTATCTTAGCTTAGGGCCTGGGACCAGCGAAGAGCCTCCACATCCCTGTGCTCACAACAGTCACCACGTTGTTTCATCATCCTGCAGGAAGCGAAGTCTGGGCATGCCCAGCGCACCGGCTAGGGAGGCAGTGAGCCTCAACACTTCCGCGCTCTGTGCCGGCGAGCAGGAAAGCAGAGAAGAGCGTTTCGAAGCGGGTTTGGGTGCTGACCTACCCACAAATCTTGTTTAACTGATCACCTTATTCCTGCACAAGGATAGCTGCTTGTTACCACAAGACAGTAACCTCACGCGGAGGTGGAAATGATGCCAGTGCGAATGACTCAGAACGGTCAAAAGCGCGGGTTCTGGGAGAGGACTGCGGGGCCATGGGATCACACCAAGTGATGGCTCTCCTGGTCCTCTTGGCGGGCCCCTGCCTGCTCTCTGTGGGTCAGACGCGGCTCTGGAACGCAGGCCGAGTGCACAGCCAGTCTGAGGACGGACTTTCTTGTGGTTTGGTAGCTTCTGACCCCAAAAGGCAAGAGCGCATTCCTTTGGAAACATCTGCGCTGCAGAATTTCAAAAAGATGGCTGAGCGTTTCTGGGTCTGGAGTCAGCTGGAAGGTGGCCCCTTACATTTACATAAGCTGGCAACACAAAGTGCACATCATTTGGGATAAAAGGATGGCTAAGTGGCACGGCTGGAAATTTGAGGTTCTTGGAAGTTGAGAAAATATCAAGAGAGGCAAAATAAAGATACCTCATCACGCCTCTACTGTGATGCTTCCTCTTCTGGGGGAGGTACACAGACCTACGTTCGCTCTCCCTCTCGCTCTCCCTCTCTCTCTCTCTTCCTCTCGAGAGATCTTCCAACAGTAGCTCGTGCAAATTTTGCAGGCTCGTCTCTAGGCAAGCAGTTTTCTGGACTTTAGAATTTTCTAGAAAGACTCTAAATGTCCTTTGCTGAATTAACAAGTAGTGGCCTAGCAAGGTAGTAAGGACCCAGGCCGACTCAGCCTGAGGGCTCTTTTTCAAAGGCCAACACCGCAGCAACTACCTGCCCGGCTGTCCTAGCCCGTTGGGGCTGCGAGAACAAAAAATGCCAGTGGGTAGTTTACAAACAACAAATATTTCTCACAGTTCTGGAGGTCGAGAAGTTCAAGATCAAGCACGACCAGATTCGGCACACTTCCTCATAGACAGGCACCTTCCTCTATAAGCTCACGTGGCAGAAGGGAACTGCAGAGTTCTGGGAGGTCTTTTGTAAGAACACCGATCCCTGGGACGCCTGGGTGGCTCGGTCAGTTAAGCATCCGGCTCTTGATTTCGGCTCAGGTCACGGCCTCGCGGTTCATGAGCTCTAACCCCTCATCAGGCTCTGTGCTGACAGCGTGGAGCCTCCTTGGGCTTCTCTCCCCACCCCCCTCACTCTCTCTGCCCGTCACCCACTTGTGATCTCTCTCACTGTCTCTAAAATAAATAAATAAACAAAAAAAAGAGCACCAATCCCATTTAGGAGGCTCTGCCCTCATGACCTAAGCACCTCCCAGGGCCACACCTCCTCATAGCATCACCCTGGGGGTTAGGCTTCAACATATGAATTTTGTGGGGACCCAAACATTCCGACCATAGCAATGGCCCAGGGTTGATGATGATGACGGTGGTGGTGGTGGTGGTGGCGGGAAAGTATATTGATAACCACAGCACTTACCACGCACACTAGGCACCGGCCAAAGTGCTTTCCTCGCGAGGAGGCTCCCTTTTCCATTCTTACAATAACCCTCAGAGTTGGGGCCGTTACCGTAAGTTACTTGCCTGAGGTCACAGAAGGGTGAAGTGGTAAGGCCAGTAAGAAAGGCAGGCAGGGCAACCCCAGAAACGCTCCAGCCGAAAGGCCCCTAAATCACGGCCTGGACCCTCAGACCGGACCTCCCATTCCTGAGAACCAGCCTCTGACATAGCCACCCCTACGCACGGCGAGCGACAGGTGCACAACCCCCCCGCCCCCCCCTCCCCGCCCAATCCTTGGGAGACCTGGGGGGGGGGGGGGGCGTCCATCTGCTACATTTTGTAGAAGAAAGGAGGAAAACGGGAAGATGTACTTGCGCCTGCTTGTGGTTACATAAAGAAACTCTACAGCGTTCATTCCCAAGGGGGCCAACATCAGTTCTTAGTGAAAAAGTCTTAGATGTTATGATGGGGGCACCGCAAAGGGCCACCGAGCATAACCAGATATACGGCGTCTCCGTGGGACTGACATTTCATGGGGGTGCTGATAGGAAGGAACTGTAAAAGGATCCTGGCCGGAGAGGGTGCTGCTGATGAAAACAGGGCTGATAAAGGCTGTTCTAGAAGGTTGGAGAGGAGGCAGGGAAGAAGCGGGAGCAAGACCATGGTATGCTGGATGCACTTTTTCCCAGGCTTTTATTTTGTCGAGCATGTGAACACATTCCCTCCATAAAAGATAAACCTCTTTAAATGAACTTTCAAGGAGAATGCTGACCGAGGAGCTCAAGTCGGGGCCTGGACTCCGTTGGTGCCCACCGAAGGCGGCCGCGTGAGTCAGACTTGGCTTCGGTTCCGGTGAACGGCACAGCCCCACTCTGCGACGGAAGCAGCAGATTCTCCAGGCCCTCCTTGGCCTCTGGGCCGCCCGGCCAGGCAACCACTCTGTTTGGTTTTCATCAGAAGAGAGGACGCCTGTGTCTCACCCAGCCCTCCCGGGGCCAATGTGGCAGCCGGGCACACGGGCCGCTCCCGGCAGCACCAGGCCATCCGTGGGCTTTGCACGCCTCTCCCAACAGGAGCGGCTTTGTCACAGGCTTGCCGTGGGCACTGGGCAGCCCCAGTAAAGATTCCTGACCTGCTGAACAAAGCTGTGCCAGTCACCCTTGGCTCCTTTCTCCCTTCCTGCGCGTCCCTCTGTCCTTTCTTCCCTGGCCTGTTTCTCACGCACTGGCATGTCCGGCTTCTGGGTAAAGAGCCTTTGAAAAGGACTCCTTTGGCCCCTCTGCCAATAAAACAACCAGCAAAACTTGGGCCACTGGTCCGTGCTCCGCTGTAGGGGCGGGGGGGGGGGGGGGGCGGGACACAGCAGGGGCCACGCTCACTGGCCTCCCGGGCGGTCCCCGGGTGGGAGGCACCATCTCACACAGACAAACATCCCCAGGTCCCCAGAAGGAAGCTTGGGTTGGGACCACCACCCAACCTAAGGGTTGGGTGGGACCTGAGCCCACGCCCTGTGGGGAGACAGGGCTTTAAGGGTCTTCCTCTCCAAAAACCGAAAACGGCCCACGTTTCATTCTCCTCCACAAATACACTTTTAAGAAACGTAAACCACATTCTCCAAGAAGCCCACTAAGCTCACAAACAGAAACGGCAGCTAACATTTACCGACAGATACTCTGTACCAAGCTACCTGTTCTGGGCACGTGACACGTACCCGCGCAATTCTCTCTGCGCGCCCCCCGCGAGGGAGGAGCACGAGGGAGGAGTGCGGATCATCTCCACTCCACAGAGAGGGAAGCGGAGACACCGGCCCAAGGTTCGCAAGTGAGTGAGACACTCCGAGCCAGGGTCTCCTGTCCTACAGAGTCACGCTGAGCAAATACCGACGGCCGTGAACATGGCAAAGGGGAAGATTAAAATAAGACCAAACACGGAAGACAGAAGGCAGGAGGGCAGGCCGCCTACCGCGCCGCACACTTTATGCAGTGGGCTGCAAGTCTGCCCGCCGGCCCAAAGCAACCACCTCCATGGAGAAGTCCACGTGGTGTGGTCAGTTCTTCCCAGTGTGCCCCAGGGGCTCGGCCCAGGGTAGCCGGGAAGGTACCCGCTGCCACCGTGAGACCAGCAATGCTCACTTCCCCCACCATGTCTGTCTTTTTTTTTTTTTTTTAATTTATTTTTGAGAGAGAGAGAGACAGAGCATGAGGGGGGGGGAGGGGCAGAGAGAAAGGGAGACACAGAATCCGCAGCAGGTTCCAGGCTCCGAGCTGTCCGCACAGAGCCCGACGCGGGGCCCGAACCCACGGACCGCGAGATCGTGACCTGAGCCGAAGTCGGAAGCCTGACCCACTGAACCGCCCAGCAACCTCCCCCCAGCGCCCAACCCCAGCCACGTCCTTCCCTGGGCAGGGAGGGAGCTGCCAGTTGGGGAAGTGAAATTCGGGACTAGCTGGGCCCTGGGGTGAACAGAACATCTACGCTATTTCTTTGCTGCCTGAAAACCAGTCACAGGTCAGTGCCTTCTCTAGCGCTTTTCCTGTTTGCTTTTTCACGTAAATTACTCTTGTCAAACAAACAAGAACAAAAGGCCAAAGTGGCCACAATACAGGCAAGCCTGGAGAAGGCACCCGCAGAAACTGGAGGGGAAGCAGAGCCACGATGCCCATCAGGACTACGGTCAGCGGAGCGACTGTCCGTGGCGGAGCGTCTTTCGAGAGCCTTATGACCTTGGCTGGCAACTCCAAGTTCAGACCCGGATGCATCTTTGGCAGTTGGAGTAGCCGAGCAAGGGGTATCGTTTTCACGAGTGAGAAAACAGAGGTCCGGAGAGCTTCAGTGGCTGACACCCAGCCAGCTTGCCGCGCCCTGGGTCTGCGGCCCGGACACGCCATCGCCAGGCACCTTCGCTGGAAGCGAGGCCGCATCCCAGGAGACAGACACTTAGACAACCACGTGAGACACCCGCGCCCCGTTGTGGGCGCGTGAAGCGGTACAACCACTCAGGAAAACTGTCTGGCAAGGGCTCCACTCCTCACCTTATGTGTGGGCACCAAGGGAAGAATTCAAGAACGTTCGCAGAAGTTTTATCCCTAAGACCAGAAACCTAAATGTCCATCGGCAGAAACGTGGGTGCAGAGACTACAGGACGTTCCCTCAACGTCCAACGTCCCCTCAACAGTCCACGACAATGACACGGATGAGCCCCAACTACCCCCAACAGCAGCTCTGGATCTCACCGGCCGGGGGCTGATGGAAAGAAGCCAGGCACAAAGGGGCACCCCGTGACTTCTTTTTACACAGAAAGTCAAAACCAGTCTCTGGGGTTAGGAGGCAGGACAGGACATAGGAGGTGGAGGGGACACAGGAGGGCGACACCCGGGGGCTTCTGGGGCGCTAACATGATTCCATGCCAGGCATGGTCCGGGTGGTAGTCACGTGGGTGGCCCAGCTGGTGACATTCAAAGTATGCTACTGATTTCTGCATGTGCCTATATGTCAATTGCTAAACATGTAGAGAGATACTCCAATCCATTCAATGTATTTCAATAAATGATTTTTGAAAACAGTTCACATGAAGAACGGAGAAACAGATTCAAAACCAGACTGGTCCGTGCTCTTTCTACGGAGAGAAACACAAACGTGAACGCGACACCAGCTGTCATTCCCTCAAGTCACGGACAGGGGCTCCAGGGTCACCGAGACCACGTCCCTTCTCCCCAAGACCTTCCAGAATGGGATCGAGGATCCCCTTGGAGTCCCGAGCCTCCCCCCGTCCCTCAGTCCTCTCGTCTGTGGCTGAATGTCGAGGCTGATGCCACAGGCTCGCCACCCCGGAGCCTGCGGTGAGATGGCCCGATGACCTGAGAGCCCCCGGTTCTGCGGGGACCGTGTCGTCGGTGGCACAGCTCCCCTCGCCTGGCCCGCCCAGCACAAACCCTCCCCACCTGCTGGCGGCTTACAAGGTGCAGCCGCCCACCCTTCATTCCAGCCAGCGGCAGGGCAGCGACTACTGGTGAACTAATCACGTTTTGACAATTCCAGGTACATGTTAAAGAGTCGCACGACGAAAGGACACCGAAGGCGACCTCTTGTCGAATGCGCCACCCCTCCATAACCCGCCTGCCTGTGTGGGATTCTCGCTCTTCCCATCTGGCTTTGTTGGAAATGAAGTAAACCCCTTGTTCGCCGCCTCTCGCCTCCCTGCGGTCCAGTTTTCAAACGCAGCCAGAGTGATCTTTTCAAAAGGTAGATCAGATCACATGGCACGTTGCCAAAATCCCGCCGATGCTGGCCCACTCCTCTGAGCTCACAGCCGCTGCCACCTACTGTTCCCACCTCCCCAGAGCAGCCTCTCTGCTCTCTCCGTCTGAGGGCCAACACCACCCGCATCCAGCCGCATTCCTGCTCCTAACCTCGTGCAATTTCCTCCATGGCCTTTTATCACCATCTGAGATATGCTTATTCCCTCACCTGCTAATGTCTATCTCCTTTACCCAAAAATTACCCCACGTGAACAAGGACTTTACCTGTGTAACCAAGTTCCAGGACAGAGCCTGGCACGCAGTAGGCGACTAGTCAATACCCACGGGGGGCAGGCAGGGAAGGAGGGTCAGGATGGCGGGGACCTTGGGAAGGAGGGAGGCTTACAGGCAGGGAGGGCTGGGAGGAGATAGGAGGAGGGAGGAAGGGAAGGAGGGAAGAATTCATTCGCTGCTACGGTTTTCCAGGTAAAACCAGGGACTTCCGAACAAGGAACTGGGTACGGAAGCAACAAGACGACAGAGAAAAAACAAGGGAGGGTGTGTGCAAAGCATCCATTTCAGAACGAACTAAGAGAAAGCGCCTGGTTTGGGGGGAGGAGCACAGGGAGAGGGAGGAGCACGGGTGCGTGTTGCCCTGGAATTTCACTTCTTTTGCCAGTTCAAAATGAGACTTTTTGAAAAGGTCTCAAGTGCTCGGAGTGGGGAAAGCAGGAGCCGCGTTGTGGAGTTCCAAGAAGGGGGGGGGGGGCAGACAGACTGTCTATGCGCAGGAATGCAGCGTGAGAAGGGGAGGGATGAAAAGAGGACACGACATGACACAGCCAGGTGAGACGCCCAGACAAGATGCTCGGGGTCATTCACAGAGGGTCAGGCGAAGGTAACCCCACGCCGGGGCTTCCAGGGGCGTGGCCAGCTTCAAAGACGACCCCTTTGCCTTTGGACCCGAGTCCTTCTCTACCTTGAGGAACCCTGCCTCGACCCTCAAAGCACTGAACTCCAGCTCTCACCAAGTTTCCAAGGCAAGTGTGCTCCACCAAAATCCCAAGGCAAATGAGAGGCACGTGAGAAATCCCGGGAGCACACGCCATCACGGTGCGTGCAGTCAGGTATGTGTTTGGGGGGAAGGTGACCCTTTGAGTCATCGGCGACAAGGACAGAAAAGGAGCTTCCAAACCTAGGATGTCTCCCAACCGGACTAAAGAAATGACCCAGGGGTTCCGGTCCGCCTGTCAGAAATAAATGCAAAATCAACTGAGAAGTCTGAGTCCCGCGCCCACAAAGCCAACCGCGGAGCCCGGAATGATCTGCTGGAGGGGTCTGAAGTCTCAACTGGTTAGGAGACAAACGGCACGCAGTTCTTCCCGGGAGCCACAGCGGTGGGGCTGTTTGGGGCTGACGCTGGGCACAACTGGCCACACGGGGGGACCTCCGCCCTGGAGGGCTGGCTGTGGGTTCCACACAGCCTTTGGGACAACGCCGCTCAAGCACTGAACATGTCACCAGCAGCCACCTGGCGGCCTTTTGGGAGCCACCCAGGTAGAAATTATTCTATTGCCCTGTCATGCTCTGATCCCACGCCAAGCCAAAGAATTCAGAAGCATGAATGCAGGCATATGGGATGGAGCAGTGCTGGGCTTCTGAACTCTGAAATTCCTTCATGTTATTTTCCCAGAATGTCGGGGGATGGGGGTCCCAGGCCTGCCATGTTGTACAACTCCAGACATTCCAGTCACAGAGAGTATCATAAAATGTAATATGAACAGCACCCCCTGGGGTTGCACGCTCTCTTATCTGTGAGAAACTCTGGGAAGTACTCTACCCTTCGCCTTAGAGATTTACAATGTCCATCAGTGCAGTAAAGGCTCTGTGAAGTCCTGCAGTAAACAAGTTACCCAAAAAAAACCCTGGTTTTACAGAATTTTTTCAACTTTTTAAGCCTCAGAATCCTCATTTCAGAGAATATCTCCTAAAATCCTATGGGATTGGGCTTGTGCAGAAAGTACTTAAGAAAAGTCTCCATCAGGAGAAGCAATTTCACCACACTCAGCTCTCTGAGATATCCTTAAAGCTGACTCATGTTACTAACCTGCCAAGAGCTCACTTTCACCATGACTTTGAACCTGCCTGTGTTCAGAAAGGCACTTAGGAGGCCCTAAAGGGTCTCTGTTCTCATCTGCTTTGTCTGTAACACAGGCTTCTGTGAAAGCAGGAAGCATCTGTGTGGGTCTGGGGCCACGATGGACCCTTGAAGGGGAATCATGACCACCTTGACACTGATAGGTCCCCAAGAGCCAGGCCACGGACTAACTCACGGTCTCTAACAGAGATCTTCATGGTTCATCTGTAACATGGGATGATGGGCAGACGGGAGGGGCCGGCACATTCCTAGCTCTGGGAGACTAAACCTACACCAGACACAGAGTCAGTTGGGGAAAGTTACCTGTGCCTGCTCAGGCATCATTTATTTATAAAGCACCTCACCCCTGATCCATACCCCAAGCGCATGCGTGGAGAGAGGTCTGGTTACAGCTTTCACTTACCCGCTCGCATTAGGCATTCTGCACGAACTGGGTTTTCTAGGTGATAAACCCCTTTCAAATAAGCACCCGAATTTTATCTTAACCACTTGGGGTGTAAAATTTTCAAGGACAGATTGCACATGGGTCTCCTTTTTAAAACCGAGCACAGTGACTCTAACTCAACCTGTGTCTGATTATTCAGGATTAGACAGATCAATTATTAACACAGCAACACCCTGAGGTCAGCCTTGCCAGGCACGTGGCTTTACACTAAGTGGCCCTGGACATCGTTGCTTGATGTGTTTGGGGGGGAAGTTCTTGATCAATAGTGTTACTAGAGAGAGGATGTAGAAACTGTGAGAAGTCCCAGAACCAGATCCCCCAGATCCCCCAGACTGTCAAAGCTTTGCATAAAATAAAAGCCAACAGTCTCTGAGTAAGCACCAGAGAATTCCTGCCAAGGAAGAGCCTGACCTGGTTACTTATGAGCTTACTACCTGGTTTTTATGATAACTGTTGTGGCCATTTTGAAGCTTTCTGCCTTATTTCCTACAGCTTGGCTGGGTTCCTGAGAGTAAATTTTCCTAAATAATTGAGGCTTCGGGGTATATCAGGGGATGTGGATGGCGGCCAGGGGTATAGGTTTTCTTTCTACTAAGAAACTCACACCGCCTGTCTTCTTTCCTCTGGCGGCCCGGCCCCCCCCCCCCCCCCCCGGGGGAGGCTGTGCGCCAGCCCCGCCCTCTCTGTCCTGATCCCAGGTGAGTCCCTAGCACAACCAGCCCCTCGTCCCTGAGATCACAGATCACCATCACACACACTTGGCCACTCTGCCACGACTGCCCTCGAGCTGCGCCCACCGCCCCCCCCCCCCAACAAACTTGGGCACCTACAGACTCGCACAAAGCCTCCCTGCCTCTTTTCCTTTGGCCCAACCACCCCAGCAGCCCGGCTACCACAACGGAAGCCCACTGTTTCCCTCCTGTCAATGCGCGTCTCTGTTCCTCTGGCACATGGCACAGATGTGCCCGGAGCCTGCCTGCAAGCCCCCCATTCATGTTCCACTTTTCAGTGAGCTCGCTCCCTCCCTTTCCCCGCTCCCCTCCCCCAAATACACAAAAGAGGGCTATAAAGCAGGACTTTTTTTTTTTCCTCCACGGGAATAAAAGGTTAGCCTTCCTTCCTTTCTGCTTGTCTATTCTTGGCCTAAACTCGGCAATGGAAAGAGAGTGGAAGCGGTCAAGCTACCCCAGTTCATGACCCAGGGGACACTCCTTCGGCCAGAATTGCCCTCATTTGCTCTTTCTGTTGCAGTGGTTGTAGCGAAACATCTAAAACGCCAAGCGGCCACCCCAAAAGTCCTGCTGGGAAAGGATTCCTGCACACAGGTGAGCGAGGCATTAAAGGTTATCTTACTCAACCCCCTTCAACGGAAGAGGAGGACACGGAGGCCCGAAGGGGTGAAGGAAGATACCCAGACCACACAGAGAACTTGCTGGGCGTGGGGGGATGCTCTGGGGCCCCGTCCTTACGGGCGACGAGAAAAACAAAGCATCTTACCGTCGTCCAAGTAGGTCTGGTCCAAATTCTGCTCCTGCTTAATTGTCACTCCTGCGGGTAATACTTCCTTTTGGTCACTGACCGGGGGTCCGTTTTTGGCGGCTCTTTGGCTGGTGGCATTCTGCTGCTGAATGACCGTGGGGTAGGACCCCGGGCTCAGCCTCTGACCTTGACTGGCGGGGGGCGGGCCGGGCCTGGCGGTGCCGGGCGCGAAATTCTCGCAGTACATGATGTGCTGGAATTCCTGGTGGCCACCGCAGCGCAGCTGCTGGCCGGTGGGCGAGTAGTGGATCACCGGCGAGGCCTGCTGGCTGGCCGGAGAGGAGTGCAGCAGGCTGGAGCTCTGGCCCTGGGAGCCGGCGTGCACCAGCACGGAGCGGTGGGCGTCCGCCAGCGACAGGGGGGCGGCCATGAGGGCCGGCTGCTGGTAGCCCAGCAGGCTGGGGCTCAGGCTCTTGCTCCGCTGGTAGAGGACGGCCGCTGGGTTCTGCTGCTGGTAGCGGGCGTCGGGGGACGAGAGCCCCGAGCGGAACTGTTGGCAGGGCGCCATGGTGGCCACGAGGCAGGAGGGGGACTCAGCCACCATCGGGTGCTGTGGGTAGTAAGGCTGGCTCCCCAGGCCCCCGTGGGCCGGGCTGCAGATCAAGGTGGGGTCGTATTCGTCGGTGGGTTCCGTCTTGATGGCTGGGACTGGGCGAGAGAGAAGCACAGGGGGCGGGCCTTCTTAGTGAGCCCCAGGGGGGCGCGGGGGGATTAGTGGACTGCGGCTGGGGACACGGCCTTGGGCGGCCACGTAGGTGGGAGCAGACCCTTGGGCTCTGTCATTTATTAGCCTCGGACAAGAGCCTCCCTGTGTACCTGTCTCAGAAGCCCGAAATTTTACCCTGAGCGATGGGAGTCGCAAGGCGGCTGGCAGGTGCGTCTCAGCCCCGGGGTGTCTGCAGGATCTTGCCCGGGGCAGAGCTCAGGGACGAAGGCTTAACGTTACAGTCCCCTCCAGCCCCCCCCTCCACCTTCTCTCGCAGTTCACACCGCCTTTCCCTGCTTGTCGTCCTCGGAAACGTGTATCACCTAGAATACTCTGTGTCTTTCACGTGTCATCGTTAGCAGAACCACCCCCACTCCAGACTGTCAGCTCCCCAAACGGACGATTTTTTTTGGTCTGCTCTGTTCAATGCTGCGTCCCTAGCACCGAAAACGATGCCTTGCACTCCACCGACACTCAGATGTTTTCTGGAAACAGGAATGACTGGACAGTGGGGTGGGGTCCACCTCGTCAGTTCTGTACTATTCTGGAGGAAAGGAAACCTGCTGGCCTGAGCCTCAGTTTCCCCATCGGTCACAGTAACCAGCATACCTACCCCATGGGGTTGTGGGGAAGGTGAACTGAGACGTGTGGAAAGTACTTAGCACGGTGGCCGGTATACAGTAGGTGCTCAAGGCTTACTGTTGTCGCTATTATCCTCTTACCACCATTGGTATTGTAGCAGTTCCTGTCCCTCTCCCTCCCTAGGGCGGTCACCGGAACTTGTGCTTCTCCAGAAGCCTTTACTAAAGCATTGCCAGCCCCAGGAGCTGAGGAACCAGCCCCCTCCCTGGATCGAATGAACTGGTGACAGGACTGTCATCAAGGGGGGGGGGGGACCCGCCAGGTGTCAGGGAGCAGGGCAGCAAGGAGGTTCTGGAGCTAGAGCAAACGGCAGCAAACCAGGAATCGTCTCCCAAGGTGCCCTTCGAAGACGTGCGCTTCAGCCCCTGGCCGACCTGGGGGACTGAATTCTCGCTCAGGCCATGCTCGGACAGGCGGGTGCCAACGCCAGGCCCAGGGAGGCCTCCTGACCACAAGCACGAGGTGGGAAGGCCGCAGAACACAACGGAAAACCTCTCTGCCAACAAGGATCATTGAACTGAGGTCTAGAACCTCCCCAGAGATCCTCCCCCCCCCCGTTTGGGGGCCCTGAAGGCCACCGTCACTGGCTGCATATGTCAAGTCAGTCCTGGGACGGTCCAATGGCCAAAGGGGCCATGGAAACCGGTGGACACGCTCCACCAAAGCCAAGCCCCGCCAAGCCGGGGCTGCTGGGACAGCCCCCTTGGTCTGATGCTTCCAGCAGCCCAGAGGCTCCGTGTGAAACTGCCACAGGATGGAAATTATACCCTGGGCGACAGTCTCAGAGTACAGGCTCCCAATCCCGGAAAGGTGGCTAATAGGTCTGGGGCAGCCTTGGGAGGCATGCAGGCCATTTCTGCAGCCCTGGTTATAATCTGCCGTGTCAATAATATCCATATGACCCAGTCTCTGAATCTCCTGTGATCAGTATTATCCTTTATCGGAATCCCCCATTTGAACACGAGCTCCAACGAGGGTGGGGATTTTTACGTTGTGTTCACGACGGTGTCTCCAAGCCAACCACAGTGTGGGGCCCTTGGATATTTTCTGGACAAATGAATGAATGCAACATGGCCCTTGTCACTCGTCTTCTGACAGTGGTGCTTTGTGGGAATGAGACGTCCTGGCCGGCTCACCCAGGAGCTCTAGGTGGCCACGGGTGACCACCTACTGTCAAGATTCTTCAGGTTTCCGGCCACGTTCGCTTACCCAATCATGATCAACTCTAAGCCACGGACAGGGGGCGCCAGCTTTGCACCCTTCTGTTGAACAAGTCCCCACGTGCCTCTCTCCTACTCTGCCCTCCCGAAGAAAAATATTCACAATAACATGTGTTAAGGTCATTCATACCCGCTTACCGTGCGCTGGGCTGAGCGCTTCACGTGCATTTGACTTCTGTAAATCTTATAAGGAAGGTGCCACTTGACAGATGAGGAAATGGAGGCTCAGAGAGGTTGAGCCACCTGCCCAAGGTCAACCAGCTGAAAGCAGACCTCGTGTGTCCTTACCGCACGCCCGTGCTGCCTTTCACCACCAAAGGGGCCTTCGGAGAAGATTCCTTACCTGGGTGGTAAGTAAAGTGCTGAGGTTGACTCCGTTTTCTTTTCCCATTGATGACGTAGAAGTTGACCTTCACCGATGCACGGATGTGCTTGTTTCGATATTCAGGGATCTCAACAAAAAGCATGTTCTGGAAGGAAGGAGCCACCGTTAATTGCAACAGTGTCTAAATTCCTATACAAGGCCCCAAGCACATCAAGCCAGCCCATCTTACAGGAGTCAAGACACTCTGTACGTTTGCAGGCGAAACACTATTTAAGGGGAACTGGACTCTTTAGCTGCAGCAAAGAAAGGGTTGCCACTTTGCCACTTACTGTATCCAAGGGCATTATGATGTCGCAGTTACAAATCAGGGGGTCTGGTGCTTGATAAATTGCTCGATTTGTTTCTCAATTCAGTACCTACTGAGTGCCCGTTAGGTCCAAAGCACTGGGACTTTGATGAAGGAGGGGGAAGAGAAAGAAGGAAAGAGAGCACGAGGGAGGCGGGAGGGAACCCAGGCTGTTCAGTCGTCTCGTCCATGTGCTTACAGGCTGGCTCTTGTCTTTATCCACCGTGGCTTCCATTTCCCAAATTTGCTGCCCATCTGGAAAGAGTTCAAAAAGACACACTTTGAAGGAACTACTAGAAACCGAAGATTTAAGACCAAAACTCATCACGCCTTATATTTATCTCGGTTTACGTGTTATATCATTTCAGCAAGGGACATCCGTGTGTTTGCGGTAGGCATGTCTATTTGAACATACGTGGCTCATGTACATGTGCGTATGTTTCTTTTTCCAAATGGAATGCATGCTGACAGTAGAAAACTGGGCAACAGTAGAAAACAAGGAAAAGAACGGAAAGCGCCCATCATCCCAGTGCCGTTATTTTCCCTGTGTTTGAATGTCTATATATCTTTCTTTAAAAAAGAGATAGTGCTGTTATACATTATCCTGTACTGTATGCTTTGTTCAACCACAGGCTGTTTCCAAAATGTCCCACACGCCAAGACTGTCACAGGGGCCCCATTACAGAACACTGACTGCCCCAGACATGCCTTCTTGATCGTCTGGGAACACAGGTGGCTTGCATATTCTGTCTCAAACAATGTCCTGGCTTGAGAAACCTTGGACAGGGGGGACAGGAGCCCAACCCCCCCCCACTCTGAAGTCAACAGCCTACATTTCAACGTGACTCATTATAATCATCGATGAGAGATCTTTCTCAGGAGTGAGCTCTCTTTCCCTGGAGAAGAAGACTAGTTCCCCAGTTTGGGGCCAACAACTTGGGCCAAACAAAACTCTGCATTCGCAAATAACAGATTTCTTTTTCTGACCACCTACATTGGCCATTGGGCAGTTTTCGACGGAAACAAATCATTTCCACAAGTGTTTCCAGGGTGTTTTGTGGGACGCTGGCTCTGAAGAATATTAAATGGGTTTATGAGGACCAGAAACAAATTCTAAAGCTAATAAGCATTTGGAAAATGCTGAGTCAATGTCAAATGGGTTTCTTTACTGCAGGACTTCTCAGAGCCTTTAATCTGCTCGTGTGCAGTGTGACTCTCCGAGGTGGGCTGGAGTAAGTACCACGTCCCATTTGGCCACGGAAGCCCTCTCCCCTGTTTTAAGCACAACTGTTAACATCTTCTGTGACAGATTAGATTTGAATCCATAATGTCTCGGCTCTCAAGGTTTGCCCAAAGAAATGTGGTTTCTTTTTTTTATTTAAAAAAAAATTTTTTTTTAACGTTTATTTATTTTTGAGACAGAGAGAGACAGAGCATGAACGGGGGAGGGTCACAGAGAGAAGGAGACACAGAATCTGAAACAGGCCCCAGGCTCTGAGCTGTCAGCACACAGCCCGACGCGGGGCTCGAACCCACGGACCGCGAGATCGTGACCTGAGCCGAAGTCGGACGCTTAACCGACTGAGCCACCCAGGCGCCCCAGAAATGTGGTTTCTAAGCATTATTTGAACTTCCTAGTATAGAACATATTTCCCAAAATACTAATTAATAAGGTCCTGTGATTGCTACCCAAGCCGACGCAACATAGATAATCTTAACAACATGTAGACAACGAACTAGCTGAAGCCTTCTGTAACCATCAAGTCTGCAAGTCTTGACCTTACGGTTCTAGTAGATGCAACTCCTGAAATGATTAAGGGAGACGGGTTTATGTCAAAAAGGGAACAGGAAGAGGCAATCAACGTACCAACTCCCACCATGACGGGAGGGACCAAGTTAGAGTTGCTGCCGTCTCCCCAACACCCGAGACATCGCAGTGCCCATGAACATCTCATGTCTGAGCATTCCAAGGTGGCAGCAGCTAGCATCAGCCACCGCTCAAAAGAAAGCAAGAAAGGACAGATGGACGGATGTCAAGGAATTTGAAGTTAGGTCATCAAGACAGGGCACTTTCCTGGGGAAAAGCCCGGGAGAGGACTAGACAGAAAAAAATTCTTATCCCTTTAGCAAAGACAAGTCAAAGATCATCCGCCAGAGAACTATGTCCCTCCCAGCGGTGGTTATACACGGGGCGTGGTCCTTGTCAAAAGTGCATTCTTGGGGCGCCCGGGGGGCTCAGTCAGTTAAGCGCCCGACTGCTGATTTCGGATCAGGTCACGATCCCACCGTTCGTGAGATCGAGCCCTGCGTGGGACTCTGAGCTGACAGCACAAAGCCTGCTTGGGATTCTCTCCCCCCCTCTCTCCCTCTCTCTCTCTCTCTCTCTCCTTTCAAAAATAAATAAACATTTTTTAAAAAAGGACATTCTTGTTTACTAACTGCAATGTGAGCTCAAAGTCAGAAGATTAAGTAATAAACTAACGGAGGAAACGAACAACAATGTGTTGATGCTCTAGCCTCCCCTTGGCTGAGTTGAGTTCTATAACCAATAATCTCATTTCCCTGTATGACTCTGACCCACTTTGAAAAGGAAGGACCATTTTCAGGAGTCTCATAACTGGGAGGAAAGGGAGAAGTAGTTGGAAAAGTGATCAGGATGCACCAAGCTGGGCCTGGCAAGCCAGCTCTCTTCCCCACTCACGCCAGCAAGTGAAGGCCAAAGCACAAAATGGCAGCGCAGTGAAAGCACGTCACCAGGCAGGGGGTTCTCGTAGGGTCTCTTCTCCTGGGCCAGGGACCCAAGAGGAACAAGAGGGAGCCTTTCCCCCATCTCCGCTGGGTATACCTAATAAGCAAAACTCCACCAACTAACAGCCATAGAATTCCAGTGCACAGGTAACTTGGTTGGTTTTTTTTTTTTTTTAAGTCTTTTTTTTTTTCCTTAACATTTATTCATTCTTGAGAGACAGAGATGGAGCATGAGCAGGGGAGGGGCGCAGAGAGAGGGAGACACAGAATCCGAAGCAGCCTCCAGGCTCCGAGCTGTCAGCACAGATCCCGACGCGGGGCTCGAACTCACAAACCGTGGGATCATCACCTGAGCCGGAGTTGGACGCTCGGCCGACTGAGCCACCCAGGCTCCGCTCCAGGGCGCAGGTGCTTGGAACTACCCTTAGAAATTAGCCAGCCCCACACCATCAGATGGGGAAAGTGAGGCCCAGGGAAGGAATGGGGGTTTGTCCAAAGGCAGGAGGTGGGCAGTCACTAAATCACAGTCTTCAAGCAACAGGGGCAGTGCAACGAGAGAGATGCGGTCGAGTAGAAAAGCCCCAGGTTATCAAGCGAGACAGGGTGACCAGCTTCCTGGGAGGCCGACGGAGGGTCCTATGTAGGTAAGATCTCTCTAGGGTCACGTCCACCACAAAGGTTCAGGCCCATCTTCTCAAACCCTGCCCCCCTCTGCTCCCCCTGGGCCTCCAGATACGGTCTGAGCAAGCGCAGCAGCCTTGAGGGTCCTGCACAACCTGCTTCGGCCTCTCCAGGTACCACTTTGACCACCCCGCCCCCAGGAGAAGTGGCAGCTATTGGTTACGAGCACAATCTATATGCAAAGCACCCCCTCAAAACACCTCGCAGGTATGGACTTGTCTAGCGCATACAGCAACCCCGTGCCGCAGGTCTGGGGTTTTGATAGGTGAGGACACCAGGCACAGAGAGGCAAAAGCAGTGGCCCAAGGATGCACGGCTACCGGTTGGGGAAGCCAGATTTGAGCCCAAGCAGCTGACCCTTAGGACCAGTGCTCCTTACCCCGTCGACGTGGTGTGGTTTCAGATCCCTGTGCCCAAGCAACTTCTCTGCCAGGACAGTGAAGGACACTGGGCAGGCATTCCAGGGGGCTCATGTTTCCAGCATCGGCTGCAGTCCCTCCCAGGAAAGCCAAGCCACAGCCCCCATGGCGCCCCAGGCAACCCTCACCCTCTCTGTCACCATGAGACCGTGCACCTGCCTCCCCCATTCTCTCTCCGGGACAACCTCAGATGTCGCGCCCTCCTCATCCCGTACCCCCGTGCTCAGCCATCTGTCAGCACAGCCGGAATTAAGGGAGCTGCCATAAATTACAATCACTATCCAGTATGTGCTGGGGCAGAACGCCTCTTCCGAGAAGGCAGAGGTCCCTCGACAGATACATGGCTGAACGGGATGGGGTATATGCGTCCAGCGGAAGGGCACCCAGCCTCGGAAAGGAAGCGAATTCCGGCACACGCAATGACGCAGACAGACCCCGGACACATAATGCTAAGTGACACAGGCCCAACCCAGAAGGACACTTGCACCAAGTACATAGAATAGGCAGATTCATAGAGACAGAGAGCAGAAGGCAGGTTTCCAGAGGCTCAGGGGGAGGGGGCGGTTATTACTTAACGGGTACAGAGTTTCTGTTTCGAAATTCCAGAATGTTCTGAAAATTGGTAGTGGTGACAGTGAGTGGTGATGGTACAATACACGGAACGTATTTAATGCCACTGAATTATATGCTTACAAATGGCTACAATCATCAATATTAGGATACGCATATTTGACCACAATTTCTGTATTTTTTTAAAGAATCGTTGGCCTCACCCTAGAGACCAGGCCTGTTTTGCGACCTGTCCGGTGGCTTCGAGTTTTTTTAATTAGCCGCTGCCATTTCCAAATGAGACCTCAGGGGCGCCTGGGTGGCTCAGGTCACAGTTTTGCGGTTCGTGGGTTCGAGCCCCGCGTCGGGCTCAGTGCTGACAGCTCGGAGCCTGGAGCCTGCTTCCGATTCTGTCTTCTTCTCTCTCTCTCTGCCCCTCCCCCGCTCGCCCTGTCTCTTTCTCTCTCTCAAAAATAAACGAACGTTAAGAAAAAATTCAAAATGAGATTTCACCTAAAAATGTAGACTTTGCTCTTGTAAAAAAAAAAAAAAAATTCAGAAGATCTGACCGTCCTGGGCGTCCTGGGCACCCACGCAGGGTGTGGCCTCTTCAGACAGGGCCTCCGCCCGGCTCCCCACGCCCTACCTCTCCTTTACCTTCTATGCCCCCACCCTGAGGGCCTCTGAGAGGGACAGGAGCCGCCTCCCACACCATGGGGAGGAGGACGGTCAGCTTTCTGCAGAAGCCCCTCCACTGTGCTGTATCTGAGGTTCTCCCCCAAGACTGCACATTTTGTCCAGAAAACACCATCGCCCAAGACAGGTCAGTGTCTTTCTCTGCTGCCGTACCCCCTCACCCACCCAGAGCGAGGGCCCCCCTGGCTGTCAGGACAGGAAAACACCTGGCTTTCCCTCCCCCCGGACCCCAGGCCCCTTGCTCCAAGGACTTGACCTTCTCTTCTCTTCAGAATCACAACCACGTGTCCAGGAGAGCCCCTGTGTGTCCACAAGCTGGGCCGCGGAGGGATGTCCCTATATGGCCACTCGCTCAAAAACCCTCCGTCCTTCCAGCCGCCTTCCTGTGCTCCCAGGGGCTCCGGCCAGGGCAAACAGGACCCACCAGGCAGCACTCGCCCTCGGAGGCTTCTGCAGCAAGATGGCCTGTGTCCTCACCCCTGGCCTGGGCAGGCCCCATGCAGCCTGGCTCTGGGCGGCAGGTCGGGAGAAAAGCCTGCTCACTCCAGTGTTTCCTGTCAAACCTTCAGCTACGCGTCCGCTGTAACCCGAGCCATCCCGGGCACCTTCTGTGGCCAAAACACAGTCCTCTGTGGCACCACGATGCTGTCCCCTTTATTCCTGCAAACCTTGAACTCCAGGGCAGACAGACCCAGCTAACAATTCTTGCATTTTTAGGGGAAATCTCCTTTTGACGTGGCAGCACCTAATTAGAGGTTTTTTAACCTAATACCCTGCAGGCCCAGTGGCCCAATTAGCTATGTGGGCTTGGATAAGACACTCTACCTCTCTCTGCCTCTTATCCAAAATATGGGGACAATCACAGTACCTATACCTCATTGGTTTGTTCCTAGACAGACACACAGCACAGAATAAGTGTTCAACAGACATTGGTGAGCATGATTATTATGGCCGGTGGCAACGTATTATTTAAATACTGTCTTGTCACTGCGTGCTATGTTCTACACAATGTATTATTGGGGGGGGGAGAAAACCACAAGCGTATTTTAACCAGAAAATAATACACATTTCTCGGCTTGTCATTATAAATTATAAATATTCTTGCCTGCGGGCGTGGGTGGAGGGAATTCACAAAGGGACAGTGCCTGTTACAGAAAGCGGGTGTGCGTGATGCCTGACTTCTTGCCTCTCACATGGGTCTTTTCACCATTACCTAAATTTGAAAAGGGCAGAGAGCTCCCAGAAGTGAGAAACCAAAACCTGAATCATGAGCCAAACCCAGGGGCCTGGCCTCTTCCTTTTGGGCATCAGAGGGCAGCTTCGGGAGTCCAGCCTGGTTGTGCATCTCCAGTGGGATCTACCCTGGGCTCTGAACAGACGTGTTCCCAACAGGAACTGGAAGCTGACCCTGCTGTCCTCAATTTTAGGTAGCACGTAGAAGGCACGCTCAAGGGAGCTGGTCTCTACGGGAAGGGGGTGATTTGCAAAACACCTCAAGACCACTTCCCTGGGCTCATCTTTCCTTTCCCCCCACCCCCGAGTCCCCTAGCACACAAGTCCTGAGGTTTCACCAAGAGGACACAGTAATCCCATCCTCTGAATTGAGCTCCCAGGAGGCAGAGGAACACACAGTAAATGCTGGCAGGGCTCTCTCAGCCTGAGCTCACTCTCTCCAGGTTCAAGTTCAATCATCGCTATCTCCTCGCTGCGTGGCCTCTGGAGTGGTAGCTTGACCTCTCTGTGCCTCAGTTTCCTCCTAAGCAAAGGGAAAGCTCATTTACCAGCTTCAAAGACTTGGCAAAAATTCAAACAGATTATATGTAAAGTCCTTAGCAAAATGCTCAGCCCATAGTGAGGATTGCCATCATTATTATTTTACAATTTGGTGTCTCCTAGGTCTGACCCTGGGGAGAAAGAATCAGCTGATCATCTTGACCCAAGGGTTCTGGTGGGTGTCCCGGTTCGTTGTGTCATTGTATTGCATCACAACTCTCATTGTGAAGAAATAAAATGGCCACAGAAAGTATTCGTTGATAGGGGGCTGAAGCAATTATGGGCCCTCCATCCTGGGGGGGGGGGGCGGTATCGGGTAGATTACCCGATTATCGGTGTATAGGAACACCGGGCGGCACTCAGAATAAGCATGATCCTATCCTCTGCCCTGGAAACATGCCCCTGTTACGTTAAAAAGCAGGAATCGTTAAGTACTAGAGACCAGAGAATGCGTGCCCCACACTGCCCACGCGGTTACACCCCTGAGACCAGACCGGATGGACAAGCTGCGACACGCACGTCTTCTAGAACGCCATTCAAAGAACGGGGTAGAAATACACTGCATGCATTTTTCAGTATTTCTTAAGATAGAGCTTTTCTCTTATGGAGAAGTATATGGCAACTGTATGTTGACTAGCCTGTCTCCCAGGAGCCCTCTGGGGCCACCGTCTCAGACGGAAGCCAGGCATGGACCACTAACAATGAGCGAGCTCCTACCGCGGGGCAGGCCCTGAGCAGGTTGCTGGGACCGTGACATGAGCCACGCATGCCCCCCTCCTCCCCATAGGCCCACGAGAGCTCAGAAGGCAGGACCCATGGTTCTTCACCTCTCCCGGGACAGGGACCCTGCCTCCTTCCTCAGCTTCCCTCCAGGCCCACTGGCCTTCTCCATCCCCCCCCACCCCCCCCGGCCCCCCGCAACAACCACACTCGCTCTCCTGCGGGCCTCACTCAGACCAGTTCTTCCCAGCTTTCCGGCCCCCGCTCAGGAGCTCCCCCTGGACCTGTCCCCACCCTCTTTCATTTTCTGCTCCCGCCTCCCATCCCCTGACCTCATTTTCTCAGCCTGTTGGTTCTCTCTCTCTCCCCTGCTAGGCCGTGGGCTTCCGGGAGCTGTACCTCGCACCTGTCTTGTTCTCTGCTCCGTCCCAGCACTGCCACGTCCGGCCCGCCATGAGCGCTCGGTAAACACCAGTGGAATAAATGCACAGACCGACCTCAGGATTCCCTAGGGCTTGGCCCACAGCCACACCGCTGGCCTCTCCAGCGAAAAGACCCCCCAAAGCGATCGCCAAGCCCTTTGCGAAGAATCCTTTTCGGGAACTGAGTGGTGGGGGGGGAGGCACCCGGAATAACAGCGCAGACACGGAATCCCACACAACCAGAGCACGCGGGGCAAGATGATCGGCCAATTCTTTGTCCCCGGAGTCAGACCTAGGAGACACCAGATGCTCTCCAATCCACTCCCCCGACCCAGACCCCAGGTCTGGGACCCTGGGAAACCCTGCCCAGAACAGAAGAGGCCCGAGATGACCAAGGTCGCTTCTGCTGCTCCGGGCCGAGACGAAGTGAGGACTTCGGTCCCTTGCGCAGATGTCTGGGCAAACTTCCCCGTCCTAAGTTAACAGGGACTGGCAGCCAGCACGAAAAGGGCCCTTCCAAGTCTTACTCAGAGGGGAAGAGCAAAACGAGCCAGGTTCTTTGGGCAAAGGGGTTAGGTCTAAAGAACACTTAGCAAGACTCTGCAAGAACTAAACAAACACGGGGTGGAGGGGGTGCCTGGTTCAATCGACGGGTCAGCCTGCGTGGTGGGCGGGCCGCCGTGCCAGAGGCACGGGACCCGGTAGCCAGCGCGTCCGTGGACCGGCGGCCACTACCCTGCAGGAGGTTTAATGTCCACTTTGCAGATGGCTCCCGGGCCCAAAGTGCCAGGAAGCTGGACGGCTGGCATCGGGTCTGGGCCGGCGTCTTAGCAGTCAGCCCGGATGAGCCACGGGCTCCTGTCAGCACTCGAAGGAGAAAGAAGGGAGCTTTCAGAAGGAAAAAAGCGAATCCGTCCTCACTCGGGCCGAGAGCACTCCACTGGGCTCGAGGCAAATGTGGAGGAAATCAAAGTGTCAGTTTGTGTTAGGAAACCACGCGTGATGCTTCCCAGTCCTGGCCCTGTGTTTTAAAAATTAGCTAAATGAAGATGGCTGAAGTCACTCCAGTCTGCTCTTTTCACGACTGCGAATGAGCAGAAAAATGTGTGCTCCCTGGGTGTGGGGGCTGAACCAGCCGAGCAGATGGGGGCTGGGGATCAGGAGTGTCCCACAGCTTAGGATGTCACCCATCCGCAATGGTGCGGCTGCCCAAATGCATCTGCTGGGGGATGGAGAGGAAATGCGTTGATCCCCAGCATCCTGCTTCTCCTGATGTCCACCACCTTTTCGGCGGGCTCAGCCCCTCCATCCCCCCCCCGCCGGACAGCTTCACTGGGGGCTCGCAGCACCTTCTGCTTGCAACCCCCAACCCCTGAGTCCATTCATTCTTCCAGATTGCCAGAACCATCTTAACGAGCTAAATTAGATCACGTCCCTCCCCTGCTTAGGACAAGAGCTACCGGTTTTTATTTTGTAATAAAATCCAAACCCTCCTCCATGCCTACAAACCCTGGCATGATCTAACCACGTCTCCCCCCACCCGCCCCGCCCCAGAGACCTCTCCAGGCTCGGTCGGTGTCAGACTCCCCCCTGCTCTCAGGCTCCTATCATTTCCTCAAACACCCCAGGCTCATCCCCAGGCTGGGACTACGGCACTGGGCGGCTATTTCTGCCTGAGACCCTCTTCCAATAGGTCGTTGCAGCTCCCTCTTTTCTGCTCGAGGCCTCTGCTCAAAGCCACCTCCTCAGGGAAGCCTTCCCTGATCACACCCCCCAGGGTTCCCAGATTTAACAGATAAAAATATAGGACGTCCGGTTCAGTTCGATTTCCAGCAGACAGCTGATGCTTTTTTACTACAAGTATTGCCAAGCCCTGTGCCACTGCAGGGGACACGCTCATACTAAAGAAATGTGTTGACTGAGATCTGAATTTAACTGAGCCTCCTCCACGTATCCCCGTCTGAGCCCTCTGTCCTCAGAGCACTTTCCCTCCCTCATAAACAAGTTTGGGACTGTCCGCCCCCTGAGAGCAGGGACCTCATCTGTCGTGCATCCCCAGGGCTGGCGCAGAACCTGCGCACAGTAGGGTGTTCGGTAAACACCTGGGGAGTGGCGAGGCTGAAAGGGCACTGCTGGGTCGTTTGCCACAGAGGCTGGACTGCAGGGTGCCTCTTCTCATTGATGAGCTGTATCCAGCCCCGTGCCCTGGGAACCAGGAAGTGGGGGTCTGGGACTCAGCCCCCCCACCCACGAGCTCTGGCAGACGGGGGCAGGGAGCGGCCATCAGTCAAGCTCCCCCCAGCTCCTCCGTGAGGCCGCGACAGCAGGTGTCGGATGGCCTGGGGGGCAAGAGGAGAAACTCACCTGTGCCCCCCAACGACTCTTACTCTCAAGACAAGAAACCAACACAGCCCTGCCGTCCTGGCTCCACGTGCAGTCAATTGAGCTCCCAGGGGGCACGTGCAAGGTCAGGTGACACTTTCTGAGCACCTACTATGTGCCTGGCACTTGGAGATCCTTGATCTCCTTTCGCTGCTGAAAGACCTGACACAAACCCCATTTTAAAGATGGGGAAACTGAGTCCCAAGCACAAAATATGGGGCCTATCCAGGCTTCGGGCCAAGTCCGCTGGAAGATCTGGCCTGCCTAGACTTTAAACATAAACAATTTTTATTTTGTAAAAAGAGCATGAAACCAAAAATGTAGAAAAAAAAATACGAAAGGGTGTTAATTACCACAAGATACCGTGAACTTTCCTGCAGGGGGGGCAGGGGTCGGGGTGCAGGGGGAGACTCCAGCCTGCTGACTGCAATTCACACACAGGTCTACTGGCATCGAGGACCATTTCTAATGGTGGAAAAGCTTGGACCCAAGTGAGCTAGAAAACTCCCTTGTCTATGTCGTCTTTCAAAGGCTTCCACTGAAGGAGCTGCAGGATACAGGATTCTTTCACCCCAAAGCCCGTCCTGACATGCAAGGGACCGAAAGTGAGACTGTTTGCTCGGTCTCTAGCGGGGCTTTGGGGCAGCGACCCGGCCTCTGGCTTTGGAGGCAAGTTTTGCGTCCCAGCCAGCTGTGCCTAAGCGGTGGGATCCAGCCCAGGGGGCCGAGGCCACTGTGGACGTGAGTCACCGAGGGCAAAGGTCCGCAGAGACTTAGTCATGCCCCAGCCCAGCCTGGAGTCTGACCTTTCCCAGAGGGAAGCCCGAGCTAGAGAGACTCCCACACCAGGTCTATTGTTTCAGAAAGTGGCTACACTGGGCAAAACCAAACCCGTGGAGAAACACAGGTGGCAGCAGGAGAGGCCTGCTTTAAGGTGGTTCCAATGTTTCTAGGATACTAATTCGTGGAAAGATGCTTAATTTAGCAGAAGAATTTTATTTTAAGCATGTGCATTTATATTTATTAAACAAAGCTCAAAATACAACCTTCGGGAACCTCCAAGTAATAAAGTGACTCATATTAGGATGTGATGACTCAGTGGGGGAAGAGGGAGCCCCACCACCCACGCCTCCTTGCTAAAAAATCAATTTGCCCTCTCAACAGGTGATGGGAGCCTCTGCCATCAGACTGTTCCAAGAACATCGTCCAGCAAAACAAAACACAAAATTCTCTTCAAACAATTTAAGTCTCAAAGCTGAGTAATCCGATGCAGGCAGGGTTCCAAGAGACACCCCCGCAGGACACAGAGAGCCAGGGAGCTCCTTGGCTGGGGCCAGGGGCCTGAATTCAGAAAGATTTACCAGCTGAAAAATTCCAAAACCCTGTGTCATGTGGGGGAACCTTCCAAAACATTGGAGCCCGCCCAGAAGTGGCCAGTCGCTCAGAGCCATGGCAACCCTGTTTCTGCTGCCACATCACTTTTATTTTTGTGTCCTTAGATTTTTTCCTGTTTTGCAATGTTTTGCTGGGACCCCCAACTCCGCCTGAGGCCCGGGTGGCCGGGGGCCAGGGTTACCAGCTGAAGGTCAGGAACAGCCTGGACTTCTCCACGTGAACTTCGCCTGGAGGGTTATTACACATTTTTTAAATTTCAGAGAATATATGGAGGCTGTGGGGCCATTGCCGAGCACGGTAAATAGGAAAGATCCTCATCATCCTGTTTGGTTTCTCTCTCTGTCCTCGCGGACATGAGAGGAGGGCTTCCCCGGGGAGGGGCGGGGCGGGAGGGGGGTGTCACGTCCAACTGCACTTGGGATTCCGGCTCTGTCGCCAGCTGTGGGCTGACCCGGGACTTGTGTCTCGACCCCTACGAGCCTCAGTTCCCTCAACTATAAATGGGGACAATGTCACCTGCCCCTTGGGGCTGGTGTGACAACCGAAGGAGACGACACCCATTCCACAGTATGAGTGAGCACCTACTATGTGCTAGGGACTGTTCTAGATGCTGTGGATACAGCAGCAAACAGCAGGTCTCTGTCCTCAAGGAGCTAAGATGTGGGAGGCCAGGTAACAGACGAAAAAGCAAACAGGCAAGACAATTTCAGCAGCGATACCTGGGGCCACCAAGAAAACAAAGCAGGACAGTGGGACAGAAGGGGACAGGGTCATGGGGCACGCTGAACAACTTCCGAGCAGACGGTCAAGGAGGGGCTCGTGGCGAAAGTCCCCTCTGTGCTGAGCCTTGAAGGCAGAGGAGGACCCAGCCTGGTACAAAGAAACGGTGCAAGGACATTCTAAGAGGGAACAGCCAAAGCAAAGGTCCTGAGGCAGAAACGAGCAGGGGGTGTCCGAGGACAGACCGAAGACAGGTGTAGCTACAGCCAAGTGAACAAGGAGAGAGTCCAAAAAGCTGAATTCAGAGGGATGGGCGAGGGCCAGGTCATACAGGCTCCTGGAAGTCATGAAAATAATGAAAAACAGTAATAAAAATAATATCATAATCATTATTATTACTGCTGCTATAAATAAGATGCCATTTTCCAAAACACCAAGCTCTTCTAACTTAAGAAACACCGTGCTGCCCCTCTCCTACTGTTTTTCCGACAGTCTCCAATTTGTCATCCCGCTGGAGTAGAAGCTGCCAATTCCATTTTAGTCGACAGCTATAAAAAGAACATTGGAGCCAGTGGTGCCGATGACCCAACACGGGGGCTAAGATTAGCCCAGGAGGCTGTCACCTTTCCTTAATGTGAGAACCAGCTGGGGTTCCCCTTCCTTGGAAAACTTCAGCTGTTCCACTCCGCCCCGCCCCGCTGCGCCCTTGCCGGCCAAGCTGTCCATGGAGATGGGAACGGGATGCGTTTTGGAAAAACGAAGTTGAGCAACAGGGAGTCCCCCTGCAGAAGGCAGTCCCGGGCTAGGAGGCGAGTACTTAGGGTCAAAAGAGCACGACAAGCCCCCTGTCTGTCAGAGCCCCGAGGAGCCCGACATCCCACGAGGGAAGGCCCACGGCGTCCTGGGGGCCCAGGGGCGTCTCCGAGACCCCTGCTGGCCTGTTGGCATGGATCCAGAAGCCGCCTTCACCCGGGATTCTTTAGGCTAGGCGTGAAAGCGTTCTGCACGGATTCTTTCGAGCCCGGGACCCATTGCAGAATCCGAGGGTCTATCTCACCACAAAATGGTTCCAATCAGTGGTTCAAAGCAGCTGAAGGGTCTTCAGGCAAATTAACCTTGTTCTAAGCTTCTTCAAAATAGAAGAGCTAACGGCCAAGAGGGCAGACTCTTAAGCCAGGCTGCCTGGGGTCGAACCTACCCCTGCCCTGTTACTAGCTGTGTGATCTTCCCTGAGTCACTTAACCTCTCTGGGCTCAGCTCCTCGTTAGGAAAATCAGGACCATGGTAGCTATCTGGTAGGGCTGTCGTGAGGAATGAGATTCGTTAATACCTATAAAGTGCTCAGAGGCCTGGCATCTAGCTCACTATGACTACTTTTTGTTGTCTTTCAATGCCCCTTGGTTCCATGAGATAGGATTTTATTCATCTCTGTTCTTTCCACAGCCTAAATATAATGATAACAATAAAAGCTAATATTCAGTGAGCATTCACCGTGTGCTACGAGCTATGCCAAGAGCCTAATGTGTGCCACCACCTATCTCATTTCAGCTTTTCTTCTCTCCAGAGAAGGAAATCGTCCGTATTTTACGGAAGGGTGAAACGCCGGCTCGGAGAGGTGACGTGACTTATCCAGGATGCCGAAGCCACTCAATGCAGGTCTGGGATTCGAACCCAGGCCTTCTGACCTCAGGCCCCGTGCTCGTCACCGTCCAGTCAATGCTGTCTACGGGCTGAGCAAGGAGAATTGTGACCGCAAAAACAACAGCGAACGTTCGGCAAGCGCTCCGTGCACATTACGCGTGCACTGACCGTGTCCGCACTGGGCTCCTGCGTGGGGCGGGGGAGCATCAGTGCCTCATTTTGCAGAGCAGCAAATGGAGGCCCAGGGAGGCTGGACATCAGGATCATGCCGGGCACTATCTGTGGGGGAGTCCCCTCACTGCACGCTTAGAGGAGCGCCCCCCGCAGGCAGCGGCTTAGACGAGACAGTACGTGGACGGTCGCGGACAAAGATCCCAGGAAGCTGCTCTGATTATTCTCCTTATTCATACACAACTTTCCAAAGGTGAAACAGACCGAGTTTTCTTGCCTCCACGAGGTCAACTGTGAAACTTCTTTTGAAACCAAGAGAAAGCAAGCTACAGAATAAATGCCGTCGATTCATTCCCTCAACAAACACTTAACCGGGGCATCTGAGCAGCGTCTCAAGTGTGTGAACTCCCGGGACAACGCAGGCTGACAGTTCCCAGCTCTGCAAGGGACCAGCAAGGACCCGGCCTCCAAGCCACCCCCACGCAGACCTGGGCATGGAGAATGAGACATCTGCAGATTACCAGCATTTTCCCCTCTGCCAGGAAGGTGCTGTGAGGCCACAGGCTTCTTGCGAAAGTCAGCAGAAGGCCCGCAGGAGAGTCGGCTCGCACGAAAGGTGTGTCAAACCCGCAGCAGCTAACGTGTGCTTGGTCATGTACATCTCAGGCCACTCTCCTGCTGAAGAACTCTCCGTGACTCCCTCTCAGCTCCCCCACGTGCAGACCATACCAAGGCCGTGTCTCTACCCGGTACTGGGAAACTTGTGCTGGCCTCTGCCTGTTTGGCAACACATTCCAGCCACGCTGGTTTGCTCTCCGATTTACAAAAGCCTAGCAAATTCCTGCAGGAGAGAGTATCACACCCTTCCACCACCTGAAAAGTAAGCCTCCCCCAAGATGCTGAGAAATGTGCGAGCCTCCATGAATCCACTATGCCATATACAGGCCTCAGCCCTAGGAAAGAACAGTAACAAATAGCGATCGTTAATGTGTATTGAGCACTTACTACGTGCCAAGCATTTTATGAGTGCTCACCATGTAGAAATCCTTGATCCTTAAACCACCCTGCGAGGCAGGAGCGTCATCATATCGTATAGATGAGGAAACTGGTACCCAGAGAAGATAAGTAACCTGCCCAAGGTCACACAGCTAGCAAATGGTGGAGCTGGGTCTGGGCTTTAGGAGCGTGAGCTCTTGCCTAACTAACCAAAGGAATATAAAGGATGTTCGTTGCTGAGTCACTTATAACAGCACAGAGCGGGAAGCAGCCTCAGGCCCGATAAAAGGAGGTAGTTGAATAAAGTCCTGGACAAACATAGGACAGAAGGCAAAGCATCCGTGGAAATGTCTGCGTCCCTAATCCCTCACTGCACCACCACTGCCCCTCGAACCCACAATGACCGACCACGTACCCTCTAAACCACTTCCAAGCCCACCCAGCCCTTTCCAGCCCCCCACTGCCGTAGGCTTATTTATGTCATGCCTGGTCACAGAGCCAGCCCACCCCAAGAGGAGGCTTTATGTGAGCTGGGAAAAAACACCCCTCCTCCAAGACCCCCTGCTTCCTCCTGCTAGCAGTGGTCTTAGTAATACACAGATTGATGATGCATCCCATTTGAAGAGCAGCCCCCAGAGGAGAGGTGCCCTTGTGCAGTGCACAGTCCTCACGACTGGACAACCCTGCCTACGATGGTCTCTGTATCATCCTCAGGGCGGTAAACAAACACGAATACACCCCCTTTTAGTGAAATCGTGTCCATTAGAGAAAAAAATTGATCTAGCATCCATAACTCTCAAATAATTGTATAACTTGAAATTTATCATTCTCTTTTTACCATGACCTCATTGGCAAAAGATATTAACAGATGATATGTGGAAAAAAAGAATACACGTGAGCAAAAACAAAAATATTAAACCTCTCATAGCAAAGTAATGTGAAGTAAAGAGAAGTACCAATTCAGCAAATATTTTTTAACTAAAAAAAAAAAAAAAAATGGCGGGACACCTGGGTGGCTCAGTCGGTTAAGCATCCAACCCTTGGTTTCGGCTCAGGTCATGATCTCATGCTTCGTGAGTTCAAGCCCCACATTGGGCTCTGTGCTGACAGTGTGGAGCCTGCTTGGGATTCTCTCTCTCCCTCTCTCTCTGTCCCACCTCCACTCATGCTCTCTCCCCTGCTTTCTCTCAAGCTTTTTTTTTTTTAAATAGCACTTCTGGGGCACCTGGGTGGCTCAGTTGATTAGGCGTCCAACTTCAGCTTAGGTCACGATCTCACAGTCTATGGGTTCGAGCCCCGCGTCGGGCTCCGTGCTGACAGCTCAGAGCCTGGAGCCTGCTTCGGATTCTGTGTCTCCCTCTCTCTGCCTCTCCCCTGCTCATGCTCTGTCTCTGTCTCTCAAGAACAAACAAACAATTTTAAAAATGGCACTTCTGGGATGGGGTGAAACCGTTACTGGCATAGTATTGATGGAAGTTTCAATTTGTACATTTCTGGAAGTTAATTTAGCAATATGTATTTAAAGCTCTCAAAACGACTACCCAAAATTCCACTCTAGGAATAAACCGTACATGCACAAAGACAGACAAACACTCACGTATCAAAGGCCAATTAACTGTCCTACAAGTATTGAAAGATTCATTGCAGCACTATTCGTAATAAAAAAAAATGTATGTAGCTTATGTTTATAGCTTACAATAAACCTGGAGCTGTTATAATTACTCGACATGTATTAACCTCTTTAGCCTTCATGCCAACCCTGTGGCAATAAGAACCCTTGTTATTATCGTTCTATATAAAAGGAGACGAAGGCACTGGAAGGGGAGATCATTTGCCTGAGATCACAGAACAAGCAGCAAAGTCAGCATCTGAACCCAGGATACCCAGGGCCACAGCACGCAAACTTATTCGCCCTGTGGAATGGCCTCCTTTTCTGATGATAGCATAAGGTTGAGAAGGTTTGCCTCTCTGTGTGAAAAAATAGTTAAAAGAAAAAAAAAAAGAAGGGCGCCTGGGTGGCTCAGCCAGTGAAGCATCTGACTTGGCTCAGGTCATGATCTCAAAGTTCGTGAGTTCAAGCTCCGTGTCGGGCTCCCTGCTGACAGCTCAGAGCCTGGAGCCTGCTTCGGATTCTGGGTCTCCCTCTCTGCCCCTCCCCGACTCACACTCTATTTCTCTGTCTCTAAAAAAATAAATATTTTTTAAAAAATGTAAAAAGAGTGATAAGGTTATCGTCCAACGAGAGAGCCCGGGAGCAGCCGAAACACTGTGGCACATCCACGCAGCAGTGAACTGTGTTGACATCCAGGGCTGGAGGCCTGGGAAGCTTCCCGTGGGGAGTAAGGAGAACAGAAACTAAGACCCTGCCCACAGGACCCATCCCCCAAATCAGTGCTGTCGGGAAGAAAGAGACGGTAGTTTTATATGGTGCTGGAGGACAAGGAAAGAGCTCAAAAAGCCCCCTGACCTGTGGTCTTCTCAGTAAACACGACTTTGGACTCGGCTGTGAAGTTCTGTCCCGTGAGGATCATCTGTTGGCCCCCGTAGACCAGGCAGCTGTCGATGTCCTGTCTTTCCACCATGGGCAGCTCGTGGGCGGATCGCTGGGCTGAGGGCGAGGGGAAAAGAAGTCATTGCAATTGCAGAAGAAGTCTGCTCAAAAGAGGCTGATTTCACGGCACGCCCCGCCCACCTTTGTCACCTGCTGTCATCACAAATGTGGAGCCATCAGCCCCCACAACGGCTGACCTTGGAAACAACATGTTCCTGTCTTAGTGCCCTAGGTTGTTAGGGCTAGTCTTCTTCCAACAACGCATCTTGTTTTCACAAATCAAGGGACAGGTGTCTATTCTCCCAACGGGGAGGAAAGGCGAATGAGATTTGATCTTTATTTTACATAAAAGGAGGGCAAGTCAACTTTTTCATAAGAGCACCCCTTTGCCAGAGAGTACCCTCTCCTTGTGCCCCTGATGTTAGCAAACACTTGAAGGGACCATGCATGCTGACTCTAGGACCCGGTTCCTGCAGAGTTCAGACATAGTCGCTTGGCAATTCCCTGGCAATCCTGAACTCAGTCTTCAAAACAACATCATCTTGCCCCATCACCTCTCTGACCTCACTTTCTAGGATCCCCCTCCTTGCTCACTGTGTTCTAGCCATGCTTCTAGAATGTTCTCAATGTCCCTCAAACACACTCCCCAACTCCTATTTTTGCACACTTGTACTTTCTAGTCCCTCCCTCTCTGGAAAGTTCTTCCTGATGATCTACATGGTTTCCTTCCTCACTTCTTGCAGGTTTCTCCTCCGGTGCCCCCTCCTCAGGGAGGCTTCCTTACCCCTACCCTTCCATCCTCCCACCTTGAAGGTAAAACAGCAGTACACACCTCGTCTGTCTGTGTCTCTCCCCTCCCCCTTCCCCTTTATCTTGTATGACCCTGTTTTATTGGGTCACCTGTCTTTCAAATCTCCCCACACTAGAATGTAAGCCCCAGGACAGAGCTCTGTACTGCTGTAAGCCCAAGGCCAGGAACAGTGTCTTCTTGGATTTAGTAGGAGGTGCTAGGGATGAATGGACAGAAGGATGGATGGATGGATGGATGGATGGATGGATGGATGGATGGACAGATGAATGGATAGATGGATGAACAAATGGACAGATGGAAGGATGAATGAATGGATGGATGGATGGATGGATGGATAGATGGATGGGTGGGTGGGTGGGTGGGTGGATGGAGGGACAAATGAAAGGATGGATGAATGGATGGATGGACACAGATATGGATATATCTCAATATATCTTAATATGTACGTACATGGAAGTCTCTCTATATCTAGATCCTCATCTGTATCTATAATGAATGAAAGATGGAGAAACAGAACAGGTCTATGCTGAGTGTTGAGTCACAACGATATATGCTCACAGCAACTTTCTGAGGAAGGAAGTATTAAAATTATTCACATTTGCCTGGGGAGAAAACTAAAGCTAAGAGAAGTCAGGTCAGGGTGTGTGGTTAAGCTTAGGTCTGAATCCTCAGAAGATGGTTTGTCCAGCTCCAGAGGCCCCAGTCCTTAGTCACTGCAGCCGGCCACTGATTGTTCTGGAATGCAGGCTGCAGGGAAGAACGAAGACCCTCTCCAGCCCCCTTCCCTGCACAGGGTGAGAAACACATCCCAGTCAGCGAGAGGGACTCATCTGCCCGGGCCTCGCCTTAGCAGCGTGGGCTGACGAGGCCGGCCCTCCCCTTATGAGTCAGCCTGAGCTCCTGGCGTTCCTCCCGAGCCCAAGAACCGGGCGGAGGGCCAGCCCTTTCCGTGCCAGGGGCCCGAGGACCTCCCCATCCGGGAGCTGGGGCGGGCAGCAGCCGCGTGAGGCCTGGGGGCCCAAACCTAACCCTTCCCTCCTGGCCGGCCTGGACCTCCAGGTGGCGAGCACGCCCCTCCCCCGATCCCGAAACCCGCTCCTTCGGGAGCAACCGTGCAACTGGCAACATTTCAGGAGTCTACGGTGGACCCGCCAGATGCTCCCAGACACTTCACCTTGAAAGTGCAACCCGATGACTCACAATGATCCCCTGTCGGTTTCACCCCATCCCTGGCTCAGCCCAGGGACCAGCCAGCCAGTGCCGAGCCCAGGGGCTGCCGGTTCAGAGCATACATTCAAAAGGCCTCTCTGCAGAAGCTGCTAATTTCTCCCACATGGGCTGGGTCATTAATCCCTTCTTTCAGTATAGGAGTTTTGTGGGACTTCCTAATTGAGCTGCCACAAATGGAGATTTATGAGCAGTGAAGACACCAGTTGCTTCGCCTGGAAAAGCAGGTCCCGACTTTTAAGATCTGCCTCCGATGAGTCTGGGGGGCAGCTGGGGGCTTCGGGCCCCAGGAATGGGTGCCCCCCCCCACCAGGAATGGGGGGCAAGAGCCATCCCTCCCATTCTGCAGGTGGAAAGCCTGAGTCATCACTCCTGGGCAAGCCAGCCAAGGGCTCGCAGCCAGCCGGGCCGGAGACCGGCCGTGGCCGTGACTCTCGGCGCTGGGTGGGAAGCTGGCCCGGACGGCTGCTCTGTGAATCACTGAGCACTGCTGTGAACACAACGGACTGCTTCTCCTGCAAAGCCTTGTGGTTTTGACCAACCAACTTTTTCTCCCTCTGCCTCATCTGCATTTCCCACCCCTTCTCCTTATCTGAAGGAAAACACTCTTTTTAAACAGAAGTTTAAAGAGAGAGGATGACGAGAGTCCAGCCCAGCTCCCTGTACTTTCTTTTGCCTCCTCTCCAGTCCTGAACCCCAAGTGGGAACGCCAGAGTCACCGTGAGCTTGTTAGAAACGCAGGGCTATGGGCCCCACCCCAGACCTCCTGAACCCAAGGAAGGGCTCAGTGCAATAAGGGATCCGTGTGAATGTTACGCACTGACCAAGAGGCACTCTTAGCTCTGGGGCCACGTTAGAACGAGCCAGGAAGTTTAGAAAGTACGGACACCCAGGCCCTGATTGTAGAGCAGGGGTTCTCAGCCTGGGCACTACTGACCTGCGGGCTGGACCCGCGTTTGCTGTGGGGCTGTCCTGTGCCCTGCGGGATGTTTAGCGGCATCCCTGGCCTCCACTGGATGCCAGCTGCACCCCTCCCAGTTGACACACGGAATTACCCCTAGATATAGAGCTGGATGGCCCCTGGGAAGGAGGGGCCCCAAATCGCCCTTGGATGAGAACCACGGACTCCAATGGTCGGAGGGGAGGACCCCAGCCTACATTTTTTTTTTTAAAAGAATCCTTAAGGCTTCCAGTGGGCCCCACAAGGTCTGATCCGCAGCACCATCATGGCAGGATGATGCAGGACCCTGGGAACCAAAGGAGAATTCTGTTTCCTGCTGCTTGGGCTCTGGGGTCAGAAAGCCATGGTTTTCAAGGGTTTGCCTCCTGTCGCCTCCGTTCTGTGCGTCCCTGGGCAAGTGACTTCACCTCTCTGGGTCACAGATGCCGCCTAAGAGTACCTGCCCTCACGGGTGTGCTACAAACAGTACGAGACAACATAGCACATGTCAACATGGACGCAGTCAGGACAGACCTGGGAAAATGGCTAATGTCCATAACCCAGCTATCCGTCCACGGACGAATGGATGGCCGACGTGTGGTATACCCATACGGAAGGACGATTCAGCCATGAGAAGGAATACAGGCTACACCACAGACGAACCTTGAAAACCTTATGCTAAACGAAGGGGCCAGACACCAAAGGACAATTATTCTGTGCTTCATATTCACAACACTCAGAATAAGGGCATCCATTGAGAAGGAAAACAGACAGGGGTGCCCAGGAGTCTGGGGTTTCTTTTTGGGGTGGTGGACAGGCTCCGTACCCATACGGCTGGTGGTAACCCCACCTCGTGAGTGTCCTCCACACCCCAGAACTGTAGTCCTCACGGCGGGCTAAACGGTAAACTGTGTTAGGTGTATTTTACCACGACAAAACAGGACAAACACAAAACCATCGAGTGTAAAACAAAAGCACTCAGCCAGGGCCTAGCGCGCGGTAACCATTCGAGAAACTATTCTTTAACGCTGTTAACTTCCAAACTGCCGCTCTTTCTTGCCCAGCCGTTTTCGAAATATTTTCTCATCTGTTATCGTAACAGACCCTTAAACGACGGCCCTGCTGGAGCACCGAGGAAGGCACTGTTCACGACACTCGAGAGACTGAGAAACAAATCCTAGGCTACTCGGCTCCATCCAGGGGCGGCCCCAGCTTGGGTGCGGGCTAGAGCGTCGGGCGGTCCTCGGTCCTCGCTCGAGCGACCCTCGCGTGGGCTTCTCCAAACCTGGGTCCCCACCTGTAAAGTGCAACTGTTCCCAGACCCCCCTCCCAGGCCGTCCCGAGGCATCCACGGGAGAACGCACACGAAGCGTCTCTGCCTCGGTAAATTTCAGCCAGCAAGGTCACCGACGCTCAAGCCTGTGGTGTCTCGAGTACGTCCCACGCGCCAGGCACTGGCTGAGTGTGGCCGCCTTACAGTCAGTATTTCGCCAAATGTGTGCCGACCACGTCCCGTGTGTTTACACGGCCCGTGTGCTCTGGGCGCTGCTGGTCTTGGTGGATCCCGAACCACTAGCTAGGATTTCCCAACCGTCACTGCCAGAGTGTCTCCAAGTAAGGTCCCCAGGTCACCTGGTTGGAGGAGGCGCTTCATCAACATGCAGCTACGCAGGCCACCCCTCAACCCACTGCACCCGGAGCTCCTAGAATTTGCATGTGAACAATCTTTCCAGGTGACTTGTTGCCCACATTTGTTTAAGAGCCAACTTTGACTCTGAAGAGGCCACATCCGGGCAAGGGGACCTCCTCCAGGGAATGCCCCTGCATCCTCAGAGAGCCCAGAAGCAAAGCAAACAAAGCCAATTAGCCTCCGAAAGAGGAACTGAAGAGAGGCAAACAGCAAGCAAAATTACCCTCCTGGGGTCCGCTTCTTCCTCTCTCTCTGATGCAACTTCTCACACCTACGGCTGCTAATTGGACCGACACCACCCAGGACCTGTGGGAGGGCTCTCAGGAAGCCCGGGCCCACAGCAGCCCCCATCAGCAGCCCCCTGACTCTCCTTCAGCCTGTCCACCGTTAGAGAATCTAAACCACCCAAACCGGTTACCCTGCACTGTTCTCCCCCCAGACCAGGGGCCGCCATTTTAAAGGCATCCCGAGGGCCCCGCTCTCGCCTGTGGGTGAAGTCTAGGCCCCCTGTTCCAGCTTAAGCTTCTAGGTGGCCCTCACCAAGAGACTTCCCCAGGCCTCCCCCCTGCCCCCAGATTCTGGCACGTCATAAAGGGGCTTGGGGCTCCTGTGTTTTACGAGCTCTGAATCAACAGGGCACTGTTGGTTTAACCAGTTTGGGTGTTTGCTTTTACCAGCAACAGTGGCTGATGGGGAGCGGCAAAGCGGTGAGGGGAAATTCTCACCGGCGTGGGGTCCTGCGGGGTCTGCCCGACTCAGCCTGGAAACGGAACATTTCTGCCTGCCTGTCTAGGATCCGCCCCGTCACTGGGGTGTGTGGCCAAGAATTACGATCTGCCCGAAAAACCTCAGGAGACAGGCAGGAGAGGCTGGACAGAGAAATCTGATGCCGCAAAGTAGGTGGATTCTGCTCATAATAGCGAATAATTACAGCTGCCATAGAGAGCGTCTCGGTTTCCAAGCACTTCACGTATACATTTTTGTTTGTATTATAACCCAGGTGAAGAGGCAATTTGGGGCCGTGGGTAAAAGGCTGCTGCCTAAGTCCAAAGCCCAGCTCGGTGACCTCCGAGCTTTGGGACCGTGGGCAAGTCCCGTAATCTCTCTGTGTCTCTCTTTTCTCATCTATAAAATGGGCATAATCAGAGTACCGGCCTCATGGGGCCGTTTGCAGATTAAATGAGTTACACGAATGCAAGCTAGACGGTGGGATTCCACTACCCTGAGAGGCCCCTTTTCGGGAAAGGCTTCCCCGTGGGAAAGCCGCCAGCCAGCCCAGGCAAGGAGGGGCCTCCCGGAAGCCTCGTCCCGGCCGAAGCCCTGACCACCCCTGGCCACGGTGCTCCGGCTGCCGCACACCCTTCTCGTGTCTCCATCAGGCCGCCGTCGTTGGCTGATGTATTCCGGCCTGGCTCAGAATAAGGTGCTGACTCAGACCTGGCCGGAGACCGGCCCCTCAGGCCCCTCGGCCCCTGCCCCGGACATTCCCCGGTCTTCCCTGGGAAGTGGGAGGTGGGACAGCAGACCCCAATGCTCCCTGCGTGTGGGGTCCACCTCTGTGAGGGTCCTGTCGCCACTCACACCACAGGAGTGGGGTACCGTGGGCACGAATACACGGGGTCTGCCGTGCATGTGACCACCTTCTAACTCCAGACCTCAGGGGGCCTCAGCTTTCTCACCTGGAGTATGGGACAGTAACGTGTGCCCTGAAGGGCTGGTATCTCAGCTCATCGAACCCACAAAGCTCGTGGGCCATCGCGGGAGCTACTTTCTTGCTCAATTACTATCCCTTTCCAATGTGCTAGCGGGGACATTCCCACGTGTCTCCATACAAGACCCTCCCCCCGAGAGCTGCAGGCCTCTCCGTGAGCTGGACGAGTGTCCCGGTCACCGAAGGACCCAGGCGGCCTGGACGGGGGAAAGGACACGGGTGTCACCCCCAGCTCTCCCCTTCTCCTTGCCAGCCGCGCGGCCGCAGCAAACCCCAAAACTCTTCCGAACCTCAACCCCCTAGAACAGGAGCTCCACGAGGGGGGCGTTCCGGGCCCCCGACACTCGCTGGCAGGTGCCAATCCAGCAATGTTACTGAGTGCACCAGCCGAGCCAGTCCGCGAGGCGAGCCTCACCGTGGAGCCAAGTTCCGACACGCGAGGGTCAGGGGCGCCGCAGGCCTTCCGTCGGGGCGGTGATGCCTTCCCTGCACCTGTGTGACCGGCTCGGTGAAGGGCTGGACGCTCTGTCTTCAATCAGCGGAGAAGCCACCCGGCTCCTGCCTTCCCACCCCCGCGCCCGGGTCTCCTGCACGCACCCCCTGGCCCACACGCTCCTCCGGCCAGGTCACTTTCCAGGTCCCGTCTCAGCAGCAGGGCGTGTGCTTGGGGCCGGCACGCCTGAAACAATTGGTGTTTGTTAACCTTGGCAGGCACAGAGCGGCCGTGAGAGGCCCAGGCCCAGGCAAGGGCCTCTGGCTTCCCAGCCAGCAGGTGTGAGACACCCCACGAGACAGGCGCTGGGTTGGCCTGTGGTGACCTCGGCTGGCACCTGCCGTGTGTACACGCGTTCGTCTGGCCCCGACGAGAGCCGAGAGACACCTAGTGTTACTGTCCCCATTTTACAGATGAGGAAGCTGAGGCACAGAGCGGTAAGTGACTTCCTGGGACCAAAGAGCCCGTAAGTGGCAGAAGCATTTCTTTGAACCCAGGCCCACACCTCAGCACTACCCTAGCCGGCTTCTCCCCGTCACACAGGCTTCAACGTTGCCGGAAACGTGGCTTCTCAGTCGTTGCTTAAAAGTCTCCTTGGAGGGCAGGGGGCTGACAAAGGCCTGGCCTAGCCACCCTCCGCCCGATGCCCGAATGTCGCCCACGATTTACTGCTACAGCGCCGCGGGGAAGGCACGCGGAGCCCTCGGAGGGTCGCCGGGCTGGTCTCTGGCTTACACGACACGAGGCCAAACTTTCGGTTCCAGCCCAAATTAATCTGTCACTCGTGACCTAACTCAACCTTGGGCGTCCCGAGATCCAGCACGATGTGGAGGTCACGGCTGGTTTGGTCCCTTACTAGCTGTGTGACCCCGGGCAACTTATTTAACTTCTCCGTGCTTCCGTTTTCCCGACTGTAAAACGGGAACGGCCGCTGAGCTCAGTGTTTTTATGATGATTCGGGGGCAACACAGAAGGTGCCTGACGCACAGCAGCTGACTGTGGTCACTGTTCCTCTTCCTTCACCTCTTCCCTGCCGGGTCCCCGTGATCTCCTTCCTTCCTTCATTTGGTCTTCAAGCATGTATGAGCATCTGCTATGCGCCAGGGACCACGCTAAACAAGTTTTGGAACACGCATCCCATTATGTCAGCCCCCTACTTAGAACTCAAGCCTTCCCATGTCACTTTGAACAAAGTCCAAGTCCCCAGCTTCATCTCAGACTTCTTCTGATCCGTATTCACTCCACATAGCCTCCCCAGCTGCCCTTTTTTCCCCTGAAGATGTAGAACTTATCTCTGCCTCAGGGCCCTTGCACTTACTGTATCCTCCAGCTGGGCCATGCTCCCCCACCGCTCAGGTTCAGATTAATAGGCCACCTCCTCCAAGAAGTCTCCCCTGCTCAGCACACCCAAGGCTGCTGCTGCTCAGCCCTCCCCCCAAGTCACCAACGCATATTTTCGTCATCACACTTCACTGTTGAAAATGATGGTTTTCATTATTTAGGGTGGGTTTTCCTCGCTAGAATGTGGCCTGCACGAGGACCGGGACTTTTGTCTTGACCACTGTTTTATCTTATCCCCAGTGCCTAGAACAGCGTATCATGCGCTCCAGATGCGTTTTCAGTGGAAGAATCCACGTTAAGACGCCCACAAGAATTATGGAGGTCCTCTCGGCCTCTGGCAGAAGCAGGTGAACGAGGTAAGCAGCCCTGCTTCACGAGAAAGGAGGCAATATGCCAGTCTGGTCCCGCTGCTTCTAAGATTTTCACGAAGCAGTGGCGTGTGATCGCCCGTCTCCCAAGCCAGACCTACAAGAGTCAAGTGGGGCAGCGAAGGAAAGCTGGCGAGGGAGGGGAACACGGTCGGGTTGTCCAAGTGCTTGCTTCCAGGAAAGGGCATCCGAGGTGGGCCAATCTGGGGGTGGTGAATGATGGACCCCGACCCTCCTCACCCCAGACACCAAAATTAGCCTGAGATGGAGTGCATCCCTAAACCTAAAACCCAGCATCAAAAAGCTTCTAGAAGAAAACGTAAAAGGATACGTTTGCTTCCTTCAGACCGGTAGAAATTTGTTGGGGGAATGCAAAGAGCACTAATCCCAAAAGAAAAGAAAATGATACATTGGGATTTAGTCAAAATAAAATATTGACGCCCAAGCGTGGACCAGGGAAAATATTCATCCTACACACATCGGACAAAAGGCTCCCACCCAGGACGCATGAACAACTGACGCGTATTAATAATAACAAGAGGAGTGACCCCATCGCAAGAGGGCAAAAGCTGTGCACAGACAGTTCAGCAAAGAAGACACCGGGACAGCCAGCAGGTGCACACGCCGGCACTCAGCATCGTGAGCCACCGGGCAAATGCAAATCACGCACGAGGAGGTCCATTTTCCGCTCCCGGAGTGGCTCCCAGTAGAAAAGACGGGCAGAAGCCAACACCAGTAAGGACGTGGGGCAGGTGGAGCTCTCATGCACTCTGGCACAGAGAAAATCATTTTACGGTTTGGAAAATACATAAACTGGAGCATAACCTTTCCCCGTGAACCGGCCATTCCATTCCCGGGTGTTCACCCAAGGGCAGTGAAAGCATTTGGATTAGAAGGTTCACAGCAGCCAGAATCACGTGATAAGAGCAATGGCTCTCAAAAGCACCGAGCTGATGCTGGGCGAAACCAGCCAGACACAAAGTACACGCTGTCCAATGCCATGGCGTGAGGTTCTGGAACAGGGAAAGCTAATCTCTGGCGATAGAAATCAGAACGGTGGTTGCCTGTGTGTGGGGATGGGGGGGCGGCACCGGCTGATGGGGTGTGAGGGCCCTTCCAGGAGGGAAGGAAATGTCCCGCGTCTCCTTGTGAGCGGTGGTTACGCAGGTCCTTTGAATTGTTGAAAATCACTGAACTGAAGACGCATGCTCTGTGTCATTTGGTGTATCTCAATTAGAGCTCGGTGACACACAGTGATGTCACGAGAAGGGAGGCGCTGAAAAGAGCATGTGAGAAAACCCACTTTCTGGTCTACACCATGCACCCATGCCCCAGTGCCTACACAAGGAGCAAAGTGGATTCCTATTCTGTGCCGGGAGTAGGCAGGACTTGGTGGAAAACCGCCTTGGGTGTTCTCTCGAAGAACAGAGAGGGGCAGGGAGGAGATTCCCAGAGAGACGCTCATGGGACAAGACCTTCGCACCTGCCGACAGCCCCCTTCTGCTTCCTCGTCACCTTCTTCCCGCGCTGGGCAGCCTGGAGAGGCTGGCATTCACTATTTTTGTTTTAAACAAACATTTTAGAGATAGGTGCTACGTGCCAGGCCCTGGCTGATGCCTTCTGGTCTCTGTCCTTACAGGAGAGAGACCAAGGAGTAAATTGGGTTGTCAGCACAGAGCGGGGGACCTGTACCTTGTGGGGTCGGGGGCGTGTGTCCTCCCTGAGGGGCCATGGACACAGCAACCTTGGATGAGGAGGAGCCAACCGAGGGACCGGAAGGGGCAAGGTGAGCGGGCCCCATGCTTCCCAGCACATCAGAATCACCAGATGACCTCCAAAATCTCTCCACGCACAGACCCCACCGCAGACCAAGGGACTTGCCATCTTTGGGGTGGGATTCGGGCAACACATTGGGGGGTTTTTTGTTTTGTTTTTTAATAACTCCCCAGGTGGTACCAGCGTGCGACCAAGTTTGAGAACCAGCGTTCTGGATGGAGGTGACAGTGTGGGCAAAAGCCAAGAGAGAGGACAGAGAAAGAGCCCAGTGGATTTGGGAACTGAGGGGCAGAGGCGACTGAGAAGTCAAGAAATGTAGCTGAGGAGGAAGGGTCATGGGATGAACAAAGCCCCAGGCACCCAGAACCTCAAACGTGGCTGTATTTGGAAATACGATCTCTGAAGGCACAAATAAGGTAAAACTGGAGGGTGGATTGTGCAGGATTAGCGGGGGCCCTGAGCCCAGTGACCGTGTCCTCATAAGAGACAGAGAAGGACACACAAACAACAGGGTCACGTGAACAGGAGGCAGAGACTGGAGTCACGGACCCACAAGCCAAGGAGAGTCAAGAGTGCCGGCCGTTGCCAGTCGCTAGGAGAGGGGCCTGGAACATCCCCCCTTCAGAGTCTTCATTAGGAACAATCTGACAGCCACCTGGATTCTGGGGTCTGGCCTCCAGAACCCTGAGAGCAGAGTTAGATGTCTGTCGTCGGGGAAGACAAGCGTGTTCCCTCCTGAACTCTCCCACGTTCCCAGAGAAGCCAGGGAGACCCGGTTATCCGTCAGGACTGGGAAGGGGTGGGGACGGCACCCAGAGCCAGGCGGACTGGAGAAGCTTCAAAATCGGCTCTGCTGACAATCAGGGAGGGGACTGAAGGCATCTCCTTGGCAATATTGAACGTCTCGTGGAAAGAGAAACACACAGAGCACCCGTCTATGCAAAGGTGAGGTTTGACCTCCGGCGTGCTATGCATCAACGTAAGGAGTCTACAAGTCTAGCAAATCGGCCTACTTTCCCAAGAGCGGCCTCCAGGGTTTGTCCTTTTTTTGCTAGAATCTGAGAACTCATCCCTGATTCCCCAAGACGTTATATAATCAGCACCTCCAAAGTAAGGTAGCCTTGCCAATAAGTATGAGTCCACTGAATGTTTTTCTCACCAGCTCACCCTCCCCAGGGGGCATATACAAAGTCAACTAGTCAATAAATATTTATTGAATATCTCCCGAAGGATCATCACTATGTGCTACGGACTAGTGGTCAATATTTACTGAATATCTAATAGTAAGCCCATTAGTCAATAAATATTTAGATTAACGATCAGGCACCAGTCTTGGAAAAGAGAACAGAGGTGGCAATAAAAATGACAGAAGATTCTGGGTGAGAGAGCGTGTGGCCTGCTGGTAGTTCGGTCTGGCCCTGCAAGAAACGGAGGTGTTCTAGAAACCATAAGAAGGTATTTCACAGAACCAGAAAGCTGGAGACCCTAGCTCTACTGAGTAAAAAAGTGAGTGAATCACTTTACCAAGAAAGCCTGTTTCCTTATCTGTCAAAAGGAGGTAGTTGAATCAGCCAAATATAAAGAAAAAAAAAAAGCCCACGTTCAAGGTTCAAATGACTTCATGACACCCTGAAGATCTTGCTGGAGGTGCATGTGGTTCAGCGCTGATCCTTCAACTCTCAGATCAACATGAGATACATTGACCCGAGGGACCCAGAGACGGAGAGGAACAGGGACTCTGGCGTGTGGTCCCTCCTGAGGCCGCCTGCTCCCCACCTTGCTACAAACCACAGCCCCATCCTGTCGAGTGAGTCACCTGCCAGAAAAAGGAGACCTTATCTTCTCAAAATCCCCCAAATTACTGAGGAAGAGCCCGGGTTTCCTTCCCAAAACATCTCGAGATGTTCAGAACCAACACCGTGGTGAGGCAGCCACTGTGCCCAGCACTCAGGGGACAGGGGTGGGGTCTGCTGGGTAGAGGAGGGGAACTCCAATGTTTCTGACATAGTTTTCAAATCTTGTTTTCCCTTGTTGTGTGCTGTTGGGTCTTTCTCTTCTAACGTCAGAGCAGAGACTCACCACCGTGTGTGGCCCGATCCACATGGTGACTCCCGTGGCTGGAGGAAATCCTAGGGCCCCTCCATCTTTTTTCCAAAGACCGACCAAGACCAACTTCTGGCTTCTCCCCCCAGGAGGGCCCACAGTCTCTCCTCACTGGCTTTTAATCCTGAGGGCCAGGGGCGCCTGGGTGGCTCAGTCGGTTAACCGTCTGACTTTGGCTCAGGTCAGGATCTCACAGCTCGTGAGTTCGATCCCCACATCGGGCTCCGTGTTGCCAGCTCAGAGCCTGGAGCCTGCTTCAGATTCTGGGTCCCCCTCTCTCTCTGCCCCTCCTCTGCGCGTGCACTCTCTCTCTCTCTCTCTCTCAAAAATAAATAAACGTGAAAAAAAATTTTTAATCAATAAATGAAATCCTGAGGGCCGGTCTTCCCCAACCCTTTCTGCCTAAGATATTCATGCTTTTCCTTTACTCATTAGTGTCTGATTAAGACTCCCTCTGATTAATCAAAGCCACATGAAGATTTTCTCTAATCCACACGGTATTTTGGATTTGTTGCTGCTTTTTAAAAATCAGGAGATTTGGGGTTTATCTTAAAAAGCCAGAGGATCCGGCCACCTCCGAGTCTCCATGCCCACATGGAAATGCCGGCTGGAGTTGTAGAAGGCAGGCGCTTTCAGGTGGGGAAGGTGCCTTCCTGGTCCCTGGTCCCCACCACTCTCTGCTGGCTGCACCTCCACTCATCCGTGTGACCTCCCCGGCCTCTCTAGGCAACTGAGTTTTGTGGCACACAGTTATGGTAAAATGCCCAGTAAAAAGGAAACAGAATCCCGAAACATAATTGCATACGGAACGCGATCGTAACACCATAAAAACTACTCTTCGAAGAACACAGAAATAACATAAACGGCTTTTGTTTCTGCAACAACGTTTACTGTTTTCTTCTCTGTGCTTGGACGAATGATTTCTAAACTCTCAAACACTGAGCCGACGAGAAGCTTTGCCAGGTCTAACTGCAAAAACCAATTATGCAACTTAACTCAAGTACCCGTGACTGAGCCCAAAGCGCCTTCTTCTTTCAAAGCCCGATGAGAACTGAGCCGCGTTTCTGCTCAGAGCCCTTCCACACGGCAGATCTCGGCCACTGCACACGAGATTTTGAAGTTCCTCTGCATTTTGGTTTGGGCACAGTGGGCAGATTCTCAGTGAATAGGCCCGGATGGGCCGAGGGTGATAGCAGGGGCTGGGGGGGAGGGGGGCAGGGCACGGTCGTGCGTGCCAAAGCTCCTGTCCCAGTCCCAGCCCTGCTGGCCCGGGGTAGCCAACCCCTCATCTCTCCCCCTCCTCTTCTGTAAAACGAGCATCAGCTGTGGCCAAGAACCTCCGTAATATTCGAGGAGCTACTGACTGCTGGGCGTTCAGCATCTTGACCAGCAGAGTCACCGCTCAGTCAGCGAGAGCCACTGAGAGGCAAGGGAAAGGAGAAGAGGACACTGGGTACAGTAAACTCACTCCAACTGCATCTACCTTTTTTACGACCCAAACATTTATACGTTTTCGAATCCTCTAAACAAAGCCGGAGGCTACTCGTTAGCTGTATTATTTTTTCATTTCCTGTGAGGCCACAAAACCTTCCACAAGCAAATGAGAGCGGAGGGAAGTCGCTCAATGTGCTCTGGGTCTGGGCCCTCTGGTCATCTCGGGCCCCCTGTCGACCCCTGCGGGTCCTGCGTATTCTTGCTGAGCACCTGGCCCGGGGCGGAAGGTCACGTTCAGTATACGCGGCGAAGGCCGACGCTGCCCAGCGCCCAACTTACAGCATTCGATGGGGTTGGATGCAGTCTGCAGGGAGATGATCCTCCCGCTGGCCTCTGGAATGTGCACCCGGAAAACCAGCCGCACCCGCGTGTTCTTCCTGCCGATGTCCGTCTCGCCTTTCCGCAGCTCGATGTCCGCGTTCCTCAGCTTCAGGATCCCCGCACAGTCAATGCTGCGAGGAGGTTGAGAACCCCACTTAGAACTGACCATGTCGGTGAGCAGGCAAGATCACCCACAAAACCACCCAAGTCAGTTAACCAACATGGTTCCACCGCCAGCCACCGACGGGGAGGTGGGCGGGGGCGGGGAGAGCGGATTGCAATCCGCCGATCGGGATTTCAGCCAGGAACGGATTGCCCAGACGGGGGTCAAACACTCACAAAGTCACTAGAGAAATTCCCCGGTGGAAAGTACCTCCCTAGGGAACCTTTTCGGGCCAGTTTCTCTACTCTCAAAAGCGCCTGACAAACTCAAGTATGCAACTGGCAAAACTGATTGGAGACTCTTCAGTAGGTAAGAGGGGTGGATCAGCGTTAAACATCTTTAATTTGACAAAGGCACCGTGGTCACCAAAGACCGCGTTCTAGTCCTGAGGAAATTCACGCTCAAGTATGTGAAGGTAAAGAGTCGCCGTGTCTAACAGTTCGGGAAAAACCGAGGAGCAAAGGAAGTGACAAAGCAAACGTGGAAAACGTTCACAATCGGCAAAGCTGAGCGAACGGCAGACAGGGTCCTCTGTAAAATTCTCACCGTTTGCAAGTTAAGGTTCTTTTCTAATAAAGAGATTTTTTTTTTTTTTAACTCCAGTGCACGGGTGCAATGTTTCCCAAATTTGAGCTACACGCCTATTCCTTTGTGAGTTTCAACCTATCTGCGTCTTTAAAAATTTTCTTTAGCCCAAATACATTCTGACATGTAAATCAATTTAGCCTCATCCCAAGTAACATAATCCAAAGACGCATAGGTAATCTTTCTCCCAGCACACAAGAAAAGTATTTAGACATAAAGCTCTTAAAATAGAAACTTTTCAAACAAATCTCTGTGGGCCCATCGCAGAGTGGGAACCACCATCCACGACTCCTTCCACCAACTCAACTCCAGAGAGTCCCCACTACCAAATCCCTGCCCCTGGGTCCCCCTCACTTCCCCATAAAGACCCACCACCCTCGGCCCCCGAGCCCTTACGTCGCCCTCATGTTGTTCTTTGGCTCCAGAGGGATCTCCAGGACTTTGGTGTTGCCTACGATCTTCTCGTAGCTGGTGGTGGTGACGGTTTTTCCCGTGATGCGGTGCACCTGGTAGAAGGCGTGGGGCTTAAGGATGCGCTCGTCGGCTGTCCCAATGAAGATCTGAAGCCCGAGGGGCTTGTTTTCCATGTAGCCATGGAGCTGTGGGGGAGAAAACAAAATCAAAATATTACACGCCTCTAGCATGCAGGGTGCTGGCGGGTACAGTCCCTCAAAAACCTGAGAAGCTCCTGGGCAGCAGAGGGAGTGCAGGACTGCCCCACCACCTGGAGGAAAGGAGAACTAGGAGGAACCCTGGTGTCCCGCCAGAAGGGCTGCTCAAACAATGAATTACGGAGATCCTCTCCAAAATGGAGCCTTTGCGACTGTGAGAAGGTAGGAGATCAGAACTGTATTTACGGAGAAACAGCCGGAAACTGCCAGTGCTCAGCTGCCAGCAGGGTGGTGGGGAGAGTGTCACATGGTGGTGAGGACAAAAAAATAATCAGGAAAGATAAACCAGAGCTCTTGACACGGGTTGCTTGGGAAGATCAGAAGAAAAAACTTATGCTTTTTACATGAATATATTCTAATTCACAAGTTAGATTTTTTTTCTTAATTAGAAAAAACTAAAGAGCAAGGCTAAAGTGCCATCATCTGAGTCAAAAGAAAATTAAAGACTGGAGGAAAATGTGTGCGACACAGAACAGGCAAAGGATTAGTACACAGAATACATAAAGAATGCCTACAAGTGAATAAGTAAAGGACAAGATTCCTGGCCATCCTGTTTAAAACCGAGTCTTACCCCCAGTGGGTAGGACTATCTCCTTCCTTCTTCTCTATCTGCTTTTCCTTCTTTTTATCCCATCTAACATTATTACATAGCTCCTCAATTCCTTTTGCTTAGGTCCTTCTCCTACAACTGGACTATCACCTCTCTGAGGGCAGGTGTGTCTGTTTATTTTACTTGCCACAACATCCCTAGCACCCAGAATATTGCTGAATGAATCGACAAAACTATCCAACAGAAAAATGAGCAAGAAATTTGAACAGGCAACTCACTGAAAAACAAACGGTCATTAGCTTGGAAAAGACGTTCAATGTGACTTGTAAACGGGAAAATGCAAATTACCTTGGGATACCATTTTTTGCCTATTAGAATGGCATGCATGTTGCTATTTGATACAATCACGTGTTTTACAGACGGCACACAGGCACCCTCTCATGCAGCTGACAGGAACATAACCTGCTATAACTATTTCAATTAAAAATTAAAACTACAGGGGCGCCTGGGTGGCTCAGTCGGTTAAGCGTCCGACTTCAGCTCAGGTCACGATCTCGCGGTCCATGAGTTCAAGCCCCACGTCAGGCTCTGGGCTGATGGCTCAGAGCCTGGAGCCTGTTTCCGATTCTGTGTCTCCCTCTCTCTCTGCCCCTCCCCCGTTCATGCTCTGTCTCTCTCTGTCTCAAAAATAAATAAACGTTAAAAAAAAAAAATTAAAACTACACATGCCCTATGACCTGGTAATTCCATTTCTCACTACGTACCCTAGAAAAAATATCGTGCAGTCAGGAGTCATGCACAAAAATGTTTACTAAAACAAATGAAATATAAACAATGAATTACAGCAATAGGCTTCTGAGTAATATAAATTGTCCAGGCTAGGGGTGCCTGAGTGGCTCAGTTGGTTAAGCGTCCGACTTTGGCTCAGGTCACGATCTCATGGTTCACGGGTTCGAGCCCCGCACCGGGCTCTGTGCTGACTGCACAGAGCCTGCTTGGGATTCTCTCTCTCTCCTTCTCTTGCTCTGTCCCTTCCCAGCTCACTCTGTCTCTCTCTTAACATAAATAAACTTAAAATAATTAAAAAAAAAAACAAAACTCCAATCAACTGCCATAAGACAAAGTCTCCAAGGCAATGGAGGACGACATATGGTCCAGAATTGCTGTGTCCAACACAATAAACACAAAAACTAAATAAAATGGGAAATTCAGTTTCTCAGTCATGCTAGCCCCATTTCCAGTGCTCGGTGGCCACAGATGGCTAGTGGCCACGGCGATGGACGGCACAGATACAGAACACATCCGTCGTCAAGAAAAGTTCTACTGGACGACACCGTTCCGGAAAGACGGGAGTCCTCTCGTGTCCTTCTAAAAACCATACAGAGACAGGCTGGGAGTGGAGCAGAGCCAGGTGACATCTTTTTTCATAAGCTGCCAGGCCGACACCCACAGCATTTCCACGTGTCATACACACCCAAGAGTTGCCCAAGGGCAAAGATGGAAATCCAAATCAGAACCTCTCATCTTTCTCCCCCATGCCAACTGCAGAACAGGGTCCTGTTCTGCACAAATCAAAGGAAGGAGGTCCGAGCTGAGAAGAGATTTTGTTTTTGTTGGTTTTGCTTTACATTTGGACCCAAGATAAACAGATTTCGTCACCTCCTCTCCTGAACTGATCAGGAGGCGGTAAACACAGCATCCCGCGGGGTGGAGAAGGAAAAGTAGGTAGGACAGAGAGTGAGCCCCGATGGTCTCAGTCCCTTCCTCCTCCCCAGGACAGAACAGCAAAAATTGCAGCAGCCTGGGTGTATTCATGGTAAACAGCCCTGAAGATAAAACACCCGAAGATAAAACCTGTCCCACCCCTGGGGGCACCTGGCTGGCTCAGTCGGTTCAGCGTCCAACTCTTGGTTTCGGCTCAAGTCATGATCTCACGGGTTCGTGAGTTCCAGCCCCGCATAGGGCTCTGCACGGGCAGTGTGAAACCTGCTTGGGATTCCCTCTCTCATCCTCTCTCTGCCCCTCTTGTGCATGTGTGTGCGCTCTCTCTCTCTGTCTCAAAATAAATAAAAGTAAATACACTTTTAAAAAATCGTGTCACATCCCTACAGTTCTACCTGAATCCAGCCACACCAGTCCCAGCATCCATGCGTCTCCCTGGGGATGATAACCACTTCCCCTAACTGGTCTCTTGCTGGCCTTTCACAGAATAGCCCAAGAGCCTTTTTCAAAAAAAAAAAAAAAAGTGCAAATCAGACACAGACACTCCCCTGCTTACAACTCTCCAAAGACTTCCTGTGGCCTTAGAATAAAATCCAAACGTGGTCTATGAGGCTTCCGCTGGCCCAGCCTGTCACTTCTCCCTCCACCCCACTGAGTCCTGCCAAAACCAGCCACCTTCTGCTCCTGGAGCACACCCAGCTCTCTCCAGCCTCAGGGCTTTTGCACAGCCCTCCTCTGCCTAGAACCCCCTTCTGCTGGTACAGTTCATTTTCAGAGCTCTTCAGATCCTTCCCGAACCACATTATGTACTTATACCCAATGCTGGAGCCAGGTCTGGGGGCCTTACAAGACCCACTCGTTAAATTTTTAGAAATTTTAAGAGTCAGTGGGTGCCACTTTGGTAACTTGAAGTCCCCCACAGTAGGGATACTGATACCCCCCAAATTGGCAAATGCTACCAATCGAGGCTCTTTTTTCTTTTCTCCCCCCAGAGAATTGGATGGTCAAGGTTCGCTACCACACCACTGGCACAATGACTTCATTACCACCTGAGATTTTCTTGTTTTGTTAGGTGTTTGCTTAGTATCTCTGTCCCCCACCGAAACACGAGGTCCATGCATCTTGGTAGCAGGAACTTTGTTTACCGTGTTCAGCGTGATCAGTAAACATACTGGATCCGTGGTCACCATCAACAACGACGCGTCAGCTCAGTGCATACCTCCCACAAGCCCAGCACCGAGCTCGATGACTTACGTGCGTCACAGCTCTGTGTAGGCTGGACCCACCAAGGCTTGTGCAAGACCAGCGATCTGTCCCAGTTAACACAGCTAGCACAGGACGGAGTTAGGATGTGGCTCTCACAGGGCTCTCAGGCCACCCTCTTAACCGACACATGCTCCGTGTCCTTGCCACCTGGGTCTACAGCTGCTCTGGGGTCTAGGACTACAGGGCAGAAATGCACGTCAGGAAACACAAGTAAGGGCTCAACTGTGAGATCAAGGGTGTTGGGGGAGCGAGAGGGGGATGGAAGGAGAGAAAGAAGGGCATCAGAAAATTCAGCACAAATAACGTTTCTCCTTTGTGGAGGAAGAAACGCACTCCTTTAAGAAGGACGTCTCTGCATTCCAGAGCTCCCCCTGGTTGGGTCGGACCAGCTACTGTGGTCCAAGCAGATGGGCGCCCACCTCACTGAGAGGCCCCCTCTCCCAGGTGACACCGGAGAGGGCTCTGGACTCGGGAGAAAGAAGAAAGGATTTCACCCTCGGTCAGTCACAGCTGAATTTCAATCCTGCCTCGGTTTCTGAAAAGCTGTGTGACTTTGGAGCAGTGGCTCCGCCCCTCTGAGTTTCAAATGCTCCCGTAAAACAGGGACACCACCTCCCACTCCCCAGGGCTCTTTCAAAGACAAAGTAAGATGACTTCTGTAGGGTGCCCGTGAACCGAGAATCTTCCCGGTCACCGGAGGAGGATGACTCAGAACACAAAGGTGGTATTACAGAACTGAATGGAAAGGTAAAGGTTGTCTGCGAAAGCCCGGTAAAGTGAAAAACAACCCGAAACATGCTTGTGGGTGGTAAACCCGGGCACTAATTCCAGTCTTCTCTGCGGGCTAACAGCCCCTCTGACGTGGGAGCTGGAAGGAGGCAGGGCCCAGGGAAGAAAGCTCGCCACCTCGCATGAAATGAGAAGAACACTTCCCCTCCACCCTCGGACCTCCACCCTCCCCTCCCCGAGAAGGACTAGCAGGTGCCCAGGGCCCCGCGTGCTCATTCGGGACAGTCCTGCCAGCAATCTGGAGGTTTGGTAAGAAGGGCGCGTAGCCATTTACTGGCTTCTCCAAAAAACTGAGCGATTTGGGTCTTGCATAGAGCGCTTCGTGTCTTGGGATGGCATGATCGGCCCCTAAGGCCCCCTGCACCCTGTGGTCCCCATTTTAGGGAGACCTCGGTCACGAGGCCTCTTTCCAGGCTTCTCCCAAGGTAAGGTCTTCCCGGGGGCCCCGGGCAAGCAGAAATCACCTTCCGGCTGCAACCTAGAAGCTCAAGGTCAGCCGGTCTCCAAAGCACAAGAGGCTCCGTTTCCTGCAGCCGAGGGGAGAGCGAAAGTTCTGCTTCTTGTCATTTCCCAGGCGGCTGACAGGGTTCCAGGAAGAAGGGATGTCTCTAGGGCACATCGTGAGGTTTGAGGCGCGGGTGGGGGGTGGCATAGCTGGTGGAATCTACACAGCAGGAAAGCAGGGTTCCTCCTTTTTTGGACGAGAAAGCTGAGGCTCGGCGGGATTGAGGGACCTCCTCAAAACCCTACAGCCCCAGAGCCACCGGGCGGAACCCCAGGGATGTGGCCTTATCGGCTTCCTCTGTGTCACACCTGCCTCTTAACTCAGAAAAAGGCCAACTCTCCCGGAACCCGGAGGAGGCAGTTTAAGACAGGCAGGGGCATCCCCCCCCCCAGCTCAGCAAAAAGGACCCAGAGGGGAACATCGGTGTCCACTCCTCAGAGGCGCACATGTTCACAGGGAGGGCTCATCAGACCCCGCCTCCCCCCCCCCCCCCCCACCAAATTCAAGTTCTTCCCGCTCCCAACAGCAGTTTAACTGCCCCGGTGCACAGATAAAAGGGCATCGATCTTTGTTGATATTAACCTTACAACAAGACAAAGGAAAAGTGAGTGACGGCTCATTCACGGTGGGAGAAACAGACCATACGAAAACTGCGTAAGTTATAAAGGAAATACTCCCTCAAAATAAGTAAGCCTTTTAATGTATTCCTTCCAGACGTTTCTTCTAGGCCCACACGTCTGGGGTTCTATCTTACATGCCATTTCCACTTAACAATACAGGGTGACCATGTCCCCTTGTCACTCGTCACTGAATCTTGTCTAATGAGGCGATCTCAAAGGGCCGCACGGGATCCAGGGATCAGACTAGCAGGACCGGGTCAGGTGCCTGGGCACAGGGTCACGTGATTTAAGGAAGGCCTGGTTCTGAGGACTGTCTAAATGCGAGGCAGGCACCCGGGAGAGAGTGCGGCCTTAAACTCTGCCCCCACCCCCGCCCCACCTGCCTCGCCCTGGCGTTTCCGTCCCATTCCAGGCCACAGCTGTGACCTCCCCACCCCCCACCACCCCCCCCAGCTGGGCAGTGAGCTCGCTCTAACTCTCCCCTGCTATGAACGCTGCAGCGAGCGCTCGGAGAGGACATTTCCTTGAAAACGATTTTTCTATCGACGCTGCTCAGAGCTTTTTAAACACTCTCAGATGGACGACTGCCACCGCGTCCAAAACGTGGGACTGATTTTCAACATGGCCACCGGCCAAAGAAACTGTTTTGAATTTTACCAAAATCAAACTTTAACAATGTTAAGTAGCTTTTTTTGTTGTTGAATTTGGAATATTAGGAAATTGGTACCGTCCTCAAAGACTTCGCTCTGAAAGAAGAGAAAAGCGCCTAAGGGTGTTTTCTTGCGATTCCCCCACAGGCATGTGGGGAGAAGATCTTTACAAATGTGCACGCATCCCAAATTCCGCCTTTATTTTGGGATGCGAAGAGTGTGGAACATGCCTGCCCCCCAACCCCCTCCCCCAGACACAGACCGCCCCCCACAGACCTACACACACACACACACACACACCAGGCAAACCAGACCATGGTTTTGCTCTCGCCTCAGGCAACCCAACAAGCACTACATACCCATCTAGGGAGCACACATTAACTTCGCTAGAAATCCTAATTCCCGGGTTTCTAATCCTGACCCTAAATCCTAATCCCTCTCTCCCTCATACAGGCTCCACCTCAAAGTCCTGTCAGTTCCACTGCCTAAAGTGCACTCTCTCCCTCCATCGCCTCCTCCCTCGTCCCAACTCCCACCTTCCCCTCCAGTCCCCAGCCACCATCGCCCACCGTCCTGCGGCCAGGATGACCTTTTAGACGCTTCAGTTGGCCATCAGTCTCTCCCGCTCCCACTGGCCGCGATGCCGTGCGTGGCCCGGCCCCTCCCCGCCGTGCGCCCCGGCCCCTTACAGGATCTTCCCTGCGTCTGATCGTCGGGAACGATCTCCCCCCACCCCCACCTCTGTCCTAGTTGACTCCTGGTCACAGTGCAGAGTGTGGCTCCAATCTTAACTCCCACGGAAGTCTTTCCTTGCTCCCCAGGTGGGGCGGGGCCCCTCAGCAACCATCTCCTTTGCTGCGTTTACCACCAGTACCAGATAGAATTCGTTGCCCCATCAATCGCCGCTTGTCTCCCCGCTTCCGTCCCTGTAAAGTTCCATGAACTATGCAGCTGCCCTTTTACAGACGAGGAAGCTAAACTCAGAGACGTGAGCAGCCCCCTCCCCGGCACGCGGGCAGCCGAGCAGGGATTCGGATCCGGGTCTGGCCTCCTTCATCTGCTCTATGTGCCCTGACACCACAGACAGAACAAGGGCGCCGCCCAGGTGGTGACCCTGCTTGAAATACATAAACCTAAGAACAGAGCCCGCAGAAATGGGGTGCCGACAAATCCGTGGCAGACGATTTTGCGGTTATCTTCCAAAATTAAAAATGTAATTCTACTGCTAGTGAGTGGGCCGGCCGGAGGATACCCCGGCAGACGTGCAGATAAAAACAAAGGACAAGGTTATTCAACGCAGCACTCTTTAAAATAGCCAAAGACTGGGCCCAATCAAAAGAGGGCTGGTTAGGTTGGTAGTAATATCTTACGCAGTATAAGGCTGTCACGGTGAAGAATGAGTATCCTAGGAACCGGCATGACAGTGACTATGAAGGGCATCCGTTGGCATTGTACAGTGCACAACCTGGGCAACTCTAAGGAAGCGCTTCATATCCAGAGATAAAATCATCTCCAAAATGTACCATCAATAATAAGAACGAATATATCTACTTCTGTTATGAAGGTGTGAGGGTGGGGGCTGTGTGTGTGTGTGTGTGTGTGTGTGTGTGTGTATCCAAAATAAAATTTAAAATAAAAATAGAATCAGACGCTATTTTTTAAAATGTCCACTAGATTTTGATCATTCCCAGGGAGACGTTCTATTGTCCCAGGAGCCCGTGGTTGTAGCTCCCCTGAACCTATTACAATGATTACAACTCAACAGAAAAATTATTTTCTGAATGTATAATGTAAAAAAAAATAAGGCCAGGGCACCTGGGTGGCTCAGTCAGTTGGGCGTCTGACTTTGGCCCAGGTCATGATCTCGCGGTCCGTGAGTTCGAGCCCCACGTCGGGCTCCGTGCTGACGGCTCGGAGCCTGGAGCCTGCTTCGGATTCTGTGTCTCCCTCTCTCTCTTCCCCTGCCCTGCTCACCCTCTGTCTCTCTCAAAAACGAATAAACGTTAAAAAAAATTTTTTTAAATAAGGCCAAAACATTCTTTCAAAGAAAGAAGAACCCCCCTCCCCGCTTTTCTCTTTGTGAATCTTGACCTTTCTTTTAAAGGCCACAAGGAAGAAACCCTGAAGCCGTCAAGGCATAGAGGCATGCCCCATCCCGTCCTGCATGCCAAGTAAAGACCCAGAACCCACCCACGGGAACCTCGGGGGTAGGAGTCCAAGGTGGGACCCTTCAGCGAAGGAAGAGGAAGGCCCAAGTACCAGCAGGCTCCCTTGGGGTTCGGGGTATGGGGCCTACAAACCAAGAGAGAAGCAAACCACATGCCACATCCAGGCAAGTAACAAGTCTTGGTGACTCAACGCTCAAAATCCACCCGAAATCTAACCGCTTCTCACCAGCCCTATCACCACCGCTCCGGTCTCAGCTTCTACGGTCTCCTGCCTGGACTGGTGCAGTAGCCTCCTTCCTGCTTCCATCCATCCCCGCCCTCCCTCCCCGCCCCCTCCCCCCATGTCATCTCCACACACCAGCCAGAACGATCTTTAAAATCTTAAGTTAGAGATCCTGTTCCCCGGCTCAACACCACCCCCACCCCCCTTTCCCCGGCTCCCCACCGACAGCAAACGTCTTACTCAGATCAACAAGCCGATGTCTCTCCCAGGACTCAGAAGATCCCGGATGATCTGGTCCCCTCTTCACCATCCCCAGCCCACCCTCCTTATTCCCTCCGCTCCAGCCACACTGGCCTTGCTGTGTTCCAACGAGCCCTCCTGCCTCAGGGTCGCAACACTTATTGTGGCCTTTGTCTGGAAGGTTCTTCGCCCAGACCCACAGGGCCCGCACCTCACTTCGTTCCAGCCTCTCCTCATCCCAACGGCCCACCCCAATACGGTGCCCCACACCCTTCGCACTCTTCGTTCACCCACACCGCTTTACGTTACGTCAGCCTCTTACCGCTAACTGACCTCGCACGGTGTATTTATTTGCTTTTTTCTGCCTCCTCCAACTACATCATCAGCAACCTGTCTGTCTTGTCCACTGAGCCACCTATAGCGCCTACGATGATGCCATGCTGTTGCTCGACGGGTAAGCGACACTAGAAGGGAGGAGAGCCCCCCAGGAGGGGGTTGAGTGGCTGCAACGTCTCCAGACCATCCCCGTCCCCCTGACCGAGAGCTGCTATGCTGCCCACACCGCCTCCGCTCCAGCTCAAATTACCTTCCTGGCCCGGAGCGACCGCTGCGTCCTGCTCAGCGCGGGGAGGGCTCAGCTGGTCGGACCACCGGTACCGGGACCGCCCCGTCCCAAACAGAGGGGACGGCATCTCCAGCGTGTGACGAAAAAGGAGCCCCACATCTCTCTTTCCGACCCAAGCTGGGGCGACCCAAGCTGGGGCGCCCCCAGCCGGACAGGGGACCTTCTGTGCCCGGCACGCCGCGGACACCCACGGACGGGGCCACGTTGTGGAATCACATGGTGAGCCCAGAGAGGGAGAATTAGACATGTGGCACAGGCTCGAAAACAAAACAAGACAGTGCCTCTCAGGATTCTAAATTAAGAAGCAAGTCATTCTGTATTTCTCGCATCACTGGAAATTAAAAACAGACCTATCTACCGCACAGCAAGCACGCTGCCTGAAGAGAGGCCTGATGGCCTGAAACACGCTAAATTTGTCTCCAATTACCATGTCCACACCGGGAACCCCGAGGAAGCCATGGAGAGATCAGAGGCGAGGTACGTTAGCAAGCGGGATTCCGGACCAAGAGCCACACCCTCTTCTCCTCTCCCCTCCTCGCCCCCCACCCCCAGTCTTCGAACAAAGACACAAAGCCCCCTCCCCTCGTCAGGGGCTACAGACACCAGCTTTCCCTTCTCGGGTCTCACTCGCCCCCCTCGGCCCTGAACCCCCAGCCTCTGGTCCAACCCGACAGAAACGTCAGCTCAGCTGTGGCTCCCCATCTGCACCCCCGATCCAGACCACCTCTCTCTCTGGCCAAGGAGTGACTGAGTCATACAAGAGAGGAGTCTGGAAGTCCTGGATTAAAACATGCAAGCCTTCTTTGAGTCAGCGTTTGGGGGTTTTTTGGTGTTTTTGTTTTGTTTTGTTTTTTGTTTTTGTTTTAAGCCAAACGAGCACTTTTCAGGTCGTCTTTCTGTGCTATTCCTCGAGTGGGGTCACCGTGACACAGGGCCGTAAGCCCTGGAGCCAGACTGTCTGGGGTTACATCCTGGCCCTGGCACTCCCTCGGTCATGGAAGGGAAGTTAGGGAGTTCGCCGGGCCTCAGTTTCTTCATCCGTAAACGGGACTAAGGACGTGATGCACCTCACCGGGCTGTTGGAAGGATTGAGTGAGTTACGTCCAAAGCATGCAGCGAGCATTCAATAAATATCAGCTTTTATTAATATTCTCCCACCAATGGCTGGGTGACTTTTGGCAAATTCCTCTTCTCTAGTTTCGGTTCTTGGAAGAGATCATCTTGAAGGTGGTCCCTCCGCCCTAAAATGTAACGATCCTCAGGTATGTTTAGACTAAAATCCAAGCGCCTCATCCCCACCTACAAAAACCCTGTATGATCTGGTCTTTGCCCACGTCACCAGCTTCAGCGCCCCAACTTTGGTCCAGCCACCTGGACCTCCGTGACGGTCCTTCAACAGGCTGAGTTTGCTCCTACCTCAGGGCCTTTGCACTGGCTGTTCCCTTAGCCTCGAACACCCTTCCCCCACGTCTGCCCGTGGCCGGTTCTTCCCAATTCATCAGACCTTAGCCTAAATTCAAGGCCTTCTCTGAGCGGCCTGGCTGGAGTAGAGCCCCCACCCTCACCCGACTGTCGCCCCCAGTGTAGCTTCCTGTTGATTTCCTTCTTGATGGTGCTAAGTGTCCCCTCATGCTTGTGCTTATTGTCTGCCCCCCCCCCCACCTCCTGCTGCCGCTAGAATGAAAATTTGTTCATTACTGTGGCCCAGCACCTTGAGCACTACCTGGCATGTAGTAGACATTCAATAAATATTTGCTGAGTAAATAAATGAACAGATTGATTCTCAGGCTCCTATGTGGCTCAACATATTGCCGAGTGATTCATCCTCCAGTGACCCTGAAAGAGGAGGCTTATTCATGTCTGGAAGAGAATCCCCACATTTGGAGTCCGCCTAAACTCAATACCATTTGAGCCAGTCTGCAGGAATGTGTCTCACCGTGAAAGAGACGTATTATACGAAGCCAAGTCCCTTGGAAGTCAGAGAAGAGACAAACCCGGGCTGGAAAAATGAAGTTGACAATCTCTTCTCCAGGCAGCGACAGAGTCGCAAGTGCAGTGACTTGGCAGCCTCACGGAGATGGTGAGGGAAAAGCGAGGCCCGGGCAATGCCCCCCAGCCCGCCTGTGTGTTCACCCAAAGACCCCACAAGAAGGGACAGCACACTTCAAAAACGTTTCTCCCGGAGTCTCATTCCAGGCTCTGGCCTGATACTGAGGAATAGGAGATATACTGTCTGCCAGGGGCCTGGGCTCTGGGAGAAGCGGGGAAGGGGGAGAGGACCGAGTGCCCCGCAGGGGGGCAGCTGGGGACCCAAGGCACCTCTCGGGCCGTCCGTGCACCCACCGATCTAGCGGTACCCGACCCGGCAGCATGTGGACACCCCAAGGATGCTGGGGCAAGAATTCTACCTTGCCCGCCCCGACGGCAGCCCCACGAGAACACTGATAAAAACTCTGCCAAGAAACCGCGGTTCAGCTTTACATAAACGTTCCACCAAAGACAGGGACATCTGGGCGAAACATACACTCCGGCCCCTCCTTTTTCACGGCAGCCAAAAGCTGAGCAGGCTCCCCGGGACGGTGGGGTGGGGGAAGGCGGACTCCAGAAATGCAAGAGGGCCCTCGGAAAGGTGAGAACCGTCCCCAACACAATCACACCCCCGCCCCCAGCCCCAGGGCCGCGCAGGTCTCTCTGGATCCAGACCAAGAGCTCTGAGTCACTTTTGCCACAAGGGGGAAAAGGGGAAGGCAGACGTGAGGTGTACCTTTCCGTACTCTATTTTGGGATTTTAAGATCCAGTTTCTTTCATTTCAAAGGGTGGGTTTTTGGAGGGCCCCCGCACAGCTCTTGGGCCCTGCACACGGCGAGACGGCGGGAAGCCGGCCGCGGCCGGTGACCTGGGGAGAGGCGGGGCGCGCTGGCAGATGAACAAATCACATCATACAGGAACAAGGAGCCCGTTCTTGTGTGCGGCCGCACGGGGCCTGGCTTTCGTAACATGATGGAAGACTGGGGGCCGATCCGCTCTGACTCACCTCTTTATGAAGGCGGCTCCCGCGCTCATTCGCTCGCTCACTCATTCATTCATTCGTTCACTGAGCAGAGGGCCTCTCGGGGAAAGGCCGTCAAGCGGAGAGCTGCGTCCTACCGAACAATTACCGCACGGCACAGGGACCTCTCTGGATAGATGGGAACATTTGGGATTATCAGGGTCCCCCGTCATTTATTTCAGATGCGGGGTTTAAAAAACAACAACGAGCGAGTCAGGATTTCTCAGCCTTGGCGGACTGACCAAAGGCGACTGTTGATCTGGGGGCCGGATCACTCATTACCTGTTGCAGGGGCCGCCCTGCGCACCGTATGACGTTCAACAGCATCGCTGGCCTCTCCACTAGGTGCCGGTAACCTGCTTCCCCCCACCCCCCACCCCCGCAACCCAGCCGTGATGATCAGAAACGTCTCTGGACACCGTCAAATATCCCCTGGGAGACAAAAATCACCCCCGTGAGAACCGCTCTTCAATTACGCTTTTTCTGCAGGAATCCTGTACTGAAATCCCACCCCTTGTCCATCAAACTGGCCGAACTGCCAGCCCGTCACTTCTCACCTGCTCCTGTACCTCCCCGGGGTCCCACGGCCGCCACCTCTGGTCTAGACCACTGCACCCACCCCCTTGATTATCTCCCTGCTTCTCTCTCAGCCTCACCCCATTCCAAATAGCCTCTACAAGCAGCCAGAGAGATCTCTGTAAATCAGGTAACATCATTCTTCTTCTTGAAACCCACCAATGGCTTCCCAGTGCATAAAAAATTAAATTCAAATTCCATGCCCTGCAAAGGTCCTGCATGATCAGATTCCTTCTTCTCTGTCCAGCTTTATCTCCTACGGTTCCTTCCCTCGGCCACTGCAGGCAGCCATACAGGCCTCTTCATCATTCAAATATCTGAGCTCTCCTGCCTCAGGGCCTTTGCACTTGCTGTTCCCTCTGTCTGGAATGTTCACTGATTCTCAAGTGCCTGGTTCCTTATTGTCATTCAAAAATCAACTTAAATGAATCCATCCCTGGAGAGGAATCCCCTGACTACCCCAACATAAAGTAAACCTCCTCCCCAGGCATTCTCTCCTATTACCTACTTTTTCTCTTTAAAACTCTTTATCACAGGGGCGCCTGGGTGGCTCAGTCGGTTAAGCGTCCGACTTCAGCTCAGGTCATGATCTCACAGTCCGTGAGTTCGAGCCCCGCGTCGGGCTCTGTGCTGACAGCTCAGAGCCTGGAGCCTGCTTCGGATTCTGGGTCTCCCTCTCTCCCTGCCCCTCCCCCACTCATGCTCTGTCTCTCTCTCTCTCTCTCTCTCTCTCTCTCTCTCTCTCTCAAAATAAAATAAACATTTAAAGAATAAACCAACAAATAAATAAATAATACAACCTGAAATGATCCTATTGATTGTTTAACCTGTTCAATGTCTGTTTCCTCAATGGAATGAACATCTCATGTTTCACCTGGACTCAGAGCCTGGCATGCAGTAGGTACCTAATAATTAATGAGTAATCTGTATACTCTAAACATTGCACGATGAGCATATATTACCGTAGGTACAAGAAAAAAGAACTTTTTAAAAAGTAAGAGCTGCACCTTGCCCAGAATTTTGAGCACTGACTTTTAAAGGACTATGGCGCCTGCTGTCCCCATGGCTCCTTAGGACACGCTCTATGTATAAAGGCCAGGAGGAGGCAGGCACTCATCCGGGTTTTATAGATGAGGCAAAAAAAGGCTCAGGTTCCCTTATTCTTTTACGGACTATAGACAAAGTGCCTCCGATGTGCCTCACACAGTTCTAGATGCCGGAAACTCAGCACTGAAAACGATAGGACTAGCGGGAGGGAGGGCTGGGGGTTTTGACTTTGGCACACAGGTCCTCAAGAGAGAATCTCAAATGTCCCCAGGGACCATCAGCCATCACAGGAGACCCTTCCTGCCCTCCTCTCTGGTGGCATCCTGTATGGACCTCTCCCAAAGCCCTGCCACGTCTCCAGCTTGAACATTCACCTCCTGAGACCACAGGCAATAGACAATCAGGTAAGAAACGAAGTACCCATCTCTCCAAACGTTAAACTTGTATGATAAAAATGGTGTTACAGTATCTTTCTTCTTCAAGGTCAACAGATGCCCTCTATCCGTTACTCATTTTCCCTTCCTTAGTAACAGGATCCCAATTGTCTCCGGTGACAATGAGCCTGGCTAAGAGTTTCTACTTCCCAGCCTCCTTTGCAGATCAACGTGGCTACATTACTGGGTTTGAGTCGATGAGACGCAAACAGAAGTGTGGTGCGAACTCGCAAACAGGTTCCCAAGAGGAAGCTAACCCAACTGGGGAGCGGGCCCCTTTGGCCCTGTCTTCTCTCCTCCTTGGGATTTCTCTGCTCAGAACATGGATGTGATGGTGGCAGCTCCCGCAATCATTTTGGACCATGAGGCAACCTTGAGTGGAACAGGAAGAGAGAAGGAGCCTGGATTCCTGATGGCTTCCCAGCGCTCTGAATCATTCATCTCTAGACTTTGCACATAAGAGAATCAATGTTTGAGTGTTTAGGGAACTGTGATTTTGGGTTTCTGTTAGATACAGCTCTAGGCCTAACTGAAAGGCCCATCCTTCTACCACCATAATGGAATTTTCTCCATGCCTCCATGTTCCCCTTGACTGTACCTCAGTGGAAAGAAGACAACCGTGTTAGGTGAACCTCAATTAAAAAAACAACCAAAAACTCAAGGTGCAAACCGTAGATCCACAGATCAGAGCACATGTCTGATTTATAGGTGTCTTCCCCCCAAAAAATGATTTCTCTGAAGAGCCAGTGCTGAAAGTGAATCTGAAAGAAACTGCCCTAAACAAAAAGTCAAGCAATCCAACCGCTCAGAAATAGATCGGGTGACGACACCCAAGTCAATCCAGGAGGCTCCCCGCCCTCTCGTGCACAATCTGAGTGAGCGTCTAGAAAGGTATTCCCGGGAGGGGGGTGGTGGCATGGGGGAACAGACGGCTGTCTGACGCACACAGGAGTAACGATGGGACTTTTGCTAGAAATAAAATTGCTGCTTACTTTCTGTCTGGTTTCCCAATTGCTTTTTCCTGGTCGAAAGGTGCCAGGCCTGGCAGCTTTCTAAAAATCTAAAATTCAAGTCAAGTCAACAAATATTTGTTGAACCCTGTCTATTCCACCCCCCCCCCCACCAAAAAAAAAAAAGCCACGCTAAGGAAAATTGGTATCACAGGAGAACGCTATAATTAATCGTAATAATGCCAACTGCAAGGACAGCAGCAGCTCATAACGTCTTGAGTGCTTGCTAAACGTTTTTATACGGGGAAGGGAGACACAGAGAGGGTAGGCAATTTGTTTAAGGTCACGCAGCCAGGCAAGGAGAAGCCAGGGTTCCACCCTCGGCAGGTCTAGCTCCAAGGCCCATTCTCTTGACCACTCGCTGATATTCTGTGCCTATTATTTTGGAAGGCAGGGGACAGCACACCACAGGGGCCACAACAGTGCTCCCCAAACCTCAGCCACTCTCCAACCATGTTCCTGAGCTTTTACTGCACTCTTGGTTACTGAATCTTTCTCTTTAAAATTAACTTCTGGGGAGCCTGGGTGACTCGGTCGGTGAAGCATCCGACTTCGGCTCAGGTCATGATCTTGCAGTGCGTGAGTTCGAGCCCGCGTCAGGCTCTGTGCTGACAGCTAGGAGCCTAGAGTCAGCTTGGGATTCTGTGACTCCCTCTCTCTGGCCCTCCCCTGCTCGCACTCTGTCTCCCTTTCTCTCTCTCAAAAATAAACATTAAAAAAAAAAGAATTAAAATTAACTCCTATTTTTACTTATAGAAATGTATTGACAATCTTTATGTCACTACCATAAATAGGAAACCAGGATCACCAGTCAGAAATCAAAGGTGCACATAAACACACGACAAAACAAAGGGGCCCAAAAAATAGTTACAGAAGTGCTTTCTAAAATGCCAATTAAGAATTCATCTCGCAGGGAACCCCAGTTTGCAGGATACAGACTGACATACAGAGTAGATCACAGAAGGGGCTAGGGAAAAACACAACCCAGCCTGGGTGATGGGGGGCAAGGGACTAGTTACAAAAACTACGTGGGTTCGGTGCCCAGACACAGGAGAGGCTCAGCAAACCTCTGCTCAAGGGGCCAAGAAGTCCTGCAATAGAAAACACACCATTGCCCTGCCTGGATGCTAGAAGGGTCCTGCATGCAGAGAAGGGAACAGACAAAAAGAAAAAAAGAAAAAAAATCAACCAATGTATAAAAGTTTGATGCATTTTCCTGAAACAAAAAAACGGCATCTGTTCAAGCAGCTGCTGGCCTGTGTGTCCGTCTGTCTTCCTCATTCTGTGTGTGTGTGTGCCTGCGGGCTATACAGCAGGGGGCTGGTACGTGTGTGACAACTGGTTCTCCGAGGCAAAGGGCTGGATTCGTAGTGCTCGCTAATTTCCAGGGTGGAAATGCTCCCACCGTGGCTGATTTCAAGCCATGGGCATGACGTCAGGGAACACGGAGCTGGGAAGAGCCGTCCAGGAGCACAGCATTAGACGCTCTTCCCACCCTGTGGCTACGGGGGGTGTAAAATGAGCACAGATTATATAGTAAAACGTGGTAGAATTCCTGAAAACTTAACCATCGGCTCCCGTGAACCAGTACAAACCGGCTTGGGCACAGCCCCGCGGGTGGGGACATCTCTATGCACATCTGTGCGTAGGAATACCCACTGGACAATTCGCACACCCATTTGTCACCCTGTTCCCTCTGAGAGCAGGCGCACACACGCCCCCAGCCCCGCTCCCCGCTCCCGTCCTGGTCCGGTCCCCTCTCTCCATGGCCCATCCTTGTATCACTTCTGCCCTTCCTGGCCTCTGTGCCTCCTGTGGGGGCACAAACACCCCTGCCTCCACCAGCCTGGGCTCCCCCCACCCCTCCCCGCCCCCGGCCCCAGGGCTCCAGGCTGCTGCTCACCGCAGCAGGAACTACAGCCCCGTCTTCGAATCCGATCACACACATCTTCCTGTCTAGACAAGGCCACCGGCTGCCAGGGCCCCGGAGTGAATGAATTCACAGCCCTCCACTCCCTGGCACGGCCGCGCTCCCCGGGGCAGCCCTGGGGGGCCGGAGGACCCCGCTCAGACTTGGCACAGCGCTCGCCTGGTCCGGGAGCCACACGGCAGACTGAACATCCGCCAGCCGTGAGCGTGCGTGAGCGTGGCATGGCGTGTGGCCTGCCAGCCCCCGAGAGTCATCCATCATCCTGGCGCTGAAAAGTGGGAAAACAGACAACAAAAGTCCCGGGCCCGCCTCGTTTAATGCGAACCAAACACAAAAGCCACAGGAGAAAGGCCTTCCTCTCTGTGCTTCCCTTTTCCGGCCCAGAAACGACCACGGGCCAAGATAAGGGCCACGTGGGGCCCTCTGGGTGGTTTCAAAGGGTTGGCATCCACTCCCACCCGCTCACGGCCCCACCAGAGCACGGGGTGGCCGAGGCTCCACGCCAGGGACTTGGAAGGGGTTTAAGGCTGGGGCCACAGAGGGGAGGAAGCACGGCCTGTCAAGAGGCGTGATAAAGTGTCTCCTTATCGGGAGCTTTCCTTTCAACTGCCTCCAGCGAGCCGGGGGCCGGGCCCCATCAAGGCCAAGCGTGTTCCTTTCATGTCGCCCCGCGTCCCCGGTCATCCGGGTGTCCGCGGGCTCACGGAATCGCGGCAGGGCGCTGGGGCTCGCGGCCTGGGGATGCGACAATGTGCCTCCGAGCCTGGGCCTCCTCCGGTGAGCCACGTGGCATCTGCCCAGCCACCAAAGCCACCCAGGGCCTGGTTGTGCCACCAGGAAGCCCGAAGAAGAGGTTTCAGAGCAGTAGAACCGGGGGCTTGGGAGTTGGCGGACCCCAGCCCAAGTCGGAGCTGCCGATCTTGCTGGCTGCTGACCTCGGGAAAGTCACTCGGATCACCCCCCGCCCCCGAAGATGCTTCCCCACAGGTGAAAGAGAAACGGTGCCCCTCTGATCTACTTCCCAGACTCGGGAGGACGAACGGGGTCTCAGAACAGGGGCGGCACACAGCAGGTGCTCGGCGGACATCATCCATCATCTCTGCTGCTCTCGTTCTCATCACACTCTCGTGGGGCTGTTGCAGACACAGAAGGGGATTCCGTGGCGCGTCACATTTGCAGGATGTGACATCAACGACAGCCCAGAGAAATCGTTTTGGTCTCAGAGGTGACCCTGCTCACCTCTCCTGGGTGAACGTCTCAGACGGACGCCGTGAGCCCGCCGGCCTCTCGAGGGAGAGAGCCACTCAGTGCACCGGCATCTTTCAGCCCCAAGCCTGATTCTCCTTCGCCAGGCCCCGGACACCGGCCAGGTGCCCACCTCAGGTGGCTCTGAAGCAGCAGCAACCTGGCCGTCCCACAGGACGGGCTGGCTGCGCTGGCACAGGGGACCGGGCGCCGTCAGTCCACGCGTGCTTCCCCCCACCTTCCGTGCCAACGTCGGCACCGAGGCCCCAGGCGTGACGCTCTCCCACCGGGATGGGTAGAAAACACTAGCAAAGAGCCCGACCCAGACCTGGGGGCTGTGACCACCAGCTTCCTCGGGCCCCATCGGCCTCTGAGAGCTAACCTTCATCGGGGCTTTCCGGCACTGGCCCCTAATCGTAGATACCCCTCCTGTGGCTGCGGTGAGCGGTCGATGGTATAACACACGCAAAGAGCTGAGAACAGTGCCAGGCACTCAGTAAGCGATCAATAAATGTCAGCAGTTACCATCATCACCATTGCCGTCATCGTCATTCATTCCGGACCTCTCTCTCAGGCAGCTCCATGGCATCGTTAGCTGATTTATCCGAAGGAGGGTCACAGGAAGGTCGGGGCCCGCCCTGCCCACCTCCCCGCCGAGCCCTGCCTCAGGGACAGCGCTTCATACGTTAGCTCAGAGAGGCTGAGTGAGCGGCCTCAGGCACCCAGCTCAGGAAGGGTACAGCTGGGAATCAGAGGCAAATCCAGACGCTTCCCCGGGCCCGTGGCTCTTCTGTTACACGCCCTCCTTCTATTTCCTCTTTGCTTAAAAATGCTCCCTTTGGGGGCGCCTGGGTGGCTTGGTCGGTTAAGCGTCCGACTTTGGCTCAGGTCATGATCTCCTGGTTCGTGAGTTCGAGCCCCGCGTCGGGCTCTGTGCTGACAGCTCAGAGCCTGGAGCCTGTTTCAGATTCTGTGTCTCCCTCTCTCTCTGCCCCTCCCCTGTTCATGCTCTGTCTCTCTCTGTCTCAAAAATAAATAAACGTTAAAAAAAAAAAAATTTTTTTTTTAAAATGCTCCCTTTACCGTCCAGTGGGAACGCAGCGCACATCAGTGATTCATTTCGCTTCACTCCTGAGAGGCCGGCGGCTCCCCCTGCCCTTTATTTAACGACCCCACACCCTCTCCCTTTGCTGCCGCTTCGGTAGCTTTTCATTCCGTCGTCAGCAACCGATCCGGGCCAAGAGTCTCTCCCGGGACTCCGTCCGGGTCCCGGGATTCGGGACCTGCGAGGTTTGTGGGGCGGGAATGTGGCCCCCACCGGCTCGTTCCCCAGCAAGGGAGATGTGCTCGCCTCCTGCGGCAGGGAGCTCAGAGGCAGAGAAGCCTCAGTTCTGCCAAGAAGAACTTTTCGAAGGAAAGGGAAATGAAGTCTGTTGTAAAAAGGAAAAGCTCACTCTAGCTCCTTAAGGATGAGCGAGGCCTGGGCCTCCCAAACTCTGAAGCCCTCTGGTGACGGGGATCGACGGCTTTCGAGAGGCCGGCCACATCCTGTACCGGGTGTGCCCCCCCCCGAGTCCCCCACGCTTGGAACGCAGGCCAGCGGGGGCCCTCAATGGACACCCGGTCACTCCACGGGCATCGGGCTGTTAGCAGTGACCTCCAGATGGGCAATGGGCAAAATAAGGCCCGACCCAACTCCGTGGGGCCAGAATCCCAGCTAGCCCCGAAGCCTCCTTTCTTACAGGGATTCGAGCGGGACCCTAACGTTCAGCTCAGACAGAACGCAGCCTCTCAGTGATTCAACGTGGGGAGGGGGGAAACGAATTCCGTCCCCAGTGCCCACGGTGGAGCTTGGGGCTGCCCACGAGGGAGGACTCACACGCCCAGGTCCCCCGCAAGTCAGAGCTTCCCGAAGCCCACCTCCCACCCGGCCACGCGCTTTCCGAGGCGCACCGCTGGCCGAGGAGAGGGCCGCAAGGCGCCTGACATCCCCGACGACCCGGGGTCTAAAGTCAAGGAGTCAGTGCTCCGGCTCCCCTGGCCAGGAAAAAACACGCACAGGAAAATAAACACAAAAAGAAAGAGCGTGTGAGAGCAGGGGCACAGAGATGGGTGCGGGCGGGCAAGATCACCGCATCCCCAGGTAAGCGCCACGCGCTGCTTCGCGGACACAATGTGGGCCGAATACGATCCCGTGTTCGCACAACCCTTTTCCGCATCGTTTTTCCCTCCCTGGCGGCACTTGCTAGAGACCCCGACTGAGCGCTAAACCGCCTCTGTGTCACAACTGCACACGAGCCACTTGTGTTGTCCCCATGCAAAGGACCCCCCCTCGGGGGCCGGTTTCTGCAGCCCCCTGCCTTCCACCACGTGGTCCCCTCCCCTCCGCCTCTGGGGCAGGACGGGGCTGCGAGGGGCTATAACCGGAACAGAACAAGGATGGGGCGAGATCTGGGCACAATCACCAAGCTTGTTGCCTTGTTCCGAGACGGACCTCGGGACCCCCCGTCCGAGCAGAGCCCTAAAAGCACTAGTTCAAAGTTAAAGTTAGACACACGCACAGCTGAAGCCCCAGGGGAACTCAGAGCTCAACAACAATCCTCTCTTTGACTGAGAAACCACAGGGAACACCCACAGCATACTTACTGATTAAAAAAGGAAAGTGAAAAATAAGGGTTTTTTTTTTCTTCTTCTTCTTCTTAATCATTATAAAACTAACTTATGCCTATTCCATCAAGGCACGCTTCTGTTTGCCTCAGGCGAGCCCAAAGTCATGTTGGGCAAAGAGACGAGGGGCAGAGGAAGCCTGGGCCCGTCCCCGTGCACTGAATTGGTTCTCCTTAATTATTGTCATTTCCTTCCTGTACTTCCTTTAGCACAGGAAAGCCACCGAGGAACTGCCTGTGTCAGCACATCCATCACCCGAACTCCCCGCTCGTCTGAGGGGCCCCGGTGAAGTGGGGCTCGCCGATGCCTCAAAGGAACAGCGGTTCATGCAGCAGACTGAGCGCCTGCCGTGTGACAGGCAATGCGCTTGGGGTTGGGGCCGGAGCGGTGATGAGGGGTGGGGGGGAAATGATGGATAGACGGGTGGGAGGGAGGAAGGAAAGAAGAAAGGAAGAATGTGTCAGGCTAGGAATAAACACATCACAAGTACAGGGAAAGAGGGTGGCAGGGGAAGAGGTAGCTATTTTGACGGAGCAATCAGGGAGAGCTTCTTTGAGGAGGTGACAATTGAAGTGAGACCTGAGTGAAGTCTAGAAGAGAGTCAGGTGGCTATCCAGGAGAGGGGGAATAGCACATGTAAAGGCCCTGAGGCAGGAGCCCTCTTGGAGTGTTTGAGGAATAGCAAAAGGCCAGGAAGGCAGGGGTGGAGTGAGTGAGGAAGAGCACAGAGAGGGGCAGGGACCAGGTGTCATAGGGCCTTGCAATCCATGGCAAGGAGTTGGTGTTTACTGAGATGGGGAGGCACAGGATTCAGAACAGAGGGGTGTGGACTGATTTGCATTTCAGACGGATGCCTCTGGCTGTTGTGTGGGGAGCAGACAGGACAAAGGGCACAAGCGGAGGCAGGGAAACCAGTGGGGAAACTCTAGGTGTCACCCAGACAAGGGATGACGACGGCTTGGCCCCAGGGAGCAGAGAGAAGGTGGTAAGAAATGGTTAAGCCAGTGGCCACCAAAGGCACAGATGCCAACAGGTAAACAGGATGCACTAAAAGTTCGCAGAGCAAAGAGAAGGGCATGAGAAGGAGAAAGAGATCAGAAATCTGAAATGGTTCCTCTTACTACCGGCATAAGCCTTATCCTGGGTAAGTCACACATTTCTTTGGGGCTCAGTCTTCTCCCTTGTAAAATAACAGGACTTAATTGGTAAGGTTACAATGGGTAATGCCAGCTGGTGCTCAGACAATGTCTGGCATATTGTACATGCTCAATAAATAATATATTCCTAACCTCTGCTTGTAACAGTCTGAGTGGTGGCTCTGCCTTAGTCACTGTGTAATCTTCATACTTCTGACCACCTCTCTGAGCCTCCAGCTGGTCATTTGCAAACCAATCGTGACGGTACCCCAGCTCAAGTACTCAGTGTGCGACTGAACGACACAACGTTAGCTTAGCAAAAGGCCTGACACATCAGAAGCCCTCAGTTAAATGGTAACCAAAGCCCTCAACAAAATGGTAGCTGAAGCCCTCAGTGAAATGACACACGAATCAGAGATACCAGGCACTCAACTCGATGATTTCTAAGTCTCCTTCTAGCTCATTCATCCCCAAATTCTAAGAAAACAAAACAAAAAAACCCAGTTTCAAGTCCCGGAATGAGTCAACTTTGGAGCTAGGAAACCGTGCAAGTCAAGGCAGGCCAGGGTGAAGAGAGGTTGGAGCTCCCACCTCAAAGGCAACAAAACTAAATGCAGGCATTTCGACTCAGGTGGTACCTGTGAATAATGTGAGTCACAGGCTCCTGTGAACGTAGAGGTGGGAGGAAGCTTACAGAGCACTACCCCCTCTTTGTAGAGCCAAGGCTCCCACAGCTCAGAGAGGAGAAGTGTGTGAGCTGAAGTTACACGGCCAAGGTGGAAAAGGACAAGACTCCCCACCTGCCGTCCCAGGCGGTCTGGCCTGATAGACGGTGGGGAAAAGAAAGCAGCGGAAACCCCATCTGGAAAAGGAAAGAAGTGGATGGGGCAGGGATGTCTTTTAAACCAGCAGACGTGCTACTTAAGAGTTAAATTCAAATGCCTTCAGGGGCCATGCAGGGAACGTAAGGGAGCTGAGTACCCAGTGCAGGCACCGATGATGATGAACGTCTGTAACCTAAAGACATTGACACTCAGATTTTTTTTTTCCTCTTTTTAAGAATTATACCACGAGGGCCACTGCTAAGTTGTCTGGCACTTTTATGCTGATCAGCAAGAGACACCTCCTCCTCTGCACCCTTAGCAGGCATGTGTCAGGACACTGTCTTCATAAATACGCAAATGTGAAAAGCGCCCTCCTGCCATGCAGTGCCCTTGCAGTGCACAGCATGTGCAACCGTACCCAGGGACATACAGAAGCGTTCCCTGCGCTGTGAGACGGGGACCTCTGTCTACATTTCAAAAAAGGCACTAAAATGCCATAGCAAAGGTCATGTGGAAACTGAAAACCAAAACCCGCGTTCACTGTCAACACTTAACTTCTAAATCAGACCTGGCTAGCTCCCGCCTCCGTACCGAGGCACAGGGTGGACACCAAGAAAACTCTTGCCTTGGAGCCTTTGTACTGGCTGTTCCCTCTCCTACAACACTTTCCCCCAAGACAGCCAACGCACTTACTCTCTCACTGCACTCTTCAAAAAGTTTAAGTGCAACTCTTCACAAAGTTCTTTTCTAAATAGCATCCTTTTCTAAATAGCATTCTTGCCCGTTCAGGATCATCTTCCACCCCTCTCCTGACCCAGTTTTCTTACTCCTTTTTTTTTTTAATTTTTTAAAGTTTTTTTTATTTTATTTTTGAGAGAGAGAGAGACAGAGACAGAGACAGAGCACGAGTGGGGGAGGGCCAGAGAGAGGGAGACACAGAACCCGAAGCGGGCTCCAGGCTCTGAGCTGTCAGCCCAGAGCCCGACGTGGGGCTCGAACCACGAACCGTGAGAACATGACCTGAGCCGAAGTCGGACGCCCAACTGATGGAGCCACCCAGGTGCCCCCTTATTGCGTTTTGACTATCTGACCGATCGGCGATTTTTTGGTTTGCTGTATGTCTACCTCCCGCAGAACATCAGCTCCAACACAGCTGGAGTTCTTTCCGTTCCGTTCACGGCTCCAACCCCAATTCCGAGCAGCAAACATCTTCGGTAAAGGCTAAGCAGTAAACATTTTAGGCTTTGTAGGCCATATGGTCTCCGTGGCCAGGACTCCAGTCTGCCCTCGAGGGTAAATAAACCATGTCAATAAAGGGGCGTGGCTATCTTCCAATAAAACTTTATTTAGAAAGCAGTGCCAGGCCGGTTTTGGCTGGCTTAGTTTGACAATTGCGATCCTAGAAGAATGTGCTTCGTTTGGACTCCAATATGCACACGAATCCCCTGAGGGTCTTGTAAAAAGGCAGATCCTGACTCAGCAAGTGTGGGGGACCCTGAAATTCTGCACTGTTAGCAAAGCTCCCGGGGGATGTCTGTGCTGCCGGCCCGTGGACCAAACGGTGGGGAGCACCTTACACAGTGCTGGCCATGTGGCGGGGGCGCAATCACTACGTGTTTTTTGTTTTTAATTTCTTTAACATTTATTCATTTTTGAGAGACACAGAGAGACAGAGCATGAGTGGGGGAAGGGCAGAGACAGAGAGGGAGACACAGAACCCGAAGCAGGCTCCAGGCTCCGAGCCGTCAGCACAGAGCCCGACGCGGGGCTCGAACTCACGGACCGCGAGATCGTGACCCGAGCCGAAGTCGGATGCTTCGCCGACTGAGCCACCTGGGCGCCCCTGCTTGTTAAGTCATTAAGAGATAAACCGAAAAACACTCATGATCCTATTCAACACTTTTCTTGCTGCTTTTAAACCATGGGCGGCTCCCGTCGCTTTTCTCTTCAACGTATCATTTTCCGATGGAGGGAGAAAGGATCCGCGTGCACAGAGGCGTTACACGGCCCGTGTATGCAATGCAAACCTGGGGTCAGGGAAAGCCACCGCTTGACATTCACCTGACGCACGTTTCAAAATGATACTCGTTAGAATCGGCTTCATATGAAATCCCAACTCAGGACACTTGGCGGCGGGAGTCCCTTCACAGAAACCTACGTTTTGCGGGGAAGCGCACGCCCTGCGAACGCATCTCCTGCCTTCAGACTTAATTCAGAAGAGAAACCAGGGAAGTCTACACCTAGAACTGTGCTGATCGTCTTACAGAAATCCTCCCACAGAAATCCTCTAAGCAACATTTTGTCCAGCTTGCCACTGGGGAAACTGAGGCTTCAGGCGGTCCGATTATCCTTCACAACCACACCACTGGTGCGGTGAGAAGAATCCAGGCTGAAGTGCCAACAGGTAGGTCCCACAGCCAGCTGACACAGGTTTGATCGTTCAGGTTTGCCGTCGGGGGCTGGCCCCCAGCCCCCTACTCCCCAGAGATGCTAACATCTCAAGTCCCAAGTGCAGGCTACGCCATCCATAAAAACGAAGTAATGGAGTAGGGATGCTTTTAAATCAGCAGAAATGCCTTTCTCGCAATCGAGAGTTAAATTCAAATGCCTCAAGGGGCCATGCAGGGAATGTAACCTGCAGGCCTCTGGGCTTCCAGGCCCTTCCATCAGGACATGTGGGGTGTGTCCACTGAAGTCCACACCCCGGGAGACAGCACCACCCACAAGCCAGCTGTTTCTCCGCACCTGGGGCGGGGGCGGGGGGCTGTTGGCTGCAGTGAACGGGAGGGAAGAAGCCAGGTGGCCCGCGAGACACGATGGAAGGCAGGAGCCAAAAATCTGCCTGGATGCTCAACCAAACTGGATTTATCTCCTGAATTTTTCAAAATACTTAAGTAACAACAAGAGCCCCCAAGGAACGACCTGGTAAATTATCTTAAGGCCATTAAGGTTCCTATTTTTCCTTTGGAACCAGACCACCTAGATTCAGTCTGCACCTCACTCACTTCCTGCGTGACCTCAGGCAAGTTACTCAACCTCGCTGTGCCTCCAAGTACTACCTAGAAACAATGATAGCATTATACCCACTTATAGATGGAAAGTAATTCGCGGTCTAACGCAGATCTTGATAGGTGCTATTCTCCCCCTGGGGTCATCCCAATAACCTGATACAGACTGGACCGCGTAAGGAGGGCAGGAGTGGGGTGCCCCCCCCCCACACACACACACCTTTTCAAACCTAACGTAGGCCTGAGGATGACATAGAACAGGGGAAATGGTTTGGCCAAGAAGCTCAACAGATGTGCTTTTAAATTCTGGTCCACCTTATCCAGACCTCACACCCGTGAGCAAGTCCTCTGACCACGCACGGAGCGCAATGGGCACACGATGGGTACCGATGTCACCCGTGCCATCGGCATTGAACCCGTGTCCATCCTGGCTCCAGGACCGTGGCACGAAATCAAAACTTCCACGGAAGAATCAATGCCCCCTTTGTTATCCTAACAGGACGGTGCAGAGAAAATCGACAATCGGAAACAGTAACAAGGAGCACACGCTGAGCACCTGCGGCGGGCCGGGCCCTGTTCCACGCACTTCCCTGCAGTAAGTCATTTACTCTTTGCAAAGACACTAGGAGGTAGGCATGGCTATTATCCCTTCTGATGAGCTGTGTGACCTTGAGCCTCAGTTTCCTCATCTGTAAATGAGGTTAACAATAGTACCACGACCTACTGCAGTAGGCACACAGGGAAAGCTCAGTCAAGGTCACTAGCGACCATGTGCTCCTTGGAGAAGGCACTCAATGCCTCTGAGCCTGTTTCTCCATGCAGAGAGCAAGGACAGCAGTCCGGCCTAAGCCAGTCCATGGGATGTGCTCATCACACAGTAAGTGCTCAATAAACAGACCTGCTCATGGGCAGTCAGCACACAGTCTTCCCGGAGGCTCAGAACAAGCGACTTTAACCTCCCCCACTATCTCCCAGGATCTGGAGAATAGCTTTGTTGCTGTCACAGAGGGAAGAAGGCCCTGGTGAGAAGCCATCACCTCCCCCTCTCTCTCCTGGCACGTTGGAGCCGAGAGGTGCTCGAAAATCCATCTCCAGCAGATGCCTCCTTTCTCACAGGGCCAGAGAAAATTTTTGCCTCGCTTGGGGGTCCCTCGGGAGAGAAGGTGGGGACAAGGGTGGGACCTGGATGCGGAACACTGGGCCCGGGGCTCCAGTCACACCCAGCCGGGCACCGGCCGCCCAGAGCTGCTATGAGGAGCCTTTGCTCAGCCCCGTCCCATTTTCCCCTGGCATTAACCCCAGCTGCGGTGCTCTGTGCTGGGGCGTCGTGCAGGGCCGGCTGGGAGCAGGTGACGGATGAATGAATCGGTAAGTGGAAAGATTCGAACCCAGAAGCTAAAAGCCAAGGTCAGGGCAACATACTCGTTGCCTTTAGCCGAATGATGTCGGTCAACTTCTCCCGTGCCTCCCTATCCACCTCTACTGTGGGAATTACAGCCCCACCCCAGTCTGTGTTTGCAAGAATGAAGATCATACATGTAACGAACAACGTAGCAGTAAACGACCCTCAGAGGGCTCACAGCACCCTAGATGAGTCTCAGGTTCGGCTAACTCAGCCAGAGAAGGCCTGAACAGGCACCAGCATCCAATCTTCGGCCAGCACAGCTCAAAAGATCCCAGATCCAATCGCGACGTTACTCAACCAAAGAACAGATCAAATGCCCGCTCTGTGCCAAGGATCACGCTGGACGCTCCTGTTGAGCATCCTGACGACTCAGGACGCAGCCAAACAGTCGGAAAGACACAGGTCTTCACCCCTTTACAACTGAAGAAAAGGCCACCCAGCCAGTTACCCGGAGTCCCAAAGCCAACGAACGCTAGGACTGCCTTGCTCTAAGCCACCTGCTTTTTCTTCTTCCGAGAGGCAGGCGGTTAAATGGAGGCTCCGGCTTCGGGCCTCCTCTGTCCAAATCAACGCCGCCGCTCACCAGCTGGGTGACATCAGGCAGGTTGTTTAACCTGTGCCCCAGTTCCCTTGCCTGTAAAACGAGAGTTGTAACTGCAAAGACTAAGTAGGTCACTCTAAGGAAAGTATACAGTAAGTGCTCTGTAAGTGCAGCTCTCGTTACATCATAGTGCCCGGCCTGTAGGAGGGACCCAAAAAGTCGTCTGTGGGACAAATCAAGTTTGCTCTATGTGTTCCCACTGGTTGCCAGACATAGGGCAAGCCTCTGACTTAATCACTCTCTTTGGAACGACTGTGTCTCCAAGATTCTGGAAGCTGTCTGTTTTCTCCCTAACTCTGGGGGCCAGGTCTCACTGACCTGTGACAGTTTACCTTCTGATGTGGACTCTGCGAGCCCGGTATGATCCAGCCTCACACCTGCTCATCACCCACACCGGGACACCGCCCTGCCCTAGACACCCGCTCTCCTCCGCCCGGCTCAGCCCTGGAGGCCAGCTCCGGTCTCCGGTCCTCCACAAAGCCTCCCTGCCCACTCGAGGTCACACACAGGAGGCCACATCTGCTCCACAGACGCACTGGGTTTGGACCGCGCTCTTCGGGGTTTTTAAATTAATGGCCAGTGTTACCGTCGAGAGACTAGCAGGGCCAAAGAGAAGCTGGTAAGGGTGGCCCCTCTAAAAGCTGGCGTCAGCGTCCCCACCCTGCCCATCCCCCTCTTTACAAGGCTGGGTCAGGCCGTCTTCCCTCTGAAGGGAGGCGAAGTCTCCGCGGGGACGGGCAGGGTGGCTCAGCCCTGGGGACTCAGGCCTTTCCCAAGACTACAACCACACCCGTGCTTCCCGACCACAGCCAATCTCTCAAGTAAACCAGTTAGCCCGGCTTTCAAGATACACCCAGAATCCAACCCTTCTGGTGCCCTCCGCCCCGAACCCTGGCCCAGCCACACTCCCTTCTCACCTGGACCGCGGCAGCACCCATCCCCTCCTCCCGCTTCTTCCGCGGGCCCGTCATCAGTTCTCACCCACGCAGCAGCCACAGAGATGCCCAGAAAACCAAAGTCACACCCCGTCCCTCCCAGCTCCCACCTCACCCAGAATGAAAGTCCTCTGCGTCCCCAGCCCATGCACGCTGGGCCCAGATGGCCCCTCAGCCGGGAGCACTCACCCCCCCAGCCCCCCTGCACCTGCCTTTTCCTCCTTTCTCTCGTCCTTTGCTCGGATGCCACTTCTCACGAAGGCCGATCTGACCCCTCCCAATATCCCAATTCCCCTTGGCCTGGTCATTTTCCCATGGTACTTATCACCTTCCAACATACTATTTAACTTTCCTACTTAGTAGATTTATTGTTTATCTCCCCGCAGCCAGAACGTCAGCTCCACGGGGGCAGGAATTTCTGTTTTGTTCACAGCCACATTCCCAGCGCCTGGAACGGTGCCTAGCACATGGAAGGTGCTTGGTAAATATTTCAAACAAACGGATGAATGAGTAAAGGAACCTCTAGGGTCTCTCTGCCTCAGAAGCTCGAGCCACCTGGCTTTCCTTTCCCTCTCCAGGAAGGCCAGACTGAACCCTCCGGAGGACCAAACACAGTAGCTTCTAGACAAATTAGCATCTGTAAGACCGGCTTCCTGTTTCTTATCTTAAAAGTGGAGGGGACTGGGGGGGGGGGTGCTCACCAAGCACAAAATTGGGTTATCCGCCTAGAAGCCCACGTGCACAGCCACTTGCCAAAGGAGACTGCTCACTGTGACGACGGCAGCTTCGCCCCGTAAGGAGAAAACTCCACCTGGCTTCTTTCTGCCCTTTCTGAGACATAATTCAAAGTGAGTCGTGGAGAGTCGAAAGGCTAAAATCCAACGGGATGAAAAGCACAGCCTCGCAACAGATGAAAGCTTGGAGACCTGGCTGGCCTCCTCCGGATGGAGGCGAGGGGAGGGGTAACCTGAACAGGTGCGCCCCTGGCCTCTGCTCCCCACCCCGCGGAGCTCGAAGCTGGTCGGGGTTCCCCCTCGTGAAACAGAGATTGGGTTTCTGCATCGGTAAGGGCTTTCTCCTAAAGGAACCACCCATGTTTTTCCCATATGTCTGAACATCTGTTTGAAAGAATGGTCTTTGGAGATGTGTACCCAGGTTAAACACTCTCATTTTGCTTACTTTCTAACTGAAAGGATGCCTTTCCAATTATTCTTTTAGCTGAAAACAAGTCCCAGGGAGTGGGAAGAATAACATGTTTTGAAAGCCCAGCACAAGGATGGATAAGGAATACGACAAAGTGTCCTCTTCCATGCAGAAATATGGCGAAAGGGTCCGGAAGCAGGCCGGGACAGGATTCCATGGCAATGGCATTATACAGGCCACTATCGACCGGGGTGTGATTAGATCCCACAAGCTGCAGAGCTGTGTAAACGCTGGAAAGCCCAACTTTGCACAGCAGCCTGTGCACGGAAGTTTTGTCCACCAAAGGACCCCGGCATCCTGCCCTGAAACAGAACGAGGAAACGATAGCTGGATTCTGCCAATGGGCACGGGGCTCTTTCAAGGTGAGTCAGGTGGTTCCCTTCCTCATCCGATCCTTGCGGGTCAAAAGTCAGGCCACAGAATGGAGATTCCCTGGTTCCTCAGAAAGCGCCATAAGCTTGTTCAATTTCAAAGGGGTTGAAAGCTTTATAAAGGAAACAACGTGAGCCTGGCTGCGAACACTACCCCCTTCCCTAACCAGACAATTCTTAGAAATTGTACAAATATAGCCTCCCGCTTATCTCCCTGTCTATTTGATAAACCTTGAAGCAGCTCAGGGCCTCATTTGCCCCAGAGGACATCTGCCCTGAGCCGAATCTCACACAAGGTTTGATTTTTGCAGCCAAAACTTAACAACCAGAAGCTTCACATGAAAATTCAGAGTCTGAGCTTCTCCCGAAAAGAACCTATAAACCCTGGCAATGCTGGACCCACGGTCCCACATGGTACACCCAGCGGGGGCTGACTAGCGGCTGCCTCCTCGAGATGAGGTGCACGCTCTGCTGTCTTCTCCTAAGAAAATGATTCCTCCCCCAAGTCTTCCGACATGACATAGGACAGCATCCTGTACCCAGGGGCCCCTTCGCCTCCCACATCTAGGCCAGAACGGAGTCCTGAAGGTGACACCGTAGAATCCCTCCCCTCCCCGCCCCTCCCACTGCTGCCTTGTCCCCAGCACCTCCGTCTTCGTCTGGGACCACCGTAGCCCATCAAATTCATCCCCCTGCTCCCTTCCTTACCCCTTCTAACCCACACCCGAGAAAGAGGCCGGAAGGACCCTACAAACAGTAAATCAGCATCACCTTCCTCCCGCACTTAAAATTCGTTACTCCCTTCCCCTGGAATAAAACCCAAGCTCCGCACCTTGGCTTATGAGTCCTGCACAGTGTGGCCCCGCCAACCCATCAGCCCCCAAGCTAAACTCAAGTGGCACTGGCCCTCCGTTAGCCCCTCAGACACACCAAGTTCCTCCCTGCCTCAGGACCTTTGCACACACCGTACCTTATGCCAGGAACACTCACCCACCACTACCCAGAGAGACCAAGAAACAGAGAGAAGAAGGGCATCATTCCTCATTCGCCGGCTCTGTCACCTGCTCTAGGTCACAGGTGGTAAGTCACATCCTCAGCAAGACTCCCTTCTACAGCAGACAGAAGTATTCTCTTGGCATGGCTGCTTTGGTTGAAGTTGTAAGTTGTAAATTTATGTTGTAAATCCAACAGATGGGCTCCCCCACCGCTCAGCATGTCTTGCCCTAGGGTCCAGGTGTCATTCCAGATTGCCCTCATCTGCCTCCCTGAGCCACTCACAGCTCAGCAACGGTCAGGCCAAGCCATTCTGGTCTACTCTGCACCTCCGGTGCCCCCAGAGCTCCATCAGGGCAGAAACTGTATTCATCCCGCCCATCATGATATTATCAGCACTTAGCGCAGTGCCTGGCACACAGCAGGTCCTCAAGAAAATAGCTGCCAAATGAAGGAGTCAGGAGATCTGAAAGCATTTAAGGTTTAGAACAGACTTCCTTCCAAGACCAGGTGACATTCGAGAGGGGGGAAGAAAAAACACGACGCCAAACAGGGCATATGCTTAAGATTTTAAATTTTATATGTAAAGAAGTGAAGGGGTCTTGTACTCATTTTATTTTCTTATAAAGAGGAGCATAAAACCACTAGGCGTGCAAAAAAAGTGAAGTTTTATGGTGCAGTAAATAAAAAAGAGGAGGGTGGGGACCAATCATTGAGGGGGGAAAGGAGCCGTGGTATAGTGCAGAAATAGAAACAGATGTAGAGATAAGAGACAGATCAAGAGAGAAACCAGCAGAAGCATCTAGGCAAAGTACAAAACAGGGCTACGCTGCTCTTCTGGGAACGAAAGGGCAACCCTCCTAATTTCGAAAGGGGTTTTCATTCCTACCTACAGGGTAAGAGCACTTGTCCCAAGTCCCCTCTCCAGTTTTCAAAGGTTTTTAAAAACCGACTTACTACGCTAAAAATCAGTGGTTAGCACATTGCATTTTGAAGAGAACACAATCTATTCAAATAATTAAAAAAAAAAAAAAAAAAAGACTCCACTTGGTATCTTTAGAGAATGTGGCCGCAAACCTTGAAGTCATGCACTGGGTTTTCAAAGTTATGAGCGAGAAGAGGGATGGCTCCTTGGGGGCTGTCAGAAGAGGGGCATGAACTTCAACACAGCTCAGCAGAGGTCTTTCGAATTGCACATCCAGCCCGTTCCCTTCTCTGGAACGTTCCACGGCCCCAGCCTTAAACGAATGGGTAAGCAGAGCTTAGCCCACCGCACGTGGTCCAACCTCTCTGGCCAAGCCAACTGGGCCAGTGGGCCTTCCCAACCAGGCCAATTAGAATCTCCCTGAGAAATCACAATTTGGGCCCCAAAAAGGCGGTGCGGGGACAGCACATAAAATTGACAGGCAGGAGGTGTGGGCGTTTTTCCCCCCAGGCTTTCTCTGCCTGGTAAGAGTGTGGAGTCGGGGGAAGATGGTCTGAAGAGAGACGTGAAAAATCAGGAACGTTGTAACACAGAGACAGCCAGGCCCGTGGGTCCAAATCCCAGGCCCATTCGACAGCTCTGACCTTGAACAAGTTCCTTGACATCTCCTTGACCTAACTGCAACCTGCTTTTAGGGCTCCTTTAAGGATTAAATAAATTAACACACACGGCATTGGAACAGGGTCTGATACACAGTAAATGCACGCTGCACAGTAACTATTATGATCATTCTGCGCAACCCTAAGCTCACGAGGCTGAGAATTTCTCGCTGTTTTGTACACACCCAGCCCAGAGCCTAGAACCGTGCCCGGTACACAGAGGTGCTCAACCAGTGTTTGTTGAGTGATCGGGCCATGAAGATACCACCCAGCCCCGGGAGGACAGAGACCCCGGACAGAGCCTGCTAACTTTTCTCCTGATCGCAGCTCCTCCTCCCACAGGGCGATCCGGCCGGGTCTCGTCAAAGCCCCAAGTCAGATCACGCTTCCTTCCTGCTTTTCACGTCTCAGGATAAAGCCAAACTCTCCCCGCTGGCTACCCCAGGCCCTGCACACTCTGGCCCCTGCCTCCCTCCCTCCCTCCCCTTCCTTCTGGTCCTTCATGCTCCAGTTATATTTGGCCTCCTTTGCTCCTCTAACGTGATTCCCTCTACTTCCTTCTGCCTCCAGGCACCTGCACCTGCCGCTCCCACCCCCCCCCCTCCTCAGCCCCAGCCTGAGGGAAATCTTAGCATGTGTTTTCCCCTCGTTTCCACTGGCTCCTGCATTTTACACGCCCAGAGCCTCACGCTCGTTTCCTGTGTGCGACTTGCCATTGTGTGTACTTCTACCATTTGTGTGTGACGATTTAGCCGACGACTCTGGCTCCTAGACCGTGAGCTCCAGGAAGAAAGAGCTCATAGCTTCTTTTTTATCCTTCACTGTATTTTCGTAGCAAGCACGGTAGATGGCAAAAAGTCGGTGCTCAACACATACTTGCAGAGGGAATGAATCCACTTGCCGAACGGGTTGACTGAACAAAGAAGTAAATTGGGGACCGATCTCAAGTCTGGCTTCTTTCTCAGTTGAGTCTCCTAGCCTGGCTTTGCAGTCGTAGCCTCCTCATACGGTCCCCCTCTTCTAATCTGCCCTGCCATTGCTAAACAACACAGACGCACTTTGACTCCAACACACAGAGTAACACCACCCTCTGAGCCAGGAAGCCCCGTCCTAGAATAGATAAGCCTAGACCGATAATGACACGAAGACTTCCCTTCCCAGAAAACAATTTTCATGCATGCCAGAGCGAATGGTGCCAGACCAGCCCTCCCACCGTAAACAACTATAAGTCGGGACAAACATCTAGAAGTCAACAACTTTCAGGCACTGGACAGCAGGCAGCCTAAGACTGTGGCCACCAAGGGAAAGGAAACACAGGAGCCCATGTCCCCTCCAGCTCCCTGCCTGAGGACAGCTTCCACACCACCGGCATGGAGTCACGTCTGCCAAGCACCCAAAAAGGTTATTGACACAGTATGGCAAACACCTTGGACTTTCCACAGATCCGCCATAACAAAATGTAAAATCAAGTCTACACAAGTATAACGTGGCCAGTCAGCTGCTGCATCGCCTTTAAAGGAAGATAAAAAAATCCAGAGTCTCTCTGTCCAGTAAATATATCATCATCACAATATTAGAATAGAGTCAACAATTACTAAACACGCAAAGAGAAAGGAAGGTGTGGCTCACGGTCAAGGAAAAGAAGCAATGAATAAACACAAATGGCAAAATAGCTGTGATGGCAACTCCAGAAAAAGCAACTGCCAGGACGTGGAAGTTCCTATTATTATCACAAAAGTCCTTAACCAGGTGTATACACCCAAAGCACCTATGGAGATTTCAGAGATTTTGGATTTTTGTTTGTCTGCTGGTCTCGGCTCTACTCATGTTATTCAATGTCTCATTAAGTAGTTTCAGGGGATGCTTAGGAATCTGCCTTTTTCACAACCTCTCTAGAGGCTCTCATGCATACTACATCAGATTCTTATTGTAGAATACATCCACCTTAAGGCAAATACAAATAAAAGTTAAATTTATACGTATTGAAGGTTCTGCTTAATTGAGTTGGTTGGTGGGCACCAATCAGCACTCCCTGGTTGAACAGATTACACAACTAAGAAAGATAATTTCAACTTGAATTATTTTGCAGAAAAATGCACACTTCTCTACTTATTTCGACTGAAAGAAAAACTGAGGTTAAACCAAAAGCCACAGACATAAAAGATAATGATTAAAAAGAAAAAACTGGAGGAAATGCTCATGGTATAATATTTTAAAAATCAGAAAACCAGTTATTATAACATCAAACATTTAAATGTATATGAATAGACATTGCCATGTTTGCGAACAGAAAAAAAGGCAACAAGAAATAGGTCGAAATGCTGATAGTATTTCTGTTACGTTTAATTTTAATTTTCCCCTATTTTTCTATACTTCACAAGAGTATATGGATTTTCCTCAGTGGACTCTCCTCTGAAATTTAAACACAAAATAACGGCTTCTGAAACCTTCTGTCAACACACAAACCCCTGCAAAACTCTAGCAATTTTTCAATCAGAAAGAGAAGAGAAGAAATAACTTAAGAATATCATTTCTATCCTTATTCAGCTCAGGAAGACTTTCTTCTCTGGTCTCTGAGTAGCTGGACTAGTTTCTGATCCTACTAATTCCATCTCAAATTTCCCATCTGTTAGACGAGTAGGAGGCCGAGACACATACCACAACCCAACAAATAATAGGCAGTGGCTGAGCGAAAACAGCTCACTTAATAGAAATGAAGGACACAAAAAGGAAAAGAATTCAAGTCCATACCTGAACGACAGGGTGGCCACCAGTTGGAGCTTTGACAGCCCCTCGGCTGCCTTCTGTCTCATAGTGGGCCCGGTGATGTGGCTTGGGCTGCACCTCAATCCGCAGCTCATAGGACCCCGACTGGTGGGAGAGTGGCCACTCAAGCGGAGGGAGGGATGCGGTCACTGGAATACTGAAGGAGGAAACAGAATCAGTCGTGTGTACGAGAAATCAGAACCAGTCGACCTGGGGGGTCAGTCGGTTGAGCGTCCGACTTCGGCTCAGGTCATGATCTCACGGTCTGTGAGTCTGAGCCCCACGTCAGGCTCTGTGCTGATAGCTCAGAGCCTGGAGCCTGCTTCAGATTCTGTGTCTCCCTCTCTCTTTGACCCTCCCCCATTCATGCTCTGTCTCTCTCTATCTCAAAAATAAATAAACATTAAAATTAAAAAAAAAAAAAAAAAAAAGAACCAGTCGACCTGTACAATAAACGTAAATGGTCCCTTTTCTGAAAAATCATGTCAGAGGGAACAGAAGTAAAGTACTGGCTGTTGGAAAGCACATATTTCTCAGACAGGATAGGTAGGATTCTACTCAAGTGAGAGATCTTTGTCTTTGTTTTCTCTTCTACCTTTGATGAAAACAGTGTGACTGACATGTCAGTTTGTGAAGCTAATTTCATTACATGTGAGTTCTAGCATATTTCTAAATGTTACCACTCCTTTTCCTCTGGGAATTTTGAGGAGTACCATCTCCTTCCTCTAAAAATCACCCCTTATCCAGAATGTTCTCCCTTTCCAAAGGAGTAAGCGTGGGAGAAATTACCTGAAGTGGAAATCAGGAGCCCATGTGTGTCACAGATGTGCAATGTGACCTTAAGCAAGTAACCTCACCTCTTTTATCTCCAGTGTCTTAAAATAACATATCAAATGGACCAGATGGCACCTGAGAGTTGTTTCAGTTCTTATTTCCAAGTCTGATGCTCTCGATTAAAAGCTGCATTTAAGGAGAGACCATTTCTAGTCACAGCCATTGGCTCTCAGGACCAGTAAAGAACATCTAACCATAGAGAAGTGTCTGATTTTGGTATGGATGAGTCAAACCACCCGGACCCCTAAGTTTAAAGGAAGAGGAGAAGTCAAGAACATGACTGGAGTTACCCACCCGTGTTTAAGTCCAACCTCCACCTCTAGCTACTTTGAGCAGATGCCTCTATTAAGTTTCCATGGGCCTTAAGTTTCCTCCATTGTGAAATGGAGCTACGGAGATCACATGAAGAGCTTAGCACAATAACTACTCAATAAATATCAAGCTATAATCATGTTTCCCTGTATATACACTCCATATTTCAAACTTATCTCCTATACTCTAATTTACTTGTGGTTATAGTATTAGATGTATAGGCCTTTACATCTGAAGTTGTAATGACAGCCATTAAGTTTCATTTTCTTATAGAATCTTAACCCTTCCCAGCACACCCAACAGGTACTTGACACGTGGTTAGAATCATGTAATTAAAGACTTGGCTGAGGTCTTAATGATCTACCTAGACCACTCCTTCAGAGTCTTAGGGAACACAGATATTTTCCCAAGATTACAAGGCTCCAACTTATGTCTCTTGACTCTCAGTCCAGGGCTCCATGCACGTCTCCATGCCACTAGAGATATGCTACTTCTTATCTTACTGATTTATTTAACATAGGGCCAAGCAAATATCTCACTTATAGAATGGCTCTGGAACAATACTCGATATTTGATCGGTTCTCGGTCAGTAGTCAAGTGGGTGGGTGGGTAGATGGCTGGATGGCTCAATGAAAGAATAAGTGAGTGAGCAGTCTTATTCCAAAGAAGCCCCGCATATTCAAAGTCGCTTCAAAGTTGCAAAAGCATGGATTTGTGTCACTATGTCCTGATTTTGTACATGTGGCGCCAATCATTAATCCAATCAGGATATTCTTTTCCACTAGGCCCGGAGCTTCTAAAAGCTACCCTTATCAACTGGACTTAGGGAAGCATTTGCAACGAAACCAATTTCATTCCTCCTCCATCACAGCAGTACCAAGGGCAATGCAGTGGGACCCCATAAACCACCAGTGCTGGAGTCCAACTCGAACATGCAGTCCAACTTCAAATTATGTCATCACAATGCAAGCAAATCTCCATCTCTTCTTTGCAACTAGATCACCTCCCGAAGCCCCCCCTTGCCCTGAAGTCTTAGAGCATCCACCTCAGTTTCAGTCTCAACATGCCTTCTAGCTTCTGCCTGCAGCCAAGGTGCCATGTGTCTTACACACTCACACTTTCATCGTGCGAGTTAATTTTTTTTAATTTGCAAAATAAGGCTCATAAAAATGTCACTTCACCCCTGTTCTAATATCTTTTGAAGTATCAAAAATACTCAGGGAGGAGAAGACCCAGTGGGCTATCTCCGAGTATCAACTTCAAATTTTGTTTGGTTCCGGAACAAGTCTTTGACGACTACAATACGATCTTAAGAATTAGACCATCAGAGCCAATGTGAAATTCTGCATTTGAATTCCAGCCCTCAGCCCCACACACCCGGAGACAAATGTTATCATGAGACTTCCCTGAACGTCCTATCTTCTTGACCTTACAGAAAACTGTCACAAATATCTCATCAGCTGGCACAAATTGGCCCTCGTAGGGACTAAAGTGGTCAGTATCGTTTGGACCAAGAGTAGAGAAGGAAGGACAAACGATAAAGTCTTTATAAAGTCTCAGACAAATGCAGCACAATCATATTTTATATTCATGTTCCTCCCCAATCTCAACCATTAAGTAAACCACGTTTCACAGACTGGTCTGTAGCAGAAAGAATAAGGAGTCAAGAATTTAAGATTCTAAGTTTCCAACTCTGTCACTGACTAGCTGGGTGACCGTGGCCACGTCCGCTCGCCTCACCAAGCCCAGGCTTCTCGACCTGCAGCAGGCGCTGGCCCTGATCAGCATTTCCTATGGTGGCTCCATACGACTTTGGTCACAGAACTCAGAGCCCCGTGGCCAAACGGCCTTTGAGATTACTGCACGTTCTGTCCGCAGCTGGGAGTGGCCCCTGCATAAAGATATCCGTTTAACTCTGTTAAACTCAGAATCTCCTTTTCTAAGGGACACCTATCGACCTGTGATGGCACCGGTGTTCTCAGAACCGCTCGGGAAGAAGGGCCAGACTGGAAGGCCCCTGTGGTCCAGTTTGGTCTGGTGTGGGATAAGCAAGGCCCGGGGGACAGAGCCCTCGACTACTCTCACCTCATCAATCACAACAGCTCCACCATGATCTATTTTGGTGTTCAATTTAGTATTTGCATAAAAAAAAAACAGTTTCCCATTTGCTAAAAGCAAACGCTCTGAAGAATCAACGTCCTCATCCTATTACCGTATGGTTTTCAAAGTGTCAGGATGATTTTGAGCTTCGTTTTCATGGAACGTCATGTGCTTCTAACCTCTGGGCGCCTCATTTTTCTTAGCATCCAAATGAAGATAAAAATAATACCAACTAGATTTACTGGAGAATAAAATGATACGTGGGCGATACTTAGAGTTGTGCCTAGCACATAGCAAGCATCCTCAAATGCTGGTGATTATCACGGTCACTGTCATTCCTCTAACAACCAGTGGGAGCTCAATCTTCTAGGACAAGGCTCATCCAGGAGAAAGTACTTTCTAAAGTGCCTCCCTGATAAGAAGATTCCCCTCTGAAACACAGCAGCTGCCCCTTTCTTTTCACTCTTACTTTGTGCAGGCTTGGTGCCAAGAATTTCATATATATCCTCACACCTTGCAAAAAAACAAAAAATGAACGAAAAAACAACGAGGTGGGGACTAACCCACAGGGAATGAGCCAAGGTTTAGTAAGGTGCTCAGTGAGAAAGGGGATCCTGATTGATTAGCAATGTCTGCCTTGGGCACGGCATCCCAAGGATGCTGGATGAGAAAGCTGTCCTGCACGACTAGCGATGCCTGTCATGGACACGGCAGGGGGGCAGCACCAGACATGCCCAGGATCACACAGCCCCCGAGGGGTGGAACCAGGACTCAAACCCGGTCCCTGGAGACCCCAAAGCCTACACACCGCCATCTACAAGCAGCGCTTCGGCTTCCCACGATTTCAAGCTCCTCGAGGACAGCAGATGCGAAAACCCACCAATTCCTCTTAGAAGAGGCTGGTAAATGCCCCGTATAAAGGCTTGCTCTGTGCTTCCCAGAACGTCCCCTCCACGGAGGCAGAAATTTCTGCCCGCTTTGTTCACCACGGTCTCCCCAACGCCCACAACAGTGCCCGCCTGGCACACAGCAGGTGCCTGATAAAACCCTGCCGCCGGAACGAATGCGCGAACCGGCCAGGGGCCATCACAGGCATGCTCCCGACCACCTGGGGAGCTAGGGGGGCCCACGGAGAAACCACAGCTGGGAGAACTGAACCCCCCCCCCCCCACGCCCGCCAAGGTCTGGCAGCCAGGAGGCGGGAGGGCCTGGGTGTGGATGCGGCCTGTCCCAGACGCTAAAGCACCACGCCCCCCCACCCCTCCCCCCCCCGGGGAAACCGGTCCCCTAGGAGCCCCGCTCACCTGCAGAGGGGAAGGGCGGGCACCAGCTGCTTGGGCCACGTGGGCGGCATCAGCAGGATGGACTCGGGGGCCGAGTTCCTCCTCTCCTCCTGCTCGCAGGGGCCCAGAAATTCCACGGCGGCCGGGTACAGGTGGCGGGGCAGGCCAGCCTTGGGCGGGGCGGCGGACACGGGCGCCGGCTCGGGGCTGGTCTTCCACATCTTGGGCGGGATGCCGCAGGGCGAGTCGGCGGCGAGGCTGTTCAGGGCGTCCATGAGGACGGCGGAGCCGGCCGCGGCGGGGTAGCCGGCGGGGGCGCCGTCGTCCCGGGGCTGCGGCGAGGGGCTCCGGGAGCGCTGGGGCGAGGCTCCGGGCAGCGGGGCGACCGGGGCCCCGGCGCACGAATGCCTCCGCTTGGCGCCAGGCGACGAGGAGCGGGAGGCCGGACGGGGCGCGGGCGAGCGGCGGCCCAGGCAGCTGTCCTCAGCGAGGCCGGTTCGAGGTGACATTATTGGCGAGGTTCTGGGGGAATAATGAGCAGGGATGTTTTGAAACTGGGGGCACAGGTCGTCGGGCCCGCCGTTATTGGGCGAGACGCAGGGCGAGGTGTAGGGGGAGAAGGTGTCGGAAACGAAGCTGGCAGAGGAGCCGCTGCTAGCCGGGCTCAAGCAAAGCGGCTCGCGGTAGCCCTCGAAGCCGGGCACGGGCAGCGTGAACCGCGGGCTGGCGGCCGCCCCGGCCAGGGCCGGCTGCTCCCCCAGCAGGCCAGCGTCTCTCCCGCGGAGGGGGCCCCCTGCCTGCATCAGTTCGTGAGATGGAGTGATCTCGATCCGAGGGCTCAGGCCCGAGGCCCCGGCTGGCTGGGCCGCGCTCAGAAAGTTCTGCGGCCCTACCCTATCCGGCTCTCCGAATCTGCCGGGGGGCTCGCCCGGGAGACTGGGGAGGGGGCTGTATGGCTTGAGGCCATAGTCCAGGACATCATCGGGGTATGCGAGTCCGGAGGGTGGGCTGGCGACCTTATGTGCATTCGGTTCTTCTGGAAAGAGAAGGGGGGGGAGGGAGGGGTCTTTTTAAGCCTCTAAAACAGAACTCCCGGGCAGAACAATCCCAGATCGGGTTTTGGCTCCTGTTTTTCTTCTTTGTTTCCTTAATAATCCCCCCCACCCCGCCCCGCCCCGCCGCCCGTGCCAAACCCCCGAGCTGGAACCTCCTTCCCTCACCAGAGGAAAGTGAGGCCGCTTCCTCCCCGATTCCTTGAAGACAGAGATGGAAGCGGAAAGATTTCAGTGCAGGTGCACAGAGCACAGCTCATCCAAGCCACGCTGCCCTAGCCAGAGGCCCGGCAGGACGCGCCGGGCCAATGACGTCCCAACTTTTGGCTCAGGGGGACCCTGGGAAGAAACGCGTTTTTACTCCACGACTCGGTTCACGCCCTCTCTACTGGAGCCTGAAACGAAGCTTCGCAAAAACAGTACTTACCCTCACCTTTCCTCTTGTCTGGGGTTATTTGGTTTAAGTGCTGGTCACAAGTCACTGAACAGATTTCCTGGCCCACCAGTGGGTCAGGACCCACGGTCGGAAAACCAGGGACGCAGGCTCGTTTCAACATTTTTGCACGTTTGGTACAGCCACGGGACGCACAGGCAGACTGCACCGGCTCTGAGTCCCAGGAGCTCCGGGTTCAGACCCCAGCCGCTCACGCTCAAGGGTAACTGGTGGCTTCGTTTAAAACCAGGACCCCTGAGTCGCATCTTATCTTGGGCCATTTTAAAGACGAGGAAACTGGGGCCCAGGGAGGGGAAGGGATTCACCCAGAGGCACAGAGTCAGCAGGATGAGAAATCCCACAGACCAGCCCCTTGGTCCTCAAAAGGCAGAGCCACGGCTAAACGGTGTCCCAAACCATAAAAAAAGCAGCGGATGTGGAAGGACCGGATTTTTCTTTCGTAGCGGCCTTCTGTCTAAGGTTCCCGCTGCCACCTCAAAGGACGGACTCTGGAGAGTGGATTTAGGGAGGGAAGGAGCTGTTCCGCCCAGCACCCTGACCCTGGGGGAGCTCCTTCTCTCAGTAGAGGCTCCTTCTCTCAGTAGAGGCCCCTCCCCCCTCCCTGTGGGGGCTTGGTTCAGCCTGACCCCTCTAAATCGCCTTCCTACACCCAAACCATAGCGAGTCCTAACGACCCTACTGTCAAAACAGAAGCCACACGGGGCGCCTGGGTGGCTCAGTCGGTTAAGCGTCTGACTTCGGCTCAGGTCATGATCTCGCGGTCCGTGAGTTCGAGCCCCACGTCGGGCTCTGTGCTGACAGCTCAGAGCCTGGAGCCTGTTTCACATTCTGTGTCTCCCTCTCTCTCTGACCCTCCCCCGTTCATGCTCTGTCTCTCTCTGTCTCAAAAATAAATAAACGTTAAAAAAAAAAACAAAAATTTAAAAAAAAAAAAAAAAAAAACAGAAGCCACATTTGCACCACAACCCCCCTGGCCTAAGACGCCGGCCCGTCCTCTCTCGCCTGGACTTCGGTCACCTCCTCCCTGGGCTCCCCCCTTCTGTCGTCACCCCCTCCAGTCTGTTCGCCGTGCAGTAGCCCCTTGACGTGCCCGCCTGCAAAACTTTAAAGGCTTTCCCAAATGTGATCTGAAGCCCCCGAGCCCCGGTCTGTCTCACTACTCGTACCTGCCCATTTTCCCAGCCTGACTCAGCAACGGCCCCGCTGACCTCTTCTTCAGATATCTCCCGCCTTCAAGTTCAAGTGCCGTTCATTCTGCTGGAAACCCTCCCCCCCCGAGATCTTCACATGGCCGCTTCCCTGAATTCCTTCATGTGTCTGTTCAGCCAACGCTTCCTTAGATTGGCCCATCAGAAAGACCCCCTCCATCCCCACCTGTCACTCTCCACCCCTTTTCCCTAACACCCGTTGCCAGCTGACACATCAGATATTATCTGTTTAGGGAGTCTCATCCTGATAGATCAGGGGCAGGCAAACGGACCGTGTTTGTAAATAAAGTTTTATTGGAAAGCACCCATTCCTGTTTGTTTACATACGGTCTGTGGCTTGTTTTTGTACTACAGCGGCAGTTGACGGGGGCGCCCGGGTGGCTCAGTCGGTTGAGCATCCGACTTGGGCCTCAGGTCATGATCTCACGGTTTGTGAGTTCAAGCCCCGCGTCTGGCCCTGGGCTGACAGCTCACAGCCTGGAGCCGGCTGCGGATTCTGTGTCTCCCTCTCTCTGCCCCACTCGTGCTCCTCTCTCTCTCAAAAATAAACATTAAAAATTTTTAAAAACAATAGCCACGTGGATAGTTGCAATAAACACTCTATGGCCCACAAAGCCTAAAATGTTATCTGGCCCTTTATAGAAGATAGTCACCCACGTGCTGGACTCTATGCTCCACGGGTGCGGGAACCGTATCTATCAAGGTTCAGCACTGGGTGCCAGACACCTAGCACGGGCTGTCCATAAACATTTGCTGAGTGAGCAAACAATGGAAGAATCCTGTCCAAGGTTCATGCAGCCAGAAATGGGACCTCTTCCTCAAGTTGGATGCCTGGCCCTTACCCTGGGGAGCCAAGATAGCTGCACGGGTGATCCTCTGCCTCCTCGGTGTCCTTTCTGGACCATCGTGGAGTAAATGCTGCCTGGTTTAGCTGAGCTGATCTCATGGGGTCCAGAGGGTACCCCCTACCCAGGTGAGAGCCCCGAAACGGCTTCTCACAGGTCTTAGGGTAAAGATGAACGATCTCAACTAGGCCAGCCAGGCCAGGCCCTGCCTGCCACCTCTAGCCTCACCTCTCTCTACTCTCCCTTGGACTCCAGCCAAACTGTCTTTCTGTTCTTAGAAAGCACCTACCTTCTTTCTGCCTCAGGACCTTTGCACTTGCGGTGCCCTCTGCCACAACTGCCCCTCCCCCACCCCACCCAAGCCCCTTCTCTACATAACTAAAGCCGCTCATTCCTTCCAGCTAAAGTGTCGTGTGTGCTGGGGAAGGCTTCCTGATCTCCTTGGCTAGATCACAGACCACTCACGTTTCTCTGTTCTGTCCCTACACTTCCCGAAATTCCAATTAAGAAATTGTGAAGTTGTTTATTGCCTGCCTCTCTTCCAACCTCCAGCTCCATCCCTACCAACAGGAAATTCCATAAGGGCTCTCTCACCCCTTAGGGTATCCTAGCACCTGGACAGCCCCACCCAAAATATGTGTGGGTTGGCTGAATTTTAAAAAAAGGGGGGGAAGGGGAGTTCAGAAAAGTCTATGTGAAATATTTCAACTACTACTCAAAGATGCTAATATCCAACCCAAACGGTAGAAAGATCTAACCTCAAGAGAAGGCAATTCGTTAACATCTACCAAAATTCCAACATACCTATCTTTGGAACCAAGCAATGTAGCTTTAGAATTTATCTTGCAGGGGCACCGGGTGGCTCAATTAAGCCTCTGACTTTGGCATAGGGCATGATCTCACGGTTCGTGGGTTCGAGCCCGTCATCAGGCTCCACACTGACAGTGCGGAGCCTGCTTGGGATTCTCTCCCTCTCCTCTCTCTGCCCTTCCCCCACTTGCGCGTGTGTGCACGAGCTCTCTCTCTCCCAAAGATAGATAAAACTTAAAATTTATTCCATGATAAACCCTCATATGTGCAAAATGAAGTGTGTGGAAGATTAGTTAATACTGCCCTGTCGGTAATCCCAAAAGACGGGAAGCAATCTAACGTCCATCAGTTGGGGATGGGTTGAATTCCAGTTTGTTCCAACAATGGGCTATACGAGGATGCCTGGGTGGCTCAGCCGGTTAAGCATCTGACTCTTGGTTTTGGCTCAGGTCATGATATCACGGTTCGTGGGTTCGAGCCCCACATCAGGCTCTGTACTGACAGCGCAGAGCCTGCTTGGGATCCTCTGTCTCCCTCTCTCTCTGCCCCTCCCCCACTCACGCTGGCTCTCTCAAAATAAACAAACTTTAAAAAAGCAAAAACAGGGGCAGCTGGGTGGCTCAGTCAGTTAAGCAATCAACTCCTGATTTCAGCTCAGGTCAGGATCTCACAGTTTGTGGGTCCGAGCCCTACGTCAGGCTCTGCACTGACGGTGTGGAGCCTGCTTGGGATTCTCTCCCTCTGTCCCTCTCTCTCTCTCTCTCTCTCTCTCTCTCTCTCTCGCTGCTTCTCACCTGCTCATGCACTCAAACTCTCTCTCAAAAATAAACTTAAAAAGGTTGTGAGCTGCTATGAGGTACAGTTTACAGCAAGTGTAAACGTTTAAAACAAAAAACAATGCTGCTATATAAAGGGTTTAAAAAGTTCTTTCAGCCTTGATATGAAATGACCACAAGACACAGGGTCAAAGAAAAGCAAGGTACCTACAGTATGCACAGTACAAAAACAGAGGATAAGAGAATGTACACACACACACACACACACACAGCTGCTGGGTGTTCAGCCTCTCTCTGCAAGTTATAGGTAACAGGGACTTCTTCCAGGGAAAGGAACTAAGTCATCAGGCAGGGGAGGCACGCCCAAAAGAGATTCTGTTTCCTGTATTACCCTGAGAAAAGAAACACAATTCCCAAAAGAATCAGGTTTTTATTTTATTTTAAAGGTGATGGGGCCTAGTAGGATACACGGCAATGACACCTTGGTTTAAGATGCAGGAAACTGAAACCTAGCCCTATGCTGCCACCAACCAGCTAAGTGACCTTGGAAGAGACCCTCACCCCGACTCCAGGTCTCAACCTGCCCATTCATAACAGGACAGCACTAAACCAGATCCGTTTCCTTGGTCACTTCTGGCTGGGATTTTTCTAGCTAGCGTCTGTAGGTTCTCACGTGCCCAGTCAACAACAACGCACACACGGACACCTTCCTGGCAGGTAACGGAGCGCAGATTTTTATTCTAGCAAGAGAGCAACATCAAGCCCGGGTCCCGCGACATCCTGATAATCCACTGCCCTGCGAACCAGCAAAAACAAGCCACAAAACGTCTCTTAGCAAAAATTCTGGCCTTATCAGAAAGGGCCGCATCACATCTCATCAGAAACACCCCGCGTCAGGGCTGATGCGAACAGTCGCAGAAACTCGGCCCTGAAAACACACATCACTCGCCCTCGCTGGCAGGCTGCGCCGAACAGAAAGGCCGGCTTGCTGAGCAAAAGCATCCAGAGCATTTACACTGGTTTTAATTAATCCGAGCAGCTGAGTTTTTCCGTCTTTCTTTTTCCTCTCAAGATTCTGAAAGCTTCACAGCAAGCAGGGAATGTGAAGGTAATTTATCCCTGTTCCATTCTCAGTCTTCTGGGTATTTAACAGCAAGCATCCCAGACGCACGGCTCAGGGCGAACACGTTTCTTTAAGCAGCTGGGCTTCTCTCTTTCTCCTTACACAACTGCCCCCCTCACAGCCAGCCCCTCGGGGTCGCGGCTGTGCCCACACAGCAACCGGACAAAGTTAGTTTCATCTCAGAGCCACCAGATTTTCTCAGAAAGGGTTCCAAAAATCCTTTTTTTTTTTTTTTCTTAACCACTTGCATAATCTTTGCTATATCCACGTACTACCAGTAAATATTATTTACTTAATATTTCTATTTAAATTCACTCACACAGTACTTTAATTTTTTTCTTCTTTTAAAAGGAAACTTTATACCACTACCACAAATGGAAAATCTGTGTCACCTCCATAAATAGAAGGTAGGGTAAAAACACAATAAAAATAAAAGTTACTCAATTCAAGATTCGAGACACTGTGGCCGGCCAAAGGCTCTACCCTGAGGCCCACCCTTTCTCTGCCCCTGAATGCTCCCTTTTTACGGAGACAGTATGTATATATGAAGATTTTGAATATGTCGAGTTTGAGGAGTGTTGCCAAATGTTATATACTCTTGTAACCACAACCACAATAAAGCTGTAGGACATTTCCACAACCCCAGGAGGCCTACCTTTTTTAAGGCTGGAGGGGGGCAGGGAGGAAACGGCAACTGCGAGAAAGATACGGGAGCACCTAACAGACTCTACCTGGGACTAGTTCAAAGCCACGTAGCGCTGCAAGAAAAAATGGCGCTCATTACATGTGATGCCCTCACCAGCGAAGCACATAAAACCCCTTCACCTGCCATGGGTCACCTAGCCCACCCTGAGGCATCCATACTCAGAGAGAGAGGAAGAAGGTGGAAGCCGTGATGGGGGTTCAGAGGCTGCTGCCCAAAGTCCTCTGTGCCTCTATGCCTTTGTACCTGCTGTTCCCCTTGCCTGGAACTCCCTTCCAGACCCCCTGTCCTCACTTCTCCTAGCAAACCATTATTTTCCCATCAAGATTACACCTGGGCCACCTCCTCCTGAAGGCCCTCCCTGATTCCCTAGTCTGGATCGGAAAGCTCTTCTTCTGGGTTCCCAGAAAACCTGCAGAACCGTGTAATGAAGTCTATCAATTGTCTCCCTACGGGGCTGTGAGCTTTCTGAAGGCAGTCAGGGATCGTCAGTCAATAATAATCAACAGGGAAAGCAGCTAACATTTATTGAGAACTTCCCTGCCAGGCACCGTGGTAAGCACATTCCGCCTAGTTATTCTATCTCACAACCCGCTATGAGGCGGGCACTGGGTATTCCCCTTTTACAGACGAGGAAACGGAGACACAAGGGGCAGACTTGCCGGAGGGCCCACGCTCGAACCCAGGCAGACTGGAGAGCACCGTCAATCCCCAGGCCGGGGCTCCTCACCTCGGAGCTAGTGGCATTCAGGGCTAGAGGCTTCTTCTGTTGGGGGAAGGCGGGGGGGGGGTGCTGGGGGTGTTTAGCAGCACGCCTGGCCTCTAACCACTAGATGCCGGTGATCCCTACCGTGCTCCCAGCTGTGACTACCACAAACATCTCCAGGTATGTGGCCAAGTTCGTCCCGCAGTCAGAACACCTGCCCCCCGCCCCCCAGCTGAGAGCCACGGCCGCATACAGTGCTGGTGTCCCGTGCGTGCCCCGCTCACACCAGAGGCCCAAGAGAGCAATGCAAGCAGTAATCCGGGAGTCAGGCCCTCCAACCCAAAATGCTTCAGAAACGAGACATCTGCCCACCGTCAGCCCCAGCAAGTAAATCGCACTGCAAGTCCTAATTCTCAGCGCCCTCCCTCCTTGGCTTCCCGGGGGCTCACCCAGCATCCAGGCTCCGTGAAGGCTGGGGGAGGTCTCCGGCCACCATCGGAGGCTGCAGGAGGAGGGTGCTGGGGACGCCACTCCGGCCCCACCTCAGCAAGGCATCTGCGCGGAGATCCGGGCCTCGCTCGGCACAGGGTCGGGGGACCCCCGCTCCACTGCCCCGCCCCTGGGCCCTGTGACCAGGGGGACCCCCGAGTCCTCACGGGTCACACGGTGAAGCCAGTGACAGTACCAAGCTGATAGTTCACCTCATCCACGTGAAGCCCAAAGCACACACAGTAAGCACTCAATAAACTGGGTCTGAGTGGATCATTATTATTATGGAAAGAATGACTTTTTAAATGAGAATCCCGCCCTTTCTCTGCGCTCACTGATTCTACAACTTGCCACTGTGACACACACTAGCCCCCAATGCCTTCAAAAGCATTTAAGAAAGAAGAGAAGAGGAAAGGAAAGGAAAGGAAAGGAAAGGAAAGGAAAGGAAAGGAAAGGAAAGGAAAGGAAAGGAAAAGAAAAGAAAAGAAAAGAAAAGAAAAGAAAAGAAAAGAAAAGAAAAGAAAAGAAAAGGAAAAGAAAAAGAAAAGGGCAGCCTGGCTCACTCAGTGGAGTACGTGACTCTTGATCTCGGGGTCACAAGTTCGAGCCCACATTGGGTGTAGGGCCTACTTAAAACAAAGTAAGGGGCGCCTGGGTAGCTCAGTCAGTTGAGTGTCCGACTTTGGCTCAGGTCATGATCTCACGGTTCGTGGGTTCGAGCCCCGCGTCGGGCTCTGTGCTGACAGCTGGGAGCCTGGAGCCTGCTTCAGATTCTAGGTCCCCCTCTCTCTCTCTGCCCCTCCCTCCCCTCATAAATAAACATTTAAAAAAAAAAAGAAAGTTAAGAATGTTTTATGAAAATAAAATGGATTAGTCAGTGCAGTAAACCCTTGGATTGTGAGTAACTTGTTCTGCCAGTGTTCTGCAAGATAAGCAACCATTTTTAACAAACCGTAACCTGATAAACAAGCAGTATCTTGCAATACGAGTCGTACGTGACGCCCAACGTCACATAATCCCACGTGAGCCAATGGGTCTCGAAATTCGCTTTGATACACAAGTGCTTTGGGTTACAAGCATGTTTCCGGGCCAAATTATGCTCGCAAACCAAGGTTTTACTGTACTTGGGAGTCTTTTTTTCTGCTGACCTTCAGAAAATACATGGAGGGGGTCCAGGAGGCTTCCAACACCCCCTCTTGTTTTATGCTTTTACTCTTTCCCCCGGGCCATCCGGGAGCCGATCAACCAAACCTCACAGAAGCGTTGGTGACCCAGGGAGCTGCCGGCAGTAACGAAAACGATGTCTAACGTGTCAGCTAACGTGTCTATACCACTTAACCTACACCAAGAACCGCTGTGTGTGCGATAAATGTTGGTCTCCCAAGAACCCTATGAAGCAACTTTACCGATGGGGAAGTGAGGCTCAGAGAGGGGGACTCACGTTCCCAAGGTCACACAGCTTCTAAGTGGCAGTCTGGCTCCTCTCCTTCATAACCATGACTCTAGCCTGCTACTGATGAAAGGGGCTATTTCTTGGACGGTGATACCTTAGCCCCAACACGGGGGTTATGGGGTATCCAACTGGGGAGATGAGGTACCCCAAGAATTGGGAGCTGCTCTGGGGCGCCTGGGTGGCTCGGTTGGTTAAGTGCCCGACTCTTGGTCTCAGCTTAGGTCACGATCTCACAGTTCAGGAGTTCGAGCCTCACGTCGCACTGAGAGTATGGCGCCTGCTTGGGATTCTCTCTCTCCCTCTCTCTGCCCCACCCCTACTCACTCTGTCTCTCTAAATAATTTTTTTTTTAATTTCCTTTTAAAACAATTGGAGCTGCTCTAAGGGGTCCCATCAGGAGGCAACTGACAACCAAGGACATGAATTCCTTTCTTCTGAAATATCCACAATCCCTCCATTTGCCCCAGGATTGAGTCAACGATTTATTTTAAAATCACCGTCAGGCCACACTGTGGTCTCTGCCAGGGCCTCTCCTCCTCCAGCCTCTTTCGGGCCTGTTGCTCACCCTCGGGGACACACGGCCAAGTCTGAGGCAGCTGTTCAGTGCCAACCCACCAGCCAACAGATCGCTTTTGAAAAAAAAAAAAAAAAAGGAACAGCAAGAGAACATCTTCTCCGCCTAGAACTACGGGCGGGTGGAATTTTCAGGAAGCAGAATAGAATGATCAAAATAGAAACCCCGCTAGGGAACCTACACAGGGTCTGTCCTTGGGGGGAGGGGAGGCCCGGGGGGAGGGGGACGAGGAGAACCAGTGCTCTCAGGCCTGAAGGACTTGGGGGCAAGGAGTCAGGTCACGGCCCAGAAGCCAGACGCCCCTCGGCCTGGCAACGGGGCCCCGGGGCTGCGGGCCATCCCTGTCTGAGGCGGCAGGCCCACCACCTGATGAGCTCACACCCCAAGGTGTTGTGAGTCGCAGGCCCTGGGTTTGAGTCACACAGTCTGTTGCCATGGCAGCACTCGGGATGCCACAACCTGGCACCACACAGTACAGGCGGAGGAAAGGGGAGAAGGTGGAGGGAATGAGCCCTACCTCCCGCCACCCCACGACTCTCCTAACCTCCGAGGGCGGGGGTGGGGGTGGGGGTGCTGTGAGCAATCACCCAAAGGAGCAGGAAGGGGAAGCTTTGTCGTCTGGCGGCCTGCAGCGCCTGTAGCAAAGACCTTTGAAACGCTAGAGGCTGCCTCCAAGTAAGAAGTTCAGTGCCCAGCAAACTTTCCCAAAAGCCCCCCAGGCCCCTACCACGCCCACCAGACGCACACGCGCACAGGGGTTGGATGCCCCATCAATGAATCGTGTGTATTCTAATGCCAGAGAACCAGGTTGTCGCATTCGTCACTCGAGAAATGACACACACAGACGCAGGGCACGAAAGGCGAGAAATTCCATCCAGATAAGTCAGGTCCAGAAACGCCAGCAAGGGAAGAAAGGCAGTTTACCGTCCTGTCTCGTCAACGTGGAACCACCGGAAAAAGCCACCTTGAACGCTATGCTCTTTGCTGACCTTGTCCCCAGCTAAGACAGCTGTCTGCCTTCACCAGACGGGACAGAAAAGAGAGCTCCGTCCTGCTTCCCAGGCAGGCTGCCAGGAGGCCAGGCGCCCAGGACACAAGACCCAGGACGACTTGCAAGCCTTACAGACTGGCTGCGGGCATGTCTGTTTGCAAACCCCCATGCACCCACAGGCGGACACCTACTCCTTTTGGAGAGGGGTAGAGAGGTGTAAGGAATCTGCAACGCGCATGCATAAGGTCAGCTTTTGGACGGAGGCAGCAGAGCCCGGACATCGAGCCGACGTGAGTCATCTCCATTCTCAACTTGGGGTGCAAAGAACCACCTCCTGCTAGTTTAGTCATCCCATGGGCCCCTGCCACTTTCGAGAAGTTCAGAGACCTTCCTATTTTTATTCATTGGATAGCTGATCTTCACTGGGCCGCAAGTTCTCACGGGTACTACCTCCTTCTCCGCAGCTTACGACCCCCCCCGCCCCCCCCCCGCCCCCCGCCCCCTGCCCCCCGCCCAGCCAGGAGGCAGGTGTTATCAAGTCCTCTGCGTTACAGAGAAACTGAGGCTTCAGGATACAGGGATTCACCCAAAGTCACAAGATCATCAGGGCCAGAGCTGGACCTCAAACTGAGACATCATTTAGGTGCAGTAAAATGCACAAGCATGAAACGTACATCTCATGCCTTTTTTACATACGTGTCTGTACCTGGTTCTGCCCACCACTCAAGATCTAGAACATTTCCATTCTGCCCGAGGGTTCCCCTGTGGCCCTACCCAGCCAGCAACCCTAACTCAGGCGGAAGGACTCACCCAGCCTGACTCCTCTCAGAGACTAGGTGCTAATACACAGCCACGGTTTCTTTTTTAACCCCTTGCAGCACTCCCCCATATGACGACACCGTAATTCATGTGTCCAGTCAGCAGACTGTACTGCCTCCATTTTTCAAGAAGACCACCATCTGTGGGGCGCCTGGGTGGCTCAGTCGGTTGAGCGTCCGACTTTGGCTCAGCTCATGACCTCACAGTCGGTGAGTTCGAGCCCCGCATCGGGCTCTGTGTGCTGACAGCTGGGAGCCTGGAGCTGCTTCGGATTCCGTGTCTCCTTCTCTCTCTGCCCCTCCCCCACTTGTGCTCTGTCTCTCTCTCTCTCTCTCTCTCTGCCTCTCAGAAATAAATAAACATTAAAAAAAATTTTAAAGAAATAAAAACAATAAAGAAGACTGCCATTTGACATCAAACTTGACTTCAATGAGGTCCATTTCTAACAGGAGAGTCCGTCCCTCCACACTTGTCATGTGGTGCGTGACCGAGAGCAAGGCTCCGACAGCTTCCTCACCAAAACGAGAAGGAAAGATCCGGTCAGAACCAGAAATAGACTTCAGATAATCCTGCCTCAGAAACAAGGCTCGCTGGGGCTAACCCACCTCTCCGTCAAAGGCCTGCACGGGGCGGTGGGGGGGAGGGAACGTGGGTGGGGTCACACGTTCTAACCAGCGCAGCAAAGACCCCTCACCTTCATGCCAGCCCCTCGGAGCCACACCCCTATTTGAGTCCCAAGCCCCTGGCACTGCCTGAAAAGCCGATTGCCACCTTTCCTAGAGCCAACCTGAAATCCAGGTGGAAACTTCCCCTGGAGAACAGCGGGGGCCCCCGAACTGGGCCAGGGGCAGAGATTTAAAATTAAAAGCTGATGGACTGACAGGTTCTTTATGTACACTTTCCCCCCAGTTTTCATGTTGGTGCCACGCTCCCAGAGGCAGGCACACTTGATCAGTGGCCCTGCCAACCCCAGCCATTCAGGACATTCCTCCTTCCTCCGGGGCAACGGAGGGGTGGTCCCCCACTGCGGGCCTCAGACCTGCAGCCCATCTTCCTCCCATCACACAGGTAAACAGCCCCTTTCTGTAGTCTTTACAGACACGGTTACAGGCGCTGCAGACCAAGTTCTTCCCCTCTTCATTCCACATCCCCCCTTTTGCAGGCATGCCCAAGCAGGTTTGTTTTGATAAGGACCTTTATAAATCCTGAGCTTTGCAGGCGACTTTCTTCCCTTCAGAAAGCTCCCCCAGCCACGGCTCAATTAAAATTCACATGGGAAGGGCTGGCTTTTAGAAATGCATTTAAACTCAAACAGGCCCAGGGGAGAAAACGGGTTCTCTCCCCAAACCTTCGAGGAGGAGGCAGGGAGAGTCCCAAATGCCAACTCGGAGGAAAGGCCATCTCTTGGTTCTGTTCACAGCTTAGTCTGCCCTGGAAAGCTATATCCCCTCCCCCACATGGGGCGGGGGGGGGGGGGCGGGGGGGGGGGGAGATGTTGGGGGAAGGCATGTAAAATCCAAGGCAGGGGGCTTTCCATCTGAATGCCGGTTTATAAGAAATGCAAAGGACAGAGGAACCTGTTAAAAGAGTCCGGCATGTGGAGAACCGACCCTGCTTCTTCAACAAATAGCAAGAAAACAGACTGATGGGGACTTTCCTAGAATAAAAGAGACGCCACGGTCCCCTCAACCAGATACAACGTGAAGATCTTGTTTGGATCTTGGTTCAAACGAGTTCACAGCAAAAAGATACTTGTGACACAAGCAAGAAATCTGAAACTAGATATCTGAAATTAAGCCATTATTGTGCTGTTTTAGGTCTGATAATGTCGTCTGACTGGTCCCTGAGTCCTTGTCTTTGAGAGCTACCGACTGCTCTAGTTATTAACAAAATATTAAACCATCTGGAATTTGGTTTCAAGCAGTGGGGGGCCCGCACCCCCAGCGTAGAGAATATGTCCAGGGTGGAGAGGGGTGAGAGAAGGGTAGCCTGATGCTGGTAATTATTGAAGCTGGGTGATGGGAACGTGAGAGTCAATTATCATTATCTCTGTTTCCCTCTTGTGGGAAAAGTTCATCATTCAAGTGCAGCACAAAATCTTCTTGTTTTGGGGGAACCCATAGGGGGCTCTGCTCCAGGTAGAGAAGCAGACGGCCCCAGACCCTTCCCAGGAAGAGCCCCCGGGTCACATCTTGCCTCCTTCCCTGAGCTCAGTTTGAACCATCAGCAAAAAAAAAAAAAAACAAAAAACAAAAAAACCCTCACGCCAGCCTGAGGAAGCTAAGTTTGGCTGGAGCTCTGCGAAGGCTGCTGCGGCTATTTCCTGTGCTGGGGAGGAGAGCAGGAGGAAGTCCCTTCACGGGGGGAAGCCACAAGAATCCATCATACTGCACGCTCCAGGGCTGCTCCTTCCTGGCCCTGGCTCAAGGGTCCCAGGGGGCCGGGGCAGGGCACCTGGGGAAACCCTGCCTCCCCAAGAGAGGCAGCCACAGGACAAATCCAAGCCCCGGAGTCTGGACACTTGAGAAAGTTTTTGCAGACGGCCAAGTTCTAGAGCTGAGACAGGAGCCAGACGAGAGTTTTTCGAGTCAGAATGGAAGGTGCCTTAAGTAAGACACCTTGCTGTAACGCCCACTCAAGCCCGACAGCCAGGGGCTCCTCGCCAAGGACCGGACTCTTCAGCCCTTCCCTTAAGGCTCAGAATTCACCCAAGGTGAAGGTCGTCCCTTCCAAGGAGCCAAGGCCCTCAGGAAGTCAGGAGAACTGGACGCTCCCTCAAAGCCCATCACCACTGCCAGCACCAGCCCATCTGCGCACAGCCCGCCTCCTGGTAGCCGCACATCTGGTCCAGCAGGTGAGCTTTGCCACCACCATCCCCCGCCCCCCGCCCCCGCCCCCGTGAGAAAACACAAACCCCGAGAAGCAAAATCGCACCCCCACCCGTAGGTGGACCATCATGAAGAAATTATTCAACTTCTCATCCATTCATTTGGAAATTACTGATGGGGCACTTACTAACGCCAGGTACTTTTACTGGCCAAGGTCACGCAGGCAGGAGGCCACAACGTCAGAATTTCAAGTCAGGGTTTTCTGATTTCAGATCTGGCGGTCTGACTCGCTGCGCCTTTGGAGCTGGAGGAACAGGCACCCCGGGAGGCATGCACAATAATCCACCGGGATGCAGAAAGCAATGGGACAATAGCACAAGGCCCATTTAATTCCTGTCCTTTACCATTTTTATTTGTGCCGCACAGGTATAATCCCCTTGGGACAGCAGCAAAGTTGACAATGCTATAAACACCAAATATAAGGACTGAACGCACCCCGTGCTACCATACGTGGGACGCCTCAGAGCCAGAGTCTGTGACATTCTGGCTGAGTTGTAGTGCTGACAGCAGGGACTCGGGACCCCAACTGCTTGGGTTCCAGGCCTGCCCTGCCATTTACCGCTGCATGACTCAGTAAAGGCAACGGACCCCCCCCCCCCCAAAAGAGTCTGACTTCACTGGTCCCAAGTGCAGCCAGGATTGAGAACCACGGGCCACAATGCTGCCTTTTTTCAAATATATTCAACCTCATCCCCTTACAGGATCAGAAGGCCTTGGGAACCAACCCAAATAACACTGCTCCAAGGTTTGAAGAGCCTCCCTCCCGGTCGCCTCAAGAACAGAGGGCCTTTAATTTGGAAGCGTGGATGACAGGTGTTCAATAGTGAAGAATGGTTAGGGCAACTTTCTCCCCATTTCCCTCGCCTCCCTGACAAGGCCACCGCTCAGTCCTCGCCTTCATTCCACCTTTCCAGCTGCACCTGGAGACGCTATTTGCACAAAGCAGGCTTAATAAGGCCTGTCCTTAATTCGACGCAGACGGCAATGTCTCTGAATGTCACATGTGTTCAGCGAGACTGCTTGCTTAGGGTAGAACTCTATTTTTAGTAAGCACCAAAAACACCTCATGATACCATATCCCAGCACTTCATTTGTCCCTATTTGTTTACCAGGCCCTGTCCCACATTGGCCCCGGGGCCAGGCAAGGGCAGGACCACATCTGATGGTCTCTACACCCCCACAGGGCCTGGCACAAAACCAGCATTCAGGGAGTATTTGCTGAAAGAATCAGGTTTTAATTGTCCCCTGTGAATGGGGTAAGAGCAGGTGTTCCTGAGTGGAAGGGCAGGTGACACGAGGGAAGGGACTACGGTGGGGTCTGGGACTCTACCTGAAAATGGTCTAAAGGGCACATGGAGGGCAGAAGGGGGCGTGCAGGGGTTATGCTCACGTGCGGCATGCACACATAGGATACCTGTGCACACGCACTCCTACAGCGGGTGCATGTAGGATGGGTGGCTTTTGTCCGCTTTTCCAAGGGCTGTGACCCAGCAAGTTTAAGGACCACCGGAACAGACTCTACAAGCAACGGCCAGGAGTCTATTTGCCTTTCTGAAGGGTCAAGGTTGGTGCCATTTGCATTCGCTTCCGAGGAAGTGAAGCAGGGACCCATCAGACCCACTGAGGCCTCCCAGAAGTGATCACTCCCAAGGAGTCAGTCCCTGATGGTCCGGAGGAGATGTGGCACCCTGGAGGGGACGGGGACTCCCAGGGGCCATCCAGCCCTCCCAGGGTTTTACACATTGGGAGAATAATTCGTTTCACTGAAGTCACAAGCACACACTAAGGAATTAAGCTTCTCATCTGTCCACTGACAACGCGTACAGGTCCCTCCCCTCCACGATGAGGTCAGTAGCGGAGGTCGGGGCTCCCACAGCGTGGTCCCCATTCCTTCTGTTACTTTTTTCAACCGAGGGAGACGGTGAAGTATAGGAAGAGTCTACTTTGCCTGCCTCTACAGCAGATTTGAAAACCTAGATAAATGAAGTGGATGATTTCTTAGAAAGATACGGCGTACCAAAATGGACTCCAGCAAACAAAGTGCAAGCCGACCAGTTCCCCCACACACGATGGAGAAAGCAATCCTAGCCCAACCCTGTAAAAAGGCACCAGGCCCGGATGGCTTCATGGGGGAGTTCTATCCCAACTCTAGAAATGCGACAGTCCCAACGACGCATCCATTGTTCCTGAGCATGGAAAAGTAAAGAAATCCAAACCACACACCAAAAGGGACACTACAGACAAGTATTGCTCATGAATACCACTGACAGGAATCTGAGATTTTATCAGACACCAGCCCCACCACTAGAAGAAAATAATACACAGTGACCAAGCAGGCTTTAAGGCAGTAATGTTCCAATATTAGGAAGTCTCGTAAGTGAGCACAAGAGATCTAAGAAGAATAAAACCATATTCTTCCACAGACCCTAAGACGTCTGTGACATAATTCAACTCTCATTCCTCTTCAAAGCTCTCAAGAAAACAGGCATGGGTGGACACTTCCTGAACCTATTAAAATACAGACACTTCGATCCTGAAGATGACACACGAGGTATTCCTGATAGGGTCGGCACAACAGGTGCTCAAATAGTTAGCTGGAGGAGTAAATGAATAACGGCTCACATTAACTGAGCACCTCCATTAACAGAGCCAAGGGTTTAATAAAATGCTCATAACAAATCACACTCTGTATTGATTTAAACGGGTCAAGCCATTCAAGGCAAATAATCCTGTGAGGGTAGTAGTATTTCAGCTTTCGACAGATAAGCGAACCAAGGTCCGGAGAGGTTAAATGACTCGCCCAGGGTCACTCTGGTGGTAAATGTTTTCAACTCCAGTCTTGCCAAAGTGCCAGGCCCTTTACAAACGGCTCTACGTAACTCTCATCAGATAAAGGAATAGTGAACCCTCACACAGTGGTTCCGAATGCTGGCTCTGAAACAAGAGGGCCAGGTTCGGGGTTCAACTTTGCCATTTACCGGCTCTGCTCTGTTGGGAAGATTCCTCCACCGGTCTGTGCCTCGGTGCCTCCTCTGTAAAATGAGGGTGACCACAGTGCCCACCGGCTAGGGTTGGCGGGTTATTACAGGAGCTAAAAGGCATATGCTACAATGTTACAGTTCCATAAAACAAGCATCCAAATTTCCCAAAATCCGTAAGTCCCGTCATCCAGTTCTGACAACGTCGGTCCCATTAGCGGGCTCCTTCCTCCCTGGACTCTTGCCAAGCTCATTCATGCACAGAGTTAAGGGTAGCCCTCACATGCATCGCCAATATATTGTCGCCTGGGACAAAGCCCAGTAGCAAGCTAAAGGCTAGTGGCAGCCCTCGGAGAGAGCCACCGTTCAGAAGCAGAGAGGTGACCCCATGAACATCCGAGTAAGCCAGAGCCAGACCCACATCTGGAAGAGCTCGCTTAGCCTCTCAAGGCTCACACCCGCTCTGTTCTTCGGCCATGATGCTTCTGTGCTCCCAGCAAGGAAGCATTATTTACAGATTCCAGAGCAAACTCCCCACTCCGTAAGGGGGGCGGGGTGGCGCACATAGGAAATTCTTTCCCAAGAGCCAAGTTTAGAAAGGAGTAACTTTACGACACAGAAACCTGACAAGCACTACTGTGGCCAAGTTGATCAAGGTCGATTATCAACACTGATCAATCAAGCCGATACTAGGTACCCTTGATATGATGCGATGGAAACAGTCACTTCACCTGCGTGGTCCTCCTCTCTAAAACCCATAGACCCAAGTCCTTCCAGGAGAGAAACATCAGAAAGACCCTAAGTCGGGCACAATTCTACGGTATATCTAACCGGTGCTCCTCAAAACTCAAGTTCCCAAAAAAATAAAAAAAAAATAACAAAGACCACTTGAATCTGAATAAAGTATGGACTTTAGTTCATCATGACGCATCAATATTGGATCATGAATGATAACAAATATACCCGTACTGATATAAGATGTTAATAAAACGGGGCCCCGGGTGCTCAGTATATGGGAACTCCCTGTACTGTCTTGACAACTTTTCTGTGAATCTCAAACTGTTACCAAAAAAATAAAGTTTGTTGGTTTTTTTAAATGATTCCAGGGCTTCCACTGTGGCCATTTAGACACCCATCTGGCGGCCACCAAGCACCACTTGCCAAAAAAAACTATAAAAAGCACCTCCCATCAGATTTGGCTTGGAAACTATTTCCCCGGAAATCTCCCCCGTGCAAAAAAAAAAAAAAAAAAGTTAGCTGATTGTGAATCTGGGAGGGGTGTATTAGTTCTCTGCAAAACATGACTTTAATCTTACCAAACAAAGACCACGGATGTTAAAGGGACCTTAAAGCGATCACTTGCAGATTCTTAATTGTGTCTTTTCAAAGCAAAGGATGGCCTCCAGATTGCAACTCGAGAAGACTGGTCTCTTTTGCTTGCTAATTATTTCCATCTCCAGCCAAAATTCAGAACGATTACCAGCTATCATCTTCACTCGGTATCCAAGTCAAAGCAAACGCCCCTCACCTAAGGTGGTCAGTGAAGACAGCGAAGGAAGGAAAGTGAAAAGTTCTCATTCGCCTGCCTAACACAGCATCTCTGGGAAACGCCAAGCCCCCAAAAGTCTGTGAGAAGTCCTCCTACACAACCCCTTCCTGCCCTCCGGATGCGGCCAAGCCCCTGTGCATCTGGAAGTTACCAACAGGCCTGCCCCCGGAGGCTTTGACAAGCCCTGGGCTGGGCTGTCAAAATCAGGAAGCCCAGTTGGGTGGTTTTTTTTTTTGTTGTTTTTTTCCAAGACAACCTGTTAACCAGAAAAATACAGCGAGGTTCCGCATGCGACCTCCTTTTCCTTCTGACGAATGCTCCTGGTAAGCAAAAGCGCCGGCCCAGCCTGGGGAAGTCCCCAGCCACAGAGGGCCCTTCAGCACATACACTGACAGCTAGTTTAGGCAGGAATAGGCTTCTGCCTGAATCCAATCCGCAGGCCAGCCTTTCCCCGAACCCCACATCCATTAGGGCAGCGGGGCAAGGGATCACCGTTTAACAAAGCTCAGACTGATCCCTTTAGGGGGACTCGCAAAAGCTGGCGGCCGACACCAGGGAGGAAACGGTCAGGCTTCCTAACAGTGAAGTCGCGCCAACCTCCAGCATCTGAACCTCCTGCGTCTGAAGGCGCAGACAACCTCTTCATTAGTTTCAGCACAAAGTTCCCGACAAACTCGGCTCCCAGGCGCTGTTCACAGAGGAGAATCCGTTGCCACCTCTCTGTGCCCTGGTTCCCTCCCTGCTAACTCCATTCTCTGGCTTCCCCACCGCCTCCGTCCAGAGGCAAATCACTTCCTTTCCCCTCCGACGACCCTGCAGCTGGGGGCCAGCTGAGCCCCTTGCCACCTTTTGCTCGGCTACCGGCGACCCCCAGGGAGGAGACCCGAGTAACTGCAGACTGACGCCCTACTGGGCAAGAGTGAGCCTACCGCCCCCTAAGGGTGGGTGGCAGCAGTCCCAGATGCCTCGTGCCCTCCCTCTCACCTGGGGAGACGCACCCCTCCCTCCCCACCCCACCCCCCGCCCCGGGAAGTGTGACATCGGGAGCACAGAGGGGTCCTGTGTCCACTCCGCGGGCCCGAGCCCCCGCCCGGGCTCAGGGGGCCAGGCCGGGGGAGCCTCCACCGACCTTCGATAGGATTCAAATAGTCATAGTCGAAGAGGATGGAGAAGTCGAACTCGTCTTGGGGGCTGCCCCCGGGCTCGTGGCCTGGGGCGTCCCCGCCGTCGGGGTCGGGCTGCGGCTCCGGGGCGTCCATGGCGCGCAAAGCGGCGGGAGGGTGGCGGGGCCGGGGGCGAGCGCGGCCTCGGCCTGCTCCTGGGCACCCTCGCCCGGGGGTGCGAAGGGGGCAGGAAGCGGGCCCGAGAGGCGGCGGCAGCGGCGGGGTCGCTGTCCTCGCGGGGACGCACGCGGGCCCGGGGATGGCGCGCTGGCGCAGCGGCTGCTGGACGCGCCCGGGGAGCTGAGCGGCGGCGGAGGCGGCTGCGGCGCGAGCTTCCTGCTCCGGGAGGCACCTGTTGCGGCCCGCGGCGGGGGAGGCGGGGACAGGGCGGCCGGGCCGGCGGGGGCGGGGCCGCCACCGGGGACTCGGGGGAGGGCGCGAGGTGGGGGGAGGGGCTGGCCGGCCGGCGCCGGGGAGGAAGGAGACCGCCCCCCCCCCTCCCCCGGCTGCGGCCGCACCGCCCGGGCACCGCGCTTAGCCACCGGCCGGGCCGAGCTGGGGGCCTCCTCCTTCCCCCCTCCCCGCGGGCGAGGCTGCGCGCTCTGCGGGACCCAGGACCCAACGCCAAAGCCTCTGCCACCTGTAGTGTTGCCCAGCTGCTCCCAATCTTTTCCCTCCTTTCTCCTCTAAGCGGGGGAGGGGGGGGAACCAATCCCTTCCATGGCAGACTGAGTCTCCAGGTGCCTCTGGGTGCCCACAGCTGTGGCATGATATTGACCTACAGTCACTTGTGTACCCCTGACCGCAGGTTCCCAGGACCTGAGAAAGAACGCGAGGTACTCTGAGAGCACAAGCCTCACTCTGACATCTATACCTCGTTGCCCACCTACCGTGTGCCTGGTGCCGGACCCAGCGTGACCCAGACACTAACGACCTGGGACGTTCAAGGTGGGGGTAGGGGCGGGCATGAAGGCGATAAACAAAAGGACAGAGATCATCTTGAACAGTGTCCGGAGGGAATCGCCAGGGGTCTGGGGTAAGGGCTGGCTGTTGGAGAGGCCTTATTCTCTTGGGTGGTCACGTAGGGCCTCTCTGGGAGGGGACATTTGGATGAACCTAACCGATCTGGGGAAAGAGTGTTCGGGCAGCAGGAACCAAAGGAATGAATCCTAAAGCAAGAAGGGGCTGGCTGTGTTGCCAAGCAAAGAGGGCAGTGCATTCAGAGAGGTGGGCAGGTAACGAGTCACCTGGACACTTGTTATAAAGACAGATCCCAGGCCTCTCCGTGGAGCTTCCGATTCTGATTCCGAAAGTCTGGAGCAGAGGCTCAGGAGTGTGTGTGTTTTTATTTTTATTTATTTTAATGTTTATTTATTTTTGAGAGAGACAGAGCGCAAGCAGGGGAGGGGCAGAGAGAGAGGGAGAGACACAGACTCTGAAGCAGGCTCCAGGCTCCCAACTATCATAGCAGCACAGAGCCCAACGCAGGGCTCGAACTCACGAACCATGAGATCATGACCGGAGCTGAAGTCAGATGCTTAACCGACTGAGCCACCCAGGCGCCCCAGGAATGTGTATTTTTAAATAAGCACCCAATGTGAATGTCGTGAACAGGTACATTTGGGGAACGCTACATAGGAATCCAGTACCACCCCCACCCCCATAAAACAGTTCCAGGGGTCTCGGACCAAGTTAGCTGATGTCAGAAAATAGACTCATGGGAGCAGAAAGGGAGAGTAGAACAGTGGTCTTCGACCCGTACAGCATGTTAGAATTACCCGGAACACTTGTTAAATGTGCCTAGGCTTCACTCCGGGCCCACGGAACCAGAACATCCAAAGTTTTTTGTTTGTTTGTCCGTTTGTTTTTCCCCAATGACCTCAGACGGATCTAAAGTGCATGCAGTGTTGAAAATCTCTGCATCAGAAGATTAGATGGGGGAGGTTCAAAGATTCCCAGAGAGCCACAACTTGACCTCACATGGGGAATGACTCAAATCCTTCCCCCTGTGCCAGAAAGAACTGAGAATGTGCATCCTTCACATTCTCACCGCTCTGCTCCATGAAGGCATTTGTGCAAAGCTAGCGATTGTCATTCATTCCACAACCATTCACTGAGCACCTGCCAGGTACCTGAGCTGCTACAGATCTCAGGGATGCAGCCATCAACAGGACGGCATCTCTACCCTCATCATGCGTGTATCCTGGAAGCAAAGAGACACAGCAATGAATAGGGGGTTCCAAATGGCACTGAGACCAGTGGTTCTTAACCCAAGCTGTGCATTAGAATCACCTGGAGAGCTGTTTAAACATGCAATGGCTGGGCCCCACCGGAGACCAGTTATAATCAGAATGCTAGAACACAGGGCCTGGGCATCAGGGTTTTGTAAAAGCTCCCCCCAGATGCTTCCAGCGTGTGGTCAGGGATGAGTAGCACTGGTTTAGACTCTCATTTCAGGGACCCACGCTGGGCTCAGGACTTGCCAACTCCCAGGGTTCCAGAAACCAGAGTTTCTGGTTGTCAGAGCAGAAAATGATCCTGTTCATTGGTTCCTAACCGTAAGGACAGCTACACTGGATGTATCCCAACACACATCTTAGGGCATCTGATAAATGTAGATGGAGGAGGGGAGAGTGATGACCCAGACTGGGACACTTAGAGCCAAGTATCTAGAAGGAGGTGGGTGCTCTGGGGTCCTTAGGACAGGACCCTGAAGTGTGGTCAGGGATAAACAAAGGAACCAGTCTACCCTTAAATAGAAAAAAAAATAAGGGTTGCTGTCACCCTCACGTGTCCTTTCTCATTCCCCATCCTCTAATCAGGTAGACATCTGTTGATTTTTCCTACTTGGAATCGTTCCCTGCTTCTGATAACAGCATCCCAGGGTGTTCCTTTGGGAAACTACTCGTGACACAATTTTGGCAAAACTTGTCCCATCCTCCTCTGGCAAAAAAAAGTGGATGAATGACCCAGGCTTGACCAGAGAATTTTATCTCCTTTAGCCTATGAGACTTACTGAGGCAGGGGGCATGACTGCCTCATTCATACACGGCTTTATGTCCAGTGGATGTGTGGATGGATAGATGGACGAATGGAAGAGTGGGTGTTTGGATGGATGGATGCATGGATCCATGGATGCATGGATAGATGCATGGATGGATGGATGGATGCATGGATGGATGGATGCATGCATGGATGGGTGGATGGGTGGATGGATGCATGGATGGGTGGATGGATGCATGAATGGATGCGTGGATGGGTGGATGGATGCATGGATGGGTGGATGGGTGGATGGATGAGTGGATGGATGCATGGATGGATGGATGGATGCATGGATGGATGCATGGATCCATGGATGGGTGGATGGGTGTATGGGTGGATGGATGGATGCATGGATGGATAGATGCATGGATGGGTAGACGGATGCATGCATGGATGGGTGGATGGATGGATGAGTGGATGGATGAGTGGATGGATGCATGGATGGATGCATGCATGGATGGGTGGATGGATGGATGAGTGGATGGATGGGTGGATGGATGCATGGATGGATGCATGCATGCATGGATGGATGGATCCATGGATGGGTGGATCCATGGATGGGTAGATGGATGCATGGATGGGTGGATGGATGCACGGATGGGTGAATGGATGCATGGATGGGTGGATGGATGCATGGATGGATGCATGGATCCATGGATGGGTGGATGGATGGGGATGGGTGGATGGGTGAATGGATGCATGGATAGGTGGATGGATCCATGGATGGGTGGATGGATGCATGGATGGATGGATGCATGCATGCATGGATGGGTGGATGGGTGGATGGATGCATGGATGGGTGGATGCATGCATGCATGCATGCATGGATGCATGGATGGGTGGGTGGGTGGATGCATGGATGGGTGGGTGGATGCATTGATGGATGGATAGATGCATGGATGGATGCATGGATGGGTGGATGGATACATGGATGGATGCATGCATGCATGCATGCATGCATGGGTGGATGGGTGGATGGATGCATGGATGGATGTGTGGATGGGTGGATGGATGCATGGATGGGTGGATGGATGAGTGGATGGATGCATGGATGGATGGATGCATACATGCATGCATGCATGGATGCATGGATGGATGCATGGATGGGTGGGTGGATGCATGGATAGATGCATGGATGGGTGGATGGATGCATGGATGGGTGGATGCATGCATGCATGGATGAGTGGATGGGTGGGTGGATGCATGGATGGGTGGATGGATGCATGGATGGGTGGGTGGATGCATGGATGGGTGGGTGGATGGATGCATGGATGGATAGATGCATGGATGGATGCATGGATGGGTGGATGGATGCATGGATGGATGGATGCATGCGTGCATGGGTGGGTGGATGGATGCATGGATCCATGGATGGGTGGATGGGTGTATGGGTGGATGGATGGATCCATGGATAGGTGGATGGATGCATGGATGGGTGGATGGGTTGGGTGCATGGATGGATGGATGCATGGATGCATGGATAGATGCATGGATAGATGCATGGATGGGTGGATGGATGCATGGATGGATGTATGGATGGGTGGATGGACGCACGGATGGGTGGATGGGTGGATGGATGCATGGATGGGTGGATGGGTTGGGTGCATGGATGCATGGATGGATGAATGCATGGATGGGTGGATGGATGCATGAATGGGTGGATGGATGCGTGGATGGGTGGATGGGCAGATGGATGCACGGATGGGTGGATGGATGCATGGATGGGTGGGTGGATGGGTGGGTGGATGGATGCATGGATGGATGGATGCATGCATGCATGCATGGATGGGTGGATGGATGCATGGATGGGCGGGTGGATGGATGCATGGATGGGTGGATGGATGGATTAATCAATGGGTGCATTGATCAATCGATGGAAGAGTAGATATTTGGATGACAGTAGATGGATCAATCAATGGCTCAATAGAAAAGTGGACGTTTGGCTGCAGGGATGGAGGGATGGATGGACAAAGAGGGTTTAACTCTCCCATTTGAATAAGTTCCTTAGGTTTTTTAAGGCTCCTCCACCCTGAGGGTTACTCTGGCCACCCAGTTGTTAGTGCAAGAGCCTCAATCGTTCCCCGAACAACATCCTCTTGAGATACCCAGCAAGATGAGATAATGAAGGGAAGAGCACGTGACAACTGACATGCTACAAACCCTTCGGCCTTAGGAAGGGCGGCTCAGGACACTCTGAACAAGGCCGTAGCGGCCTCCGTTGTTCCTCTGAACAGAGGATATATTTTAAAGGCTTCTAAGGTTTGGAATCTGCACCCACACGATCCGAATTCTTTCAAGGGAAGAGGTTCAAACCAGGCCCCGCCCCCAGTCTCTGCTGGCACAGTGGGAGGTGACAGGTGTTCCTCCTCTAAGGGCCACCTTGAAGGGTGGGGGTTGGGGTTGAGGGGGAAGACACAGTTTCAACTCCAAAATAAATAATGTGTGCTCTTAGGAGCAGGGACGGGGAGCAGAACGCATGACCTTTATGCATTCAGGGGCCATCCCAGGGGGCAGGGGTGGGGCGGAGGCCTTGACATTGCAACTCTGTCAACCTCCTCTCTGACCTGCCGCTGACCTCCTTGCAGAACCCTAGCCTCTTAGTTTTCCTCCAGCCCTTCCAACACAAGTGCCAGGGGAAGCCAGTGAGGCCCCTGAGAGCTCGAAACTTCTGGTCACACACTGTACTGCTCTGGCCCTGGGCCAGGAATTCGGCTCAATTCAACGAGCGTTGACCCTAATGTGTAACTGCACACTGAGGTAAGTGCCACGAAGAAAAGAAGGTGCTACAGGGCTTATATCAAGGAAACCTGATGTAGATGGGGAGTTCAGGGAAGGCTTCCCTAGGAGGTGATGTTTCCGCAGAGACCAGAAAGTCGCCAGGGGACAGTGAGGGGAAGAACTACCAGCCAGCCGGCACAGTATGTGCAAAGGCCCCGAGGCAGGAGGAAGTATGAAGTGTTGGCGGGACGGAAAGGAAGACTGGAGTGGCAGGTGCTCAGGAACCTGAAGAAGGTGTAAGGTAAGGCTGGGAGGTAAGTGGGGGCCCTGGGACAATGTGGAGAATTCTGGACATGAGAGCAGGGGGAGCAACCAAGCAGGGTCAGGCGGTGTGCGACAAGATCACGGTCAAGTTTTTGAACAATTGCTTGGGTTCCGTGTGAAGAAACTGCAGGGTAAAGGGTTGCAGCGGAAGACCAATCAGGAAGTGCCTGTAACCATGCAGGCAAGGGGTACCGGGAGCGTGGGCTGCAGCCACAGCAGCGAAGATGGAAACGGAGGCAGCACACAACGGACACACGTGTGTACCCTCGTCCTGGGTCCATCCTTCCCCCTTCTAGGCTTCCTCTTAAAATGCAGCACAAATTTGATTCCACCTGAATACAAGTATGCGAGGGGCACTGGGCCCCGAGTCCTGAGGCCCATTCAGGTTGGCCCTGGAGGGACCCACTCACTGCTCACCGCTCCCTCCTTTGTCCCTCCTCGTCTAAAGCCCCTGTTTATCCGCAGCCCGGGCCTCTCCCCCTTAAATCCGGGGTCGTAGGCCCAGCTGCCAACCCAGCACTCCCTGTGGGCGTCCAACAGGCATCTCCAGCCGAACGTGTCCAAACCTCTCCGCTCCTGCTATTCCCAGATCAAATATCACCCCCTCCCCGATTCACCCGGTTCTCTGACCCAAATCCAAGTGGTAGTCCTGGACCCGTCTTGTTTTCTCACACCCACAGGCAAACCCGCAGCAGAGCTGGGCATCTCTAGCCTCAAAATGCAATCTAGGCCCGACCGTTTCTGGCCAACCTAAGACCTCTTCCTCCTTCCCCAGTGACCCACTTCCCGCCACGACTGCAGGAGTAGCCTCCTCCCCGGTCTTGCCATTTCCACTTTTGCCTTTACACAGAGCAGCCCGGGCGATCCTTTCAAAACACAGATCCGATCAATCCTCCTGTGGCTTCCCATTACGTTTAAGATCAAATACAAACACCTTGACCTACAAGGCCCTGGAGAAGCTGCCCCAAGCCCCAGCTCTCTTGGGATATCATCTCTCGCCACTCTCCCCTTCTCTTACTCACTTCTGCCACCCTGATTGTCCACCTGTTCCTCGACCGTGCCAATCGTGGCCTCACCTCAGGGCCTTTGCACCAACTACTGCTGTCGATATTTGTCAGGCCACTCCTTCACCTTGTCCATCCCTCAGCTCAAACGTCCCTCAGAGAGACCTTCCATGACCATCCCAATAAAAATAGCCCCCCCTAGCATTCTCTGGCCCTGCACCCGTGTTCCTCCAAGCCTTCGTCTCTACAGTATATGGTACTCATCTGTATATTTCCTCACCTGTTTATTGCCTGTTCTTGTCACTGGAATGTAAGCCCCACAGGGGCAAGGATGTGGGTCTGCTTTGTTCACTGGTTTATCCGGGGTTGTCAGATTTAGCAGATTAAAAATACACAACACCCAGTTAAATCTAAATTTTAGACACACAACAAAATTTTTTTTTTTAGTGTAAGTATGTTCCATATATTATATGGGACATTATTTTAAGTTTATTTCTTTATTTTGAGAGAGACAACACGAGTCGGGGAGGGGCAGAGAGAGAGGGAGAGAGTGAGAATCCCAGGCAGGCTCCATGCTGCTGCGGGGCTCAATCCTGTGAACCGTGAGATCATGAACCTGAGCCGAAACCAAGAGTCAGACGCTTAACCAACTGAGCCACCCAGGCGCCCCTACCTGGGACCTATTTAAACTAAATATGATTCATTGTTTGAAACTCAGAGTTACCTGGGCATCCAGTACTCCGGCTGTATCCCCAGATCCTAGAATAGTACCCAGCACATGGCAGGCAGTCACTAAAAGGCAGCTGAAGGAAGGAAGGGATGAAAGAACAGTGCCCATCATAGCTTCTCCTGAGAGATCAGTCCATACCTGAGCTTGCTTCAGCAGGGGCACCTGGGTCCCCGCTTTCCTCAGTTTAATGGGACTTAAATTGTGTTTTGCACAATCAGCGGCCCAACCTCTAGAGTGGTTATGACACCTGTAATCATTTTTATAAGAGAAACATCTCATCTGACTCAGTGGTTTCAGGGAAATTCTGCCCGTACATGTTTTTTGGTGAGAAAGAAAAAAATACTTCTAGAAATATGTCCTGCTATAGAAAATATGCGCTTGGGGTTATTATAGCAAGACTGGGGGGGGGGGAGCACCTGTGTGGCTCAGTAGGTTGGGCATCCAACTCCTGATTTTGGCTCAGGTCATGATCCCAGGGTCATGGGGTCGAGCCCCACATTGGGCTCTGTGCTGAGCGTGGAACCTGCTTGAGATTCTCTCTCTCCCCCTCTGCCCCTCTCTCCTGCTTGCATGCAGGCTCTCTCTCTTCTTCTCACTCTAAAAAAAAATAAGACTAGTACATCAGAATCCAGTCACCACTGCCCCCACCCCCACTGACCTCCCTGATGGTCAATGGCACCCACAGTCCTGAAAACATAAATGTTTGGCCAAGGTTGGCGGGGGGGGGCCTTCTGGTATAATAAGGAATGTCCCAGAGCTGGGAGGCCCAGGATCCAATCCAAGTTCTTCCTCTAACTCACTCTGCAACTTTCAAGCAAGCCACCTGGGCTTACTGTGCCTCAGTCTCTCCATCTGTAAGATGGGGGGGTAGTGAACTGGATAATACCTGAGCCCCGGTTCTGGCTCTAATATTCCAGGATTCTCTGACGCTCAGCCGGGTGGCAGCCAGGGCCATCTTCATGGGCTACAACCTGTGAAGTCACACAGGACCCCGTGCTCAGAAGGACCCTACGCTTAGTTGGCTCTGCCGTCACCGTCTTAAGATTCTTAATTTTTGAACATGGGACTGCACCCTTTCACTTTCCACCGGGCCCCGCAAAATGAGGCAGCCGGGCACGATGGCAGAATTTAACGAATAAGTCACGATTCCCATCACGAACTCCACACCTTGACAACGCCCGTGGTAGTAAAAGCTTGACTACAAAATGTAGGCACTGAAACCTTTTTTTTAAGTCTAATCCAAAAAGTAGGAAGATTCTTCACCGGATTCCAGAAACAATCCCGCCTCGACATCAAGCACATCCTGGGATTCTCACCCTAGATGTTAATATTATAATTTATAGATGGATGCGTTGGGACTCCCCCGGGCCTGGAACTCGGATAAGCCAAATGAGGCTAGATTCAAGCAATGCCAACGTCTCAGCCATCAAATAAATGGTATTTCCATAAAATGTTTTTAAAAATCAAAATGAATGAGGTGCCTGGGTGGCTCACTCGGTTGAGCATTCTACTTCAACTCGGGCCATGATCTCACCGCTTGTGAGTTCAAACCCCGCATCGGGCTCTGTCCTGACAGCTCGGAGCCTGGAGCCTGCTTCGGATTCTGTGTCTCCCTCCCCCCACTCATGCTAGGTCTCTCTCTCTCTCTCTCTCTTAAAAATAAACATTAAAAAAAAATTAAAGAGGCGCCTGGGTGGCTCAGTCGGTTGAGCGCCCGACTTCAGCTCAGGTCATGATCTCAGTCTGTGAGTTCGAGCCCCGTGTCGGGCTCTGTGCTGACAGCTCACAGCCTGGAACCTGCTTCAGATTCTGTGTCTCCCTCTCTCTGCCCCTCCCCTGCTCACGCTTTGTCTCTCTCTCTCTCTCTCTCTCTCTCTCTCAAAAATAAATAAACATTAAAAAATTTCTTTAGTTAAAAAACAAAAAAATCAAAATGAATGTGAAAAAAAAAAAAAAATCCATGGCAAGCAAACTATTCCGGAGCCTGAGGCTAAAGGAAAAATGAGTAATACTGATCCTGTCTTGATTTAAATTTTTTGTTTTTATCTTTGGTTTAGCATGGATTTTTGACATCAATTTTGATTTTTAAAATATTACTCATCTCGATTATGGAGTCTTCTGGTGTTTCCTTATGTTTCGCCTCCCTCCCCCCCCCCCCCCCCCCCCCGCGAAAGCCATTTTCAGGAACGAGCTCCTTATGAATGGGGGGGGGAACAGCAAGACCGGTTTGAGACCCGACTTCTACTCCACTCTGCCACCTACATCATCTTTTAAAGTCTGCACAGGACTTCTCCGCTGTGAGAAAACCAATCTCCAGGAGGGGATTGCTCTGAGGGTGCGAGGTTCTGCTGAAAAAGTAGCCCCCCCAACCCCCCACAGCTGCCCCTTGTCCCCCTGAGCCTGTGAGCTTGAGACCCCAGCTTCCGGGTTCTTGACTCCTCCTGCCTGGTCCCTGCCCACCCAGCACGTCCCGACTGTGTTTCCCCTCTTGACGCCTTGCTTCCCGGAAGTTCCCCTCTGCCTTCCGAAACTGATCCTTAGCAGGGGAGCGTGGCGGCAAACTCACCTTCCCCGCAAACCCGCTGTCCTTGCCTTTAATTAAGCAGCGGGCGCCATGGGGGGCGGGGAGCTTCATCTGCTGCTGTGGAAGGCGACGAAGGGCCGGCAGGTGAGGGGACCGGGCCCAGCCCCACAACCATTTCTCAACCATCTGCCTTCTTCTGCCTTTCTGTCACCCGGGCTGTCCCCCTAGACGACCGTGCCTCCCCAGAATTGTGTTTCTCATTTCCACTCTCTCCCTTGCCATAGTCGCTGCAGACTGGGACAGCCGTGTTCGCTTCGTGCTCTTTGAAGTCGGGGAGTGGTGAGGACAGCAAGCTGACTTCGGGGACCTCAGAGCTACCCTCCCTCACCTTCACACCCTGGCCCCCCAAAGACACACATGGCATCTGCTCTCGCCCCCCCTCCCCTCTCTCGCATTTCTCTGTCAAAATGATCATTAGATCTCGCTGAAACTTTTAGTGATTTAGCAGGTAAATGGCTTCAGGTATGATTGTCTCCCCGACTTTACAAAAGGAAAAATCTTTCCCTGACTTGCAGAAGCAAACGGGCATGTCTTCTGTACCTTGGACTTTCTCCATAAGGCCTAGCTGTTACCTTGCATCTGGCAGACCCTTCATACACACCTCTGAGCTCACGGGGTGAGTGAATGAAGTAGGTCATCCAGAACCCACAGAAAAGACCCCGGAGATCTGGCAGACAATGGGTTTATCCCCTTTCGGACAGCCTTGGAGGTTATGAGGCTGAAGGAAAGTACGAACTTGAATTTAAAACAATAACACGGCAGCTAATGTGAACGGACCACTTTTTTGTTTTTTGTTTATTTTTGAGACAGAGAGAGACAGAGCATGAGCAGCGGAGGGGCAGAGAGAGAGGGAGACACAGAATCCGAAGCGGGCTCCAGGCTCCTAGCCGTCAGCACAGGGCCCGACGCGGGGCTCGAACTCACGGACCGTGAGATCGTGACCCGAGCCGCAGTCGGACGCTTAACCGACTGAGCCACCCGGGCGCCCCTGAACTGACCATTTCTATCTACGCTGAGAGCGTCACAGACATGATCTTTAAACCTCCAAGCACCCCCTCCTCATGTGCAAGGATCACTATTATCCACTTTTCAGTTAAGGAAACTAGGCCCAGAGTAGGTCGTGATGTCACTTCTAAAGTCACACAAGCCACCACGGAAATGGTTTTGTCCCACACAAGTCTGATATTCACACTGTTCCTCGGTTATTAGCTAAGGGCGGATTTGCTAAGGGACATTTTGGACCAAGATGAAACGCTGAAAAAAAGTCTTACGACTCCCAGTGATAGCAGAGGACGAAGGAGGGGCTGAATTGGGGCGTCTCGACTAGACCGAGGGCAAGACGTGTCTGAAGTGGTCTGTATTCTTCGCAAAATTAGTGGCATCTACTCCCGTCGCCAAGAACAGGGACCATTCCTTGCAGGACCCCAGGACCCCGAGGGAACACAGTTCGGGAACCACAAAGCCTCACGCCCTGTGGACTGGAAAGTACCACCTCGTCTGCCCCATGCCGGTCCCAGCCACCAGTAACTGCCACCCAGGCCGCCCCGACGGCCTCCCAGGCGCATTCGGAACACGTACTCTTACCCGCCAGAGGCCGCCTGCACTTAATGGTCAGTATGGGCTTTTACAAGATTAACGAGACCACACCCTCTGCTGCTTAAAATTCCCCTAACGCCTCCCCATGACTCGGAGAGTGAACCTCAAGCTGCTCCTTCCCTGGCTTGCCTCCATGATCGCGTCCCCTATCACACTCCCCGGCCCTCTCGGGTCCAGCCGTACAGGCTTTCTCGCTGCTCACTGAACGTTCCAAGAACATCTCTCTTCTCGGGACCTCTTCCTTCTGCCTGGATGCTCTTCTCCCAAACATTTCATAGGCAAACCCCAGGCCACTCAGAAGTCAGTGAAAAACGACATCTCTTCGAAGAGAAAGGGGGCCATTCAGTCTGAATGAGCGATCTCTACTGTGCGGGCCACGCTGTGTGTCTTCCCCAAATCACGTTCAGTTCCTAACCCCAGGTACCTGTAAATGTGGTCTTACTTGGAAATAGGGTCTTTGCAGATGTAATCAAGTTAGGGTGAGCTCTTTAGAACTAAAGGCTGGAACCCAATGCCTGGTATCCTTATAAAAAAAAAAAGGAGGGACACACACATACACAAGGAAGGCCACGTGAGGGCAGATGGAGAGACCAGAGAGATGTATCTACAAGCAAGGACTGCCAGGAGCCACCAGAAGCCAGAAGAGACGAGGAGGGGTCCTCCCCTAGAGCCTTCAGAGAGAACACGGCCCTGCCCACACCTCGATTTTAAACTTTTAGTCCCCGAAACTGTGAGAAAATAGATTTCTGTTGTTTTAAGCCACCCAGTTTGTGGTAACCTGTGAGGGCAGGCATAGGAAACGAATACTCCCACCCACCACCCATGTGTGTACACGTACACGTATACACATATACATGCACACATGTATGTGCATATGTGCATACATGTGCACACATATGTGCACACATTACCCACGCATATACGCATGCATGCTTGCGCACACATGCACACATGCACATATACGTGCATGCACATATACATGCATGCACATGTGCATACACATACACATGCACACATGCATACATCTATACACACAACACATGCACACATGAGTACATGCATACACGCATGCACATATATATGCATATACACATATGCCCACACGCATATACACATACACATGCATACACATATATACGCATGAATACACGCACATGTGCATGCACACACACATATACACATGCCTACACATACATACGCGCATGCATGCACATACACATATGCACATACATGCACACATGCGTGCACATGCACATATACACATGCATGCACACACATATATGCACATGCCTACACATACATACGCGCATGCATGCACATACACATATACACATGCATGCACACATGCGTACACATGTACATACATGCATGCATACACACGCACGTGTGTTAGTACATGTACATGTGTACACACGCGTACACACATGCACACATACGTGCATACGTGCTTATACCAAGTCATTCCCAGCTCTATTCTCCTACTTTGGTCTCTAGCATTTGACCCCATTTGAAACTATCTTGGGTATTCCCGGGTCCACTTGCTTGCCGCTTGTCTCATGAAGGCAGACGATCTCATTCCCTACTCCTTCCCCAGCATCTGGGATGGTAACCGGCACATAGTAAACGCTCCAAAATTGTTGATGAACATGAGTTCGATGGGCAAGGGAGCTTTCTTAGAAGAGGTGAGAATGAGCTGGGCCTTGAGGAAAGGTGTGGAAGGAGGGGACAGCAGGTGAACAGGCTGGCCCGGGCAGAGGGAAGGCCTGAGGGGCGCGTGTGCAAAAGGAGTGAGTGGAATAGGCAGAGACTGGCTCCGGGGGCAGCAGCAGTGCCAGCGATGGGAGCACTTGAGTCACCGAAGAAGCGCCAGTGGAGCCCTGGCTGCCGAGAGAGGCTTTGGGCCCCTGCACAGGTCCGTCGTGCTGGAGAAGATCAGACAGGGAGGGCATGGGGGCTGCCCGAAGTTACTGGGTGGCCCAGAAAGTCAAGGCGGAAGGCGGGAGAAGTCCCCAGCCCCCAGCCCCGCTCCAAATATTGTGGAGGGTCCTGCAGGGGGACGTGGCCCCCTCTCGCGCTCACCGTCTCACGGGGTGGTCCTGCTGCAGGAAGCAGCGGGGACAGGACCGTGGGCCATTAGACGCCAAGCTCTGGGCATCAACAGGGTCTGGGCCTGCCCTCAAAATGCCTCAACTACTCCCCGTCTCAGTTTCCTCGTCCCTAAACGGGGATCATATTCCATACCAGCCTCCTGGGGGTTTTGCGAGAAGCCACTGAGAGAATACGGGTAAAGTGCTTGGCCGCACAGAATGTGTATGAAACAGAACACAGGTCACCTTGTTGTTACGATCATTCAACCTAACAGGGAGCAACGGGGTGGAGCGGGCTGCACCCAGCCTCTGTGACTTAGCCGTGTGACCCTGGGGGGTGACTGGACTTCTTTGTGCAAGAAGGGCATGATAGCTCTCAGGCCGGTGTGAGGTTACTGGGGTGGTGCCAGGAGGGGTCCTGGCCCATAGCCGGCAGTCGGCAAGTAGCATTAGCTGCCATGCTCTTTGAGACTGACTCATTGCAGACAACGTGGAAGCATGTGCCTGTTGGATGGCCCAGGAGGAACCTTGCTTCGGTCACCAGCCTTGGGGGGGAAAATGCAAAAGTCAAAGTCCACCACTGTTACGAAAAGGACGCCAACGAGAGTGAACCAAACAGATGACACCCTGCTCCAGAGTTTATCTTAGCTCTGGGGCCCTAAGAAGTCACATCACCCATCCTGTGCATCATCCGTCCATCCATCCATCCATCCCTTCATCCACCCATCCCTTCATTCATCTGTCCACCCATTTAATACAAAAAAGTACCGAGCACTTACTAAGTGCCAGGCACTGCTCAAGGCACTGGGGCCACAGGAGAGAACAAGACAGCTGTGGCTTCTGCTTCCTGGAGTTGAAGTCTGAAAGAAGACAGGAGGGAAGCATGGACAGTTACCCCCCGTGTGACCAGCACAGGGCGGGGGCATCCAGTCCAGTCTGGGCAGTCACAGTCTTAAATCCCTGTTCTAACAAAGGAACAAAAACAGAAACCTGCCTGGCTTCTTCCAGGTAAGATGTGAAATACTCAATCAGTCGTGCAGGTAGTAAGGGAGACGTCTCCAACAAGAAAATGCACGAGGAAGCACCTGGCAATTGTTTCTTTACTTTGGATTCTTTTGGGGGGGGGGGGGGTGGAGAGTAAATATTGAGCTAATGAGTTACACAGTAATAATGACGGCAATTATCTTGAAGTGGGTGCTTTGAGGGTCATATTGTTTATTAAAAGACTGAAACTCTCCATAGATGAATAAATAATTGCCCTCATCCCCTCCAAGGGTCTCTGCTCCCTGGGGACCTTCCTTGCAACTCAGCAAATAAAGGGTCGAAGCCTGACCCAGCGGGGGAGTCTGTTGGGACCTGCTTCTGCTGTTCCGACCGGCTGATGCTCAGATGTTAAATGTATCAGCTATTACTCTATGTATTACTACCGTCATCCTTTTCAATGTGGGGTAATTGAGACACAGGAAAGTGAAGCTACCTGCACAAGGTCATGCAGCTAACAAGTGGCAGAAACAGGATGTGACCTCAGATCACTCGGATCCCAAGCGACTGACCTCTCTCCAGTGTAGAAATGTCACCGGGGTCCCACTGTAGTCACAGGAATAGACCTGGCCCCTGTCCTAAGGGGGCTTACAATCCAGTTAAGGAGAGTTTTTAATGAAGGTAGTCAGAGGAGCATCTGGAAAAAATGACTGCTTCTGTCTGAAGCTCTGGGGAAAGAGGGAGAGACCCACAGGTCTCGTGGGGGTCAGGGGGTGGGGGCGGGGCGATGGGGGCGGGGGGAATGGAAGGGCTTAGCCAGGAGGAGGGGCCTTGGAGAGGTCTCTGTCCAGTGCAGGCAGGAGGCAGTGCCGACTTAAGAGCCTCCTGGCCATCGTGGGACTGTCTCCCTCGAGTGGAAGTGGAAACATTGTGATTTCATGGGCAAAAAGCTCTCCCTGACTCACCCTACAACTGAAACAAGTCAGCTGCTGCCTCAGTTTCCCTGTCTCTAACGATGATGCCTGTTCCCTCCCCATCCTCCCACACTTCTCTGTTTCCCTCCCAGGATATGTCAAGGAGCAATGTGGTGCTGGGAAAAGATCCCAGGACCAGGGTCAGGTCTGCCTCGCTTTCCTCATCTGTCAAACTATAATAATATTAATGAGTCCCAGGGGCGCCTGGGTGGCTCAGTCGGTTGAGCGTCCGACTTCGGCTCAGGTCATGATCTCACGGTCCGTGGGTTCGAGCCCCGCGTCGGGCTCTGTGCTGACAGCTCAGAGCCTGGAGCCTGTTTCAGATTCTGTGCCTCCCTCTCTCTCTGCCCCTCCCCCCTCTCAAAAATAAATAAACACTAAAATTTTTTTAAAAAAATATTAATGAGTTCCAGGGACAACAGAGCATACGGTAGAGAGGCTGGATTCAAATTACAGCTCCATCACGTCCCCGCTGGGTGACACTTGGCCAGTCACAGCACGTCTCTGGGCCTCACTCCCCCTCCTCCGTGAAGGAGACAAAAATTGCGTACTTACCACGCACATACAGTGGCCCTGAAGATGAAATGACTTCGTACTTCTAAACCACCCGGCCAGTGCCCGTGTGTGTCTGCCCTCACCACCGTCACGTGCCAGGCATCGCGCTACTAACTTGCTGTGTGGCCTGAGGCACAATAGCCCTCGTGGTCCTCGACCGTCAGGCGGTCGTAGCATTTCGTGTGTGTTAACCTCCCGTGAAGCACAGGGGGAAGCATTTCGTGTGCCTGATTTCACGTGGATGCTCATGATGGCCCCACCGGGTCACCACGGTCCTTATCCCCCCTTGCGGGTGAGGAAACAACGCTTTACAAGCCGTGATCTCAGCCCCATCTGCGCCACTGGGAAGCTCCGGTAAGGTAAAAGGGTACCTTGAGAGATTTAAAGCACCGCATCCCTTCAAAGAGTTTTCGCTGTGAAATCCCGTCTCCATATCGAGATGTCACTGTTTTGCATCTTCAAGGGAAAAGGAATTGCAGCCAACGTTTGCCAGGTGCCCTACCTGTGTCACCTCGCCGAAGCTCGCGACAACTTGTAAGGGAGACGCTGTTACTGGCTCCGTTTCACAGATGTGGAAACTTAGGCACAGAGAGGTTAGGTCCCTTGCCCCAGATCACCCAGCTGCAAGGTGGCAAAGCAGAAATTCTAATCTAAGCAGAAGACGGGGCGTTTGGGTCCGGGGTTGGGCAGAGTTCGCCCTGGGGTTGTTTATTCCTAAAATACTTTCCATCTTCCCACTTCAGATGAACCTGAACACACCTTTTCCAGATCTTCAGTCTTGCCCAGAACCCTGACCCAACGCTGCCCAGCAAGGCCAGTATTTTCTTACCATGCAAATATTTCTATTCACTATTGCTGACCCCACCCATCGGCATGCACACGACAGGTCTCTTCCTAGGAGCGCGGTGGCGCTGAGTTTAAAAGGGCGTGAGATTTTTCCCTCGGGAGACCCCTGGGCAGGACATGGGGGAGACGACTCACGCCAGCTGTCTTTGATGCCTGGGATTGCATTCTGTGTGCCCAGTTGCCTTGGCATGCTAAATGCGGTCTGCCGGGAACAATGCGGGGCCCTGTCTCCCACATGCGTGCACTCACAGTGGCACGCACGCACTCACAATCCCTGCACACAAGAGTTCGGCCAGGGAGGGTCGCGATGCATGTGCACACCCAAAATACACATACTTCAAGACCTTGAGAGAAGAGCGAGTTCATAAACCCAGAGCAGGGGTGTAACCGCCTCAATAAAATGTGAGGCTTGTTGGATCACACAGTAAAACAGAAGCCCAACTTCTCCTCCAAGCTTGCTCTCTCTCTCTGAATACAGCTGAATGTGCCATTCGTCTGTCCCCCCGCGCCACCCCCACCGTCGTAACATCAAACACCACTTTTCGGTTGGTATGACAGTAAAAGCCGGCTCGTGTCCGTAATAGATCTGTCAGCCGGCCGAGAGTATCATTTTTACAGATGATGCGATGTTAGCAATGTGTTTTGGCCACCATTGTCACATGCTTGACCACTAGCAGAGAACAAGATAAACTGGTACCAGTAAAAAAGGTTCAAAGCACTGGCAGGGCTTGCTTTCAAAAGTGCAGCTCGGCTAAAAATACATGTCACTGAGGTCTGCTGTGGAAAGCACACCATTTACCTAACCCAAGGCATTTGGCCTCACTCTGGTTTAAAAAAAAAAAAAAAGAAAGAAAAAAGAAAAAAAAGCCCTTCAGGTTTATTTACTGAAATTGTCATTTCTTTTGCCCCAGAACTTTAATCAGCCACACAGAGCACAAAACCTACATTCAACTCCGATTTTATGACACGAGGCTAACTCCTCCTACGCTATTTATTTCACTTAACTCTTGCAGTCCTGCCCTCTGGCAGTGTCCCCCCCGCTACGCGCCCGGCTGGCCTCTGAAAAACACATCACGCTGCCTGGTTCCCACTCTGAACGCCCGCGTCGTTAGCGTCCGGCCGAGAGCCCTCCGCTGTCCCAACCGGATGGCTATTTTCATATCATATTCTTATTAGGCTAAGCCCCTCCCGTAAGGTCCAAATAGTATGATTCCGGGGCTGACTCCAAGAGGACGGGGAAAGACAGAAACCCAGAAAGGGGAGTGTAATCAGATCGCCAAACAAACTGATGGTACATTGCACTTAAAAGGGGAGCCGGAGGACCGTATCCACCAGGCACATCAAACGGGGGGGAAGAAAGTTGTTTAAATGTCCCAGGGCATGTGCCGCTCTAACTGTTGAAAAGCAAAACCCTCCTTACTGTGTCTATTATACAGCAAAATGCCAAGCGTGTTCTCCTAAAGGAAGAAAAAAAAGCTAGACGAGGATGATGATGATCATGATGATGAAACTGAAAGGCATCCCCTGTCAAAAGCCCGGTGCTGAAATGGTTAAGCAGCTCGCGGGTTAGTAGCAAGAACCTCTCCCACTGTCCCACCGAGGGGACAGTCCTCACGACGGACTTGCCCAGGGAATCCCGGCCTCGGGACCCTTCACTGCCCCCCTGCCAAGTGGCCTGACGTTGGCTCCCCCCGGTCTCCCCTCCTGGGCCAGGGGCGAGGGCACCTCTCCTCCTGGCCCCTCTACCTGCGCGCGCGCCCCAGGAGACCGCGGTCCCCGGGCCTCCCCGCGACCTGAGCCCGGGGCCGAAAGCGCTGCCCGAGAGGAGCGAAAGGGACAGGGCTGGAGGGCGGGAGGAGGAAGAGACCGAAGCAGGAGGCGATCGCTCGCTTACCTTGGTCCACAGACCCCATGATGCGGAGGGGTTGGCAGTGCCCCGGTCTGAACGCAGCCTCTCTCTGCATCGGGGGCGGACGGGGGCTCGGCGCGCCGTGGGAGAGGGAGAGCCGCGGGGCCCGTCCTCCCTAAAGCATGCTCGCCGGGCTGGCCCAGGAGCCTGCGAGCGGCCCGGGAGCTGCGCGCCTGCCGCCTCCGGGCTCGGGCTCCCGGCTCCCGGCTCCCGGCTCCGGGCTCGGGCTCCCGGCTCCCGCTTCCTGCCTCCGGGCTCGGGCTCCCGGCTCCCGGCTCGGGCTCCGGCTCCGGCTCCCGGCTCCCACCTCCGGGCTCCCGGCTCCCGGCCCCCGGCTCCCGCTCCCGCTCCCGGCGCGGCTGGGCGCTCGGGCTTACTCGAGAGGGAACGCGACTTCCTTCCCCGCGCTCCGTGTTTATAGGCTTTCAATGCAGTAAAATAACGGGATTCCCTCACTGTTTCCTCCTGTTTATCCAGCGCCATGGAAACCGCTGGATCCCGGCCATCTCCAAAACTAAGGGCTTTCCTGCAAACTTCACACTCAGGAATCCATGACGTCGCCTCCTCCGCGGCCAGCCAGCTCCGTGGCTCCCTCGGCCGCCAGCACAAGTCCCCGATTGTTCGGGAGAAAAGTCGGGGAGAGGGAGCAGAGGCGGGCGACGGCGAGGAGAAGGGTGGGGGCGCGCGGCGTCCAAGTCGGCCTTGCAGGAGCTCCGCGGCCGTCTGCAAGCATCGCCCGGGCCGCCGCCTCCCCTCGCCCGCCGCGGCGCCCAGCAACCCGTGCCCCACACGCCTGAGCCCCCCGTTTTGCAAGCGGGCCTCTCTCCCCGAGCAAGCTGCCCCGGGCTCATACCCACACCCCAGGGGGTCAAGGCCCCTGGACACTGACGGGGGGGGGGGGGGGGGCCCTCCAGGTCCCTCCAGGCCTCTGGCCGCCCCCATTTTTGTTTTGTTTTGTTTTGTTTTGCAGGGATGGTGGGGAGGAGGGGGAGGAGGGGGAGGGGAGGAGGAGGGAAAAGAAATAAATAACGGTGCCTTGTGTCAACTCTCCAACTCCAAGAGTTTTTTTTTTCAAAGAGTTTATTTTTAGGTTCATTTAGAAAACCCAAGGTTTCCAGTGATGTTCAGATGCTCCAGCAATAATGAAATGGCCAAAGAGACGCGGGAACCAGGCAACCCATGTGTTTACACATGCTCTGAATAAACAGGAAAATAAAGGGAAGGGATGTCATGAACTTTGCACAGTGTCCCGAAGAAGGTCCGCGGGATGCCACGCGTGGCTCCCATCAAGAGGCCACGGACCCCAGAAGGCCGGTGGGGGTGGGGGAGGGGTGCCGCCGTCGAGACGCTCTGTGTCCACACGGCCCAGCTCTGCCTCTACCTGCGCGCAGGGTGGGAAACCCCGGGCCCACGGATGAAGCCAGCTTTGCAAATGGCCATCTCAGACCCTGTTGATAAAGCTGCGGGTAGCACCGGGGCTGGTGACTCATCAGCACCCCCACCCCCTCCCCCATCGGCTGGAACTTGGGAGACGCACTGGAGCGAGCTGGCTCCATCGGCGGGACCACTCTGTTTCCGGGCCTCGACCCACGACAGCCTCGCTGAGCTCTCAGACGTGACCACTTCTGTTGCAGATGCTGTTCCTCAAAGAGCAACCGTGGAAAGCCCCCCTCACCCCCGCCCCCACCCCACCCCCCACCTCGCCTGGAAGCCGGCCTTGACCAGCATGGCCTCCAGCGGCAGGATCTAAGCGAGCCTGCGCGCCCCCCCAAGAGCAGCCACATCCGTCCACCTGCTACTTGTGCCCCGGGCCCTGTACCACCTTATGCTGAATTCCTTGCAGCCACTCTGCAAGCGGGGGATCCTCTCCCCGACCTTCCAAAAGGGAAACTGAGGCGCACAGAGGGCAGATGAGTTGCCCGTTGCTCGATGTGGCAAATATTGGGCTGCAGCCTGTGAGGCCAGGGAGAAGGTTCTTTGCAGTGAGCCTACGGAGGAAGCTCCCCACCCCCCCCCCACCCCGCCCCGGCCAACCCTGAGGACTCTGCACCCCCTCGTCTGAGGCAAGAACAGGGCGATCGGCCACCCTGGTTTGCGAGGACTGAGGGGCTTCCCGGGACGCAGATCTTTCACTTTTAAAACTGGGAAAGCCTTGGGCGAGCTGGCTCCAGGTGGTCTCCTAGGCACGAATAAAAGTCGGGACTCTGCTTCCTTTTGCCGTCCAGACAGCAGGCAACATGGTGAACCACTGTCTTCCGGGGACGATCGCTCTACTTAGAAATCCTAGGACTAGCCGGCCCCAAATCCCGCACCGACTGTGTGCCCGGCCCTGAGTTAGAGTCCTCTGTGGATTCCTGCTCTTGACTCTGCAAAGTGATACCCTGACACCCGAGGGGCTGGCCCTGTGCTGTGTGAGCTGGTAGCCCCCAGCCACGTGTAGCTATTAAAATTCAAAATAATTAACACTTAAATAAAACATAAACACCAGTCCTTCGGTGCCTGAGCCACATTCCAGGTGCTCAAAAGCCACATGTGGCCATTTGCCACCAAGTTGGGACAGTGCAGAACAGAGCATTTCCATCTAACTGTAGAAAGTTCTAGCGGGCAGCACTGGGTTGGATGACCCGAGAGGCAGGATCGAGGGCAGATTGGTTCTGCTACACTCACTTACCCACTCCGTCAAACGGGGCCACCATTGATGCCTTGCCCAGAGTTGACACAAGAACGTGATGCTAAGAACAACGAAGCCATATAATAAGTGCCGAAAATATATACTAAAACAAACCTTCCCACGGTCAAGTCGCGAGTAGTGCTTAAGCCAGGACTGACCCTGTTTGACCCTGCAGTCCGTGCCCTCCACCTCCAAAAGCCTCCGTTTGTGAAACGCGAGAGGCTCTTTGCAGGATCTCGTTCGTTTCACCTTCCCGCCGGGCTTGGGGCCGTGAGCCCCATTCACAGATGGGCAAACTGAGGCTCGCCGAGTTGACGTTCCTACAACCAGCCTGGACCCGAACCCAACTCTGTCTGGCGACAAAGCCCGCGTTCTTGGCACCGCGGCCCCTGCTCCCGGAGGCCTCCCTGGGAGCCGAGGTCCTAGAGGCCAGAAGCAAGGCGGGAAAGGAGCACACACTGGGTCCTCTTCTGCAAGGCTCATTATCGGGGATAATTTTAGACTCAGTCCCACCCAGGCTCAGGCCTCGGAGGCGAGTCCCGATGTCCACAGGTGCCCAGCACGGCCGAGAGGGGGCCGCCTTCTGGAGCTCGGTAGAATCAGCATCAGCCGCGTTTTTATGGAGCCCACTCTTTGTCACAGTTAAGCATTTTTCCCTTTTAAAGCACTTTAATACTGCAAGGATTGGAGCTGGGGGAGTCGTGGCTGAGTCACCTAATTTGCCCTTATGGGCTGCAGCTTTCGGCTTCTTAGTTTAGCTATTCGGTTCCTCAGACAATTTCTTTCCTCTCCCAGTGCCAGGGCAAGAAATATTTTGTCCTTTTGAACTGAACCACCCACTGTTTTTCACTTCTCTCGAGCACTCTCCCTTTTTTTAAGGGATGCTCCGAGGGGGGTGGGTGGGGAGCTTCCGCCCACTAAATTATCCACGAAAACTCCCAAAATAGAAGCTCTCAGCTGGGGTGGGAACGGGCCAGCATAGGAGGAAAAAGCGAAAAAGAAGCTGAATCAAAGCAAATAGAAGGAGTCCAGGTGGCCATGGGGAGAAAGGCCTGGGGAGAGACTGTAAGACATCTGGGCTGCAGGAGACCTTGAATCACCGGGGAAGCCTTTTATTAGACTCTCTTCCCCCCCAACAGCCTCATAAATAAGAAACATAGGTATTTCTGCTGAGACACCACTTACTGGTGCTGCCTCAACCACTGATTCGACACCAGGCATATCTAGAAGGGTTTTCCCTGAGGGCACCTCAACCGGCCCTCCTGCTGCATTAAATTTTTTCTTGATGTTTCCTTATTTATTCTTGAGAGAGAGAGAAAGCGTGGAAGGGGCAGAGAGAGAGGGAGAGAGAATCCCAAGCAGGCTCCGTGCTGTCAGCGCAGAGCCCGACTCGGGGCTCAAACCCACGAACCCTGAGATCGTGACCTGAACCGAAGTCGGACAGTAACCGACTGAGCCACCCGGGCCCTCCCTAGAGCCCGTGTTCTTACCCACTAGGCTACACTGCCTCTCATTTGCTTTGAGAAACTCCCCACCAAATACCTGTTCGCCTACCAGCATGATCCCATGCACCTGACACTGGCTAAGTGGTGGGAATGGGGCGGGGACACAACTGGGCACGTGGGCCTCGCCTGGTCCTTGGTAAGGCCCCGCAGTGCCGAGCGGGCAGCGGTGAACTCTAGCAGCAGAGAACTGTCCGCGGGGACCATGAATTCTAGAGACCTCACCGAGGGTGGCCGGTGGGGCTGGGGAGCTTAGACCAGGGGCCCCTACTTCCCAGCTGCCTCAGCCAGGAAACTGGTGGCTGTCACCCTTAACTCTGTCCCTCCCTCCGCTGCCACACTGTCCCTCCTAAAAAGCTCTTGAAGCCATCCACCTCTCTTCCCGCCCCCCCACACTTCCCCGCCGGGGCACCCCCATGGCGGCCCCCTCGCTCTGTCCTGCACGACCTTCCCTAAACTTCAGAATCTGAAGGGGACGTCCCATCATGGCATTCTCCCCTGCTTAAAGCCCCCCACTGGGATCTAATCACCTTCAGGAGAGAGTCCAGAATGCCGTGTGAGGCTTACAGACCCGTGAAATCTTCCCCGCCCCCCCCAGCCTCAGCGCTCACCTCTTACCCCCTTGAAGTGCCCCCCAAATGCTCAGAGCCACACAGCCTCTGCGTCCGTCCCCACTGCAGGGCCTTCCACCAACCACGCTGCTCTCTCCTCTCCCGTCCCCGTTCCTCTCTCCACCCGGGGAATTCCACCGGGGCCCGCCCTGGAGCTGTACTTATCGCCAGGAGATGTGAGGGTCTGAAAACATTGCATCTTCCAAGTGCAAAGGCCTGGTGACATAAGCAGTAGGTAATTGTGCGAAAATGACCACCGTCTTGCCACTGCAGACAGCACTTATACAAGCTTTATACAAGCTCTCAGACCAGGCATAAATGCCATTTCAGAGGCTCCCCAGCCCCCACTGCGGCCTGTCCCGGCCAGCCTCCCGCAGGGTCCCAGGGGGCCCTGCTCTGTGCCACGCTGGGGTATTGAGTGTGTGGCTTCTGTGGCCGGGTCTGTGGCTTCTGCCTTGCGTTCTCGGGTCCCTCCCTCTGCGGGAGCCCACTGCCATGTTGGAAGGACACTCAAGCAGCCCTCTGGAGAGGTCCCCAGGGTGAGGAACGAAGGCCTCCCGCCAACAGCCGCGTCTTCAGATGATGGGGCCACATCACCCCCCTTAATGACGTGCTCCCGGCCCGGAGACACCGTGAGATCATTCACACTGGTTTTCTTTTTTTTAAGCCACTAAGTTTGGAGGGAACAGAGGCCCTAACACAATGGCCTCCAAGACCCCGGCCGACGCATCTGTCTGATCCCGTCTCCCTCGCCGTCCCATCCCAGCCTCCCCGTCCTCCCCTGGCCTGGCCCCACCTCGTGGCCTTTGTGCTGCCTTCCCCTCTGCCCAGAACCCCGCGTCCCCCGACCGCTCACGGCGGGCTTCTGGCATCCTCTTTGTCCCGGTTCTAACGCCACCCTCTGAACGCATCCTTCTACGACCCTCATCTCCAAACCCAGCAGCTCTGCCCTGAAGTTCAACCCCACCCCGTCGATCTCAACCTCAACGCCCTGTCGTATTTCTGTACAGGATTTACCACTTACCACACACAGACTGTATACTCAATGGCGTATTATAGGTCTCCCCTGTCTCCCACCTAAACTAGAAATTCTGCCAGGACAGGGACTTTGTTTTGCTCGCTGCTGTCTCAGCACCTGCAGTGATGCCCGGCACACCGTCGGACCTCAGAAAGGCTGGCTGAGTGAGGGACAGAACATGACATTATCTCATCTGCTTGTTTGCGTGGCTACGAGTCATCTCCGCCCCGGACCAGGAGAAGAGAGGCACGCCCGTCGTATGTGCGGCTCGGGCCGGGGTCCCATCTCGCGTCCGCCGAGCGAGGTCGACGGGACGGGCCCTCGCCGAGCCCTCCACGTGTCCTGACTCGTTGCCCCGGCAAGAACTCTGTGGGATGCAGACTACCATCCTCGTTTTGCAGGTGAGGAAACTGAGGCACAGAGACCCCAGGTCACCAACCGGCAAGCGGCGGGCAGAGCGCGAACTTGGGCCGCGGCTGTCGGCCCCGAACCGTGCCTCGGGCCCCTCTCAAAGCTTTTCGGCGAACGGCAGGGAGGCACGCCTGCCCCGGCCACCTTCTCAGCTGGCTCGGGAGGCCCCTCACCCCATCACGTGGCCGAGGAGGTGGATGGGATTCTCCACCGGGGCTGGCAGGGGAGAAGGAACGGGGCGGTGGCTGGACAGCTGGAGAGGCTTTCCCCGTTTCCAAGGGATGGAAAGGTTCACCTCATCTGGAAAGAACTCCCCGTTCTGTGGTCGTGGCAGGGAGCAAGGTGTCTCCCCAGCCTGGTCCGTTTCAAAATACATTGTCTTGCTTTTAATAGCCTCCCCGATCCCCCTCTTGGAGGTTCTCACGACCGACTGTTCTCAAAATAATACCCAGCACTCTCCCCCTCGGCCGCTGGCCGCCGCCGAGAGCCCTGGTAATCCCAGGGTCCCCCAAGCCGGAATGTGACCCAACAGGGAGGTTTCCAAGGCATTTGGAGAGAACCCCGGACGTTCCCTGCCAGCTCATCAGGCTGCTGACAGCAAGTTTCCAGGGAGAGCCTGCCCCCTCTGCGGGGCTCCCTCCACCGCTCCAGGATCGCTGAGCCGGGAGGCGGCAGGAGGCCAAAGGCGGCCCTCGGAATGCCCCAGGCCCTCGGGGATGGGGAAGATTTTCCTAGAAGCTGGAGAGCTGACGTGGAGTGAGAGAGAATCGGCTTGGCTCGCCTCTCTCCTTCTGCGGGCAGGAGAAACAGAGAAGGAGGAGAAAAGGTTTATCTCGTTTGCACTTTTCTGAGAGCTAAGCGGGCCTTCCGTTTGCCAAAAGGACTGAGGTGCATATACCGAGGATTTTTCTCCTCGGGCCTTAAGAAGCAAATGGGCTATCTTGTTGCTTGCTTTCTTGATTCAGCAAATATCGTCACATACCTGCAACGTTCTGGGCACTGCAAATGCAGCTGTGAGCAAAACGGATACAGATGCTGCCTCTGTGGAGCTTACGGTCCAGTGGGAGAGAGGGAACGCGTGAACACAGACGACCCCGCTGAGTGGCCATACGTGCCAAGAAAAAAACAGAGCGGAACAGGAAGACAGAGACGGGGGAAGGGGGCGGTTTTAGCCAGGATGGTCAGGGAAGGCTTCACCGAACAGGTGGCACGGAGCGGAGTGAAACAGGAGAAGTGGTTATGCAGACAGTTGGGGAAGCACACTGAAAACAGAGGGAACGGCATGTGCAAAGGCCCTGAGGCAGTATCCTCTATGGGAGTGAGCCTCCTGTCACTGGAAATACTCATTCCTTCACGCAGTTGCCAAGATTTCCGGGTACCTCCCACGTGACCCTGAACTTGCTGCTGGGGACACGGTGGGAGAACAAGACGGACAGCGCGTATCTTCAGGGAGCTCTCCACCCAGTGGGGGCAAGAGAGGTCAACACACGTGACAAAGCAGGGTGCTAGTGCTGCTACGGGAAAGGCCTGGGGAGCCACAAAACTCGTGGGAGAGCCATATAACCTAGGCCTAGTCCCCTTCATGAACAGTGTCATCTAAATGGTGTCAATATTAACAATCACTAAAATGTCTTCCTGAATACTTTGCTCTTTTCCGAGTGTTTGACACGAATTAACTTATCTAATCCTTATAACCTTTGAAAGAAGTTTGACTACTTTCCCTTTTCAAACGGGGTTAAATGACTCACCTTAGGCCACATGGTGGGAGGGCCTGGAATCAGACCCTTAAGGTTTTTTTTAACATTTAAACAAATTTTTAATGTTTATTTATTTTTGAAAGAGAGAGACAGAGTGCAAGTGGGGGAAGGGCAGAGAGAGAGGGAGACACAGAATCCGAAGCAGGCTCCAGGCTCTGGGCCGTCAGCACAGAGCCCGACGCGAGGCTCGAACTCACAAACCCGTGAGATCGTGACCTGAGCCGAAGTCGGAAGCTCAACCGCTCAACCGACTGGGCCCACCCCAGGCGCCCCGAACCCTTAAAGAGACAGGACAGACTCTCCACTTCCCCTCCTTCCCTTCCTGCTAAAATGGGGATTTGATGGTAGGAGCTCAAGCAGCCATTTTGGGGCCATGAGGCAGAAACTGAGTTAACGAAGACAAAGCTGCCAGCTAGAAGGAGCTCGGGTCCCTAAGCATCACGGGGCCTCCACAGCAACCCTGGATCTCCTAACCAGTTTCTTTTGTAAGAGAAAAACAAATATCTAACTTGTCTAGGCCACTGCGATTTGGGGATCTTCAGTCTAACAACTGAACTTGTCCTGACCAACATGGATTTTATGTTAAGAGTCCAAAGACATCAAGTACAGAGACGCTGAGGAATGGGATCACATACGCACCTTCAGAAAGAAGAGTCACGCTCCAGAGCCAGCTGGCCTAGGCGCAAATCCCAGCACTGCCTCTCCGTCACTTTGCAACCTTAAGCGAGTTACTTAACTGCTCTGTACCCCGATTTCCTCATCCGCACGGGGGGGGGGGGGGGACCGCCCAACTGGAGAACTGCTGTGAGGAGTCAGCACACGGAGGGGTGTTTAAAATAGCACCTGGCACCACTGAGGGAGGCTTAAGGTCCAAGAGAGCTGGTTCGAGGAGAGCTAAGAAAGCGTGTGGCAACTTGCCTCGCCCAGCGGGCGCTGGTAGGTACCTGGGAGCCAGGAGAGATGTCTGGAGCCAGCTCCAAGCTTCGTTTGCCGTCAAAGGAAAGACGCCACCTGGATGGGGCCGTAACCAGGAATGATGCCACTGTCCCCCCACCCACCACCACCCCCCCACCCCCCGGCCGCTCCGGGAGCTGTATGCAGGGTGGGGTGTGGACCGGGCCACGTTGCAGAAAATCAACCCAGCCCGATCCAGCCCAGGAAGCCGTGCCTGAGAGCCTCTTGCGGAAATGGGGCAGGCTCCCTGCTGGGAGAAGCGTGCTGCACTCTCCCCCCCCTGGCGGGCTCCCTAGAAGATAAGAAACCCAAGCTTCCTGAGGATGTGCTCTGAACCTTCCCGCTGGCTCCTCCGGGCTTGTCAAAATATTTCTTTGTGGAGCCATCCCTGTTTTTCCATTAATAAAAGTATTTTTGGGCTCCTGGCAACAATGAGTGAGTGTTACAAAAGAGGTTGGGCCTTCCAAGGTAAACACAGCTCATCCCAGCCCTGGCTGGTGGCTCCGGGCCCCTGAGTAGAGGAGCCCTTGTTCTGATTCTGGGGCTCTCTGCCTTCCGAGCCGTGATCCGGTCCGGGGAGAGCAGGCTCCGGGGCTGTCCGCCTCTGTAGGGAGGACAGAGCCTCACCCTGGAGCAGGGGCAGGGCGCCCCTAGTGCGAGGCGCGCCACATCTATTTCTATGAGATGCTGGCACGTTCCAAACTAATCTGCAGGATGGCGATCAGACCAACAGTTGGCCGGGCAGGGGACGGGGGGGGGGGGGGGGGGGGCAGGGGACAGCCAACTGCAAAGGGCAAAGGAGATCTTCTGTATTGACTGATTGAACGGTACACGTAAAACATGTATTTCATTGCATATAAATTATAATTTAGTAAAGCCGGCCTTAACAAAAACAATACCAGCTTTCTGGCTCAGAAAGCTATTCTGCTGATTCTACAAGTTCTTTGGTCTAAGTCAGGGGTTGACAAACTATCGCCAAATGTGGCCCGTGGCCTGGTTTTATAAATAAAGTTTTATTGGGATGCAGACATGCACATTTGTTTACGGGTTGCCTATGGCGGTTTTCACGATAAAACGGCAGAATGGTACAACTGACTGGCAACAGGAACCAAATGGCCTGCAGAGCTGAAAACATCTTCTTTCTGTCCCCCTCGCAAAGTTTGCTAACCCAGCTCTAGAGAAAAGCCAGGAGCTTACTACTATCTTAGATGCATCCGTTTTCAGGACCGAATGCGCCCGACTTCCCAGACTTTTTATCCCAAAACTGCTACAGTCCCAGCTCACGTGTGTGCGTGGCCACTTCTCCCCAAAATGGCAGGCAGATGGGGGAAGATCCAAGTCCTCTGGAAGGTCTCTTAATTTGCCCCATTTGGGAACCATTTGCCATTTCTTTAGAAGCGCCTTCTGCAGCCCAGGCTCTAGTGTCTGGGAGCTTGAGCTGGTGAATCGAGAGGTCCTTACACACAACCTGGCCCGACGCAGCAGGACGAAGTAGCAGGACTGGCCCTGCCTGGGGGGCTTTATACTCCATGAATTATGTTTATCTATGCCTTCCTTCCTTCCTTCCTTCCTCCTTCCTTTCTTCCTTCCTTCCTTCCCTCCTTCCTTCCTTCCCTCCTTCCTTCCCTCCTACCCTCCCTCCTTCCTTCCTTTCTTCCTTTCTTCCTTCCCTCCCTCCCTCCCTCCTTCCTTCCTTCCCTCCTTCCTTCCTTCCCTCCTTCCTTCCTTCCCTCCTTCCTTCCTTTCTTCCTTCCCTCCTTCCTTCCTTCCCTCCTACCCTCCCTCCTTCCTTCCTTTCTTCCTTCCCTCCTTCCCTCCCTCCCTCCCTCCTTCCTTCCTTCCTTCCTTCCCTCCTTCCTTCCCTCCCTCCTTCCTTCCCTCCCTCCTTCCTTCCCTCCTTCTTTCTCTCCTTCCTTCCTTTCTTCCTTCCTTCCCTCCCTCCCTCCTTCCTTCTTTCCTTCCTTCCTTCCCTCCTTCCTTCCTTTCTTCCTTCCTTCCCTCCTTCCTTCCTTCCCTCCTTCCTTCCTTCCTTCCTTCTTTCCTTCCTTCCTTCCCTCCTTCCTTCCTTCCTTCCCTCCTTCCTTCCTTCCTTCCCTCCTTCCTTCCTTCCCTCCTTCCTTCCTTCCTTCCCTCCTTCCTTTCTTCTTTCCTTCCTTCCTTCCCTCCTTCCTTCCTTCCTTCCCTCCTTCCTTCCTTCCTTCCCTCCTTCCTTCCTTCCTTCCTTCCCTCCTTCCTTTCTTCCTTCCTTCTTTCCTTCCTTCCTTCCTCCTCCTTCCTTCCTTCCCTCCTTCCTTTCTTCCTTCCTTCCTTCCCCTCCTTCCCTCCTTCCTCCTTCCTTCCTTCCTCCTTCCTTCCCTCCTACCCTCCCTCCTTCCTTCCTTTCTTCCTTTCTTCCTTCCCTCCCTCCCTCCCTCCTTCCTTCTCTTCCTCCTTCCTTCCTTTCTTCCTTCCCTCCTTCCTTCCTTCCCTCCTACCCTCCCTCCTTCCTTCCTTTCTTCCTTCCCCTCCTTCCTCCCTCCCTCCCTCCTTCTTCTTCCTTCCTTCCGTCCTTCCTTCCCTCCCTCCTTCCTTCCCTCCTTCTTTCTCTCCTTCTTCCTTTCTTCCTTCCTTCCCTCCCTCCCTCCCTCCTTCCTTCTTTCCTTCCTTCCTTCCCTCTTCTTCCTTTCTTCCTTCCTTCCTCCTTCCTTCCTTCCCTCTTCCTTCCTTCCTCCTTCCTTCTTCCTTCCTTCTTCCTTCCTTCCTTCCCTCCTTCTTCCCTTCCTTCCCTCCTTCCTTCCTTCCTTCCTTCCTTCCCTTCCTTCCTATCCTCTCCTTCCTCTCCTTCCTCCTCCTTCCTTCCTTTCTTCCTTCTTCCTTCCCTCCCTCCTCCTCCTTCCTTCCTTCCCTCCTTCCTTCCTTCCCTCCTTCCTTCCCTTTCTTCCTTCCCTCCTTCCTTCCTTCCTCCTAACCCTCCTCCTTCCTTCCTTCTTCCTTCCCCTCCTTCCCCTCCCTCCCTCCCTCCTTCCTTCCTTCCTTCCTTCCGTCTTCCTTCCCTCCCTCCTTCCTTCCTCTCCTTCTTTCTCTCCTTCCTTCCTTTCTTCCTTCCTTCCCTTCCCTCCCTCCCTCCTTCCTTCTTCCTTCCTTCCTTCCCTCCTTCCTTTCTCCTTCCTTCCTCCTTCCTTCCTTCCCTCCTTCCTTCCCTCCCTCCTTCCTTTCCTTCCTTCCTTTCTTCCTTCCTTCCTTCCTTCCTTCTTCCCTCC